>NC_041382.1:519052782-519203974 GCF_002162155.2 Triticum dicoccoides | reverse complement strand
AAAAACAACATTTGAATGTACATAGTACGAGACTTAATATCGATGTTTCAATTTGGTGTACATTGTAAGATTTGAACCGAGGACCAGGCATACGGGTAATTATTTCGAATTCGTGCCATACTAAGTTTCAAAAAGTTGACATTGACTCAGTTTGTTGTGCTATTTTGCAGGTCATATGTTTGAATCCATCCAAAAGTTTTCTCAGTACCATGGTGTTCATCATATACATATGAATTTGTATTAAAAAATTAGCATGGATACAGTGAAATGCGAAATCCACGTTAGAATTGGAGATCGCTACGTGACACACACTCTAATTCAAATAACTAACTACGTGACACACACTCTAATTCAAATAACTAAGTATGTGACACACACTCTAATCCACGTTAGCATGGGTACCGTTTCGATTTTTTTCAAATAACTCCTCATTAATTAATTTATAGTACTCCCTCTGTTCACTTTCATAAGACCTTGAAGACATTTCAGACAATGTGCAAAACAGTTCATTTTAAGTTGTCTGAAATGACTTACAAAAGTGAACGGATGGAGTATCTCGTTTCGAATGACTAATTATTGCAAGGAAAACATGGGCATGGTAATACATACAGATTCGTTTGCAAATGAAAGAAGATTCGTTTGCATTCTCAAATGTAGGTGCACCAGGCAAACCAAGCTCGTGTCGGGGTGGACGCTGCTTCGGTGTCTTAAAGGCAACTGCCTTTGGGTCACTGACATGTGGGCCAGCCACTTGTTGGGCCCATATGTCATGGACACAAAGGCAGGTGCCTTAAGGCACCGAAGCATGGTCCTGCCGGGGTGGTCGCATGTGTCGGACGGACGCGTAGCACCCAGCCACCCACCCCCTCCCCCCACAAAAAAAGGACGACGACAATATAAGTTCACGCTTCCACATTTCGGATTGAAATATCTGGCGGCCCCAATTCCAGCCCTGCAAAATCTCTCTTCTCCACCGTCCCCTTCCGCGCCCAGATTGCTCAAATCCCTAATTCGCCGCCAACCCTCGAATCGCCCCTCGTCTCGTCTCTTTCCCCACCGTTCCCCACCTCTGTGCCGGACGACGACGACGAAGACGACGGTCGCGCTTCACCACCGCACCGGAGCTACCTCATCTACGCCCTCGTCCACCACACCGGGTGGTCCACAAAGTTGGCCGCCGCAACCGACGTGCCTCACAGACACCGAGTTCCACCGCATCAGGTGCGCTTCACCGACGCCGTCTCCCAGCTCACTGGGGCTACTTCATCGAGCACATCGTCGCACCTCTACCACCCGAGGCCGTTGGGGCTTCACCAACGGTCTCGTCCACCGCATCGTAGCGCTCCGCTGCCACTCAAGATTTGCATCCATGCGCGGCCAGCCAACGCCAGCGCATCACCCTCAATGGCTCTGAAGTGACCCGCACTGTAGCTAGGTGAGCATGCCCAAACACCGTCCCGAACTAGGTATCCACACATCACTCCCTTGTGCACTGTTCCGACGATGTTTGTATATCCTTTCACTGCTCTCTTAGCTTACCTGCCTATGCAACTCTGACCTTAACTCTTATTTCTTCTGGAGATATCATCTGAAACAAGCAAATCCATATTTTAGCGAAGCATGACGGCGCTACGGGATCTGGTACACATCCTGCACACACGTATAACCTTGTAAGTATCTGTCCTCCGATACAACATCAAGGTTGATTCCTCTTATTTGATCAACCATTCTCCATGTAAAAAATGCAAAGGGGGATGCAAGGAGCACAAGGCCTGCACATCCAAGCAAGTGGTAACATGGACTTGTACATGGAACATCCCAAGCGCAAGCAGAGCTGCGGTGAGCCTATACAACGAGCTAGCGTATGTCCCTGTATTTCATTTAATTCATACTAGCATTCGTGTATGATTTGTGTGCAGTGGCTGATCCACGAATTCAGGTTACCAAGGGCGAACATTTAACTTAAATGATACGAAGGCACTTGCACTCTGGAAATCTACATAACTTGAGAAATGTGAAGCTACATGCACTTTGAAAACCAGCTAATGATCCAAAGTAGTTCAGATTATAAACACTAAATGATGCAAGCACCAAAAAACACAAAATGCAACATGGTGTACAAGGACTACAAACATGGTCTGTACCTGCTTGAATTATTCATTCTCTGGCTGAAAATATCGAAGTGTAATTGCACGTATAACCAGTGCGCAAACTGCATATCAATATATCTATCCTGCACAAGTATGCCAATAGTTTCAAACAACATATTAGAAAAGTATTTATGCTATGTTGTCATGATACGGGGACTTTCTGGTAGATGGCCTCGACGTTTCCTCAAGCTATCAAAATGCACTATAATTTGCTTGTCATCAATGCCTGCAAGTCTCTGTCTCTCTCAACATAGTAGATCATCATTAGACACTAAATCCTTTCAATGAGCTTGCAAAATGCTTGCATTAGATTCCTCATTAGACACTATATGTTCATCACCAGGAGCATGTAAAATGTTTGCATCAAATCCTTCATTAGTAGTCTGTTCATTACACACTTCAGGCTCAAGAACAACATGAGCTTGTATGTTTGCACCGGAAACTTGATTAGATACATCAGATTCAGTCAGTTCGGTATTGATTGGGGGAGTTATAAAATAAGTAGAAATTGGTTTCATTTTCTCATAGATTCGCTACATACAAGCAGTTTTACAACACCGTCAGGTTTAACTATTGGCCAGAAATTGAAGAGTTGAATTAGATATAATCAGGGATGTGATGTACATGCTCGTTGCGCATGCTACTCTTGCAAGCTGCAACTGTCCGTTTGCGCAAGCTCGATGCCATGCCCGTGCTGCCGCCGCTGCCTCCCACGCAGGATACACCCAGGGTTGGATCTTCATCTTCTTGTCCTTCCGTTCGCTTGAAGCCCAGCGACCGCCCTCCAACGAGGGCGTGAGGAAGTGTTGTGTCGGTCTGTCCAGCGGCGACTAGGTTAGGAGCGAACCAGACTGGAGGCTGGAGCGAATGAATTGGGATTTTTCCTGCTGTCGATCGATACGGGAGGTGCTCGTTTGGGCCGCGAGCCTGCTATAGGGCCTGCCTTGCACTTATGTTCTTGGCCCATCCAAATTGAAACATTTTTCTTCATTTTTTACATTGCCTGCTCGTGCGTTGGGACGAACAAAACTAGCATGGGCCAACCTGGACGACTCAAACTAGGTGCACACTTTCCAGCCACCTAAGGCGGCCGCCCATACCAGCCCCTATGGTGGTGTCGCCCCTTTTTGCGTGTATGATTGGATAGTGAAAAATATTTCAGTGGCGCTTTTGATTTTCCCACAGAATGGTTGAATTGCTTGTTTCTATGAACTGAGTTCGCCAATAATGTGAAGGATGCCAGTCTTTTGATCCTGTTGTAGATTGCTTAGATCTCGATATGCCAAAAGTAATCGCATGAAATATACAGTAAAAGCCAGTGTGATGTGTTTGGCTACAACTAGTCTGACTACACGTCCTCATATAACATATCAAGGATGCACCATCTTACCAGATTAACCATTCGACTTACCCATGCAGTGTGGGAAGAAAGAAGTATTGGGACTGCGTATCCAAGCAATTGATGCCATGGACTCCTTCGTACAACCTTTTAAGCGAAAAAGAAGTTGTAGTGTGCCTGTACAAAGAACTAGCGTAAGTTCAGTTACCTGCTTCTCAGAATTTTAGTTAGCCACTTATTGCAAAATTGTTCAATTACGTTGCTTAGCTTAATTTAGTTTGCTACTAATTACATAATGGCACAGCCTGTTAATCATATTGTAGACTGCGCCTATCTATGTGTTTGATACTTACCATTAAGAATTACCTGTTTGCCTTAACTTAAATATCTACTTGTTTGTTTAACTGCTTTGCTGCTGCAACAGCGAGTTACAATGATGTTAATACCTACTTTTCAGCATCAAAATGAAACTCTTTAATTCCTTGTTTTTTTAACTGGTTTGCTGTTATAACTCCTAGTTGAGATGTTTTGCTAACTTCAAATTTTCTGAATCCAATCGGAACTTTAATGGCAAAACAGGTTAGCCCAAGATCAAAGAGCGAGGTCCCCATGGAAGTTGTATCATCCCATAGCAGTGGCACCGGCCCAATCGTGCATTATGAATTGCCAACTGTTGATGCTCTAGAGGCTAAACTAGTGGTAGAAAGAGATTCTGCTTCTGCACTTAGAGATGAAGTTGACATGTTGAGGAAGCAAACAGCACAATCACAAGCAGTACTCAAGACAACCATTAAATATTTGGTGGATTTCAAAACGAAGCAAGCTGAGACTGACCAGATTGTTAAGGTCCTGAAGGAAAAAAGGAAATTAAATTCCTACTTGGTAAATCATAGGTGAAATGTTCTTTTCATAGTTGAATAACATTTGTGTTGTCTGTTCATGTAATCAATCAAACCATTTGTTTTAGAGATCATGTAATAATTGTTTTTTTTTGTTTTTTTTGTTTGTAATTTTATTTGAGCACAAGTCTGTATTAATTGATAAGACTCGAAGACATTTCATTTGGATTGATGTGCCAGACCTACAAATATGCCAATCGGGCTGAATGTGCATTCAGCAATAGTAGTATAGATGGACCATAAGTGGCACGCATCGGAAAGGGCCAAGATGCTGGCTAAAAAAAGGATGCTGTTGTAGCCAAAAAAAGTACAGCGACCTGTCTTCTGTATGTTAGTTGATATTATTGATCCATATACCCTATAAGTGTTGATATGTCTATTAGTTCCGTACATTCTTGGTTGATTGACTCGGTATTTGAATCTTGATACATCGCTTGTGTACATATCTAAATGGGAGTACACATTATGCTGCGTGTGACATTTGAGTTGGACATGAAGTGTTCCAAATATTCGAATTCACCTTAAACTGGATTCTAGTTTCTGAATTTGTGTATCGGCATTTGTAAACCATATTCATATATGACAGTGGAATACATCTTTGTTGTCCTTTTGAAGATATATAAAAACACATAGAATGATTTATAAACATTCATATAGGAATACAAAATGGATTCGAATTTAGTTGCCAGGGTAAACGTGGATGCTTATTGTCCCAAAATTCGAAAGAAACAGCAAAATGTCCACTCCCACATCGGCTGCCCGAAGCCAAGTGTTTGGGAGATGGAAATTACTGTCTACCCATTACACTGACAATCCATCGGCCCGATTTCCACTGCTCTAAATAGGGGTAGGTTAGTAACTTCAATTAGACATGACACGACCGCCTCTGAGCCCATTCCGACACGGTGGGCATCAAACATGGGCGGCAAAACTCATTTGATTCAAGCTCGTCCGAAAGACCTCTGTTTCTCCCTCCATTCCCCATTCATACACGGTGGGCGGCAAAACACCCTCTCCTCGTCCGAAATAGATGTAGGCTAATATTTTAAATAGGGGCAGATGTGTAACTTCCATCAGACGTGACACAACTGCCCTACCTGTCAACCCCGTTCATACACCGTGGGCGCCAACCGTGGGCGGCAAAACACCCTCTCCTCGCCCGAAATAGTTACCGGCAAATATTTGGGAGATGCGAGATTACCATCCTATCCCCAACCGATGAGATGTCCAAATTTGAAATGGGGGATAAGTTTGTAACTTTCCCATATTTTAGACAGGCGCGTCCCAAAAACATGGTTCTCCGTACCTCTCCCTCCATTTTCCCATTCACACACCTTCCACGCTAGAACACCCAATTCCCACACCAGCCTCCGTCTGCCACCCCATCCATCGCCGCCGTCCTCCACCACATCCATCGCCACGTCCTCCACCATGTCGGAGCGCCTACCAAGACCGCGTCGTCCACTGCTAGAGATGGACGTTTCTCATCCACAGCGACGAACCAATAGCCTTGCATCGCGTCCTCTCGCTTCATCGGCGCCGTCGTCCTCTTTGCCGGGGCCGCTCACACGACCTTCTCTTCCACCGCAACGGGACTTATCCCCCGATGCACCCGTCTATCGTCGCAGATCTGCTTCAACGCCATCGACAGCCATCGCACCCCCGATGCCTACACGGTGCGGCAAGAGAGGTGGTACTTCATATCTCCTCAACTTTTAGATCTCAACTAGAAAATAGTTCTCAACTTGGTTACTCTACTTTCTTTTCAGCTCTTAGAATTTAGTTCTTAGTTCGAAGCAAACAATGGATGCTAAATATCATTTCTCCGGTTTGCAGCTTCAAATCTGCCATGGCACGGCCAGAATACGGTTTAATTGATCATGCTTAGGGTTTAATTGATCATGTTGGTTCCGTGGTGGTTTCTTTAATAGAAATCAGAGGGGAAACCCTCTTTTGCTAAAAAATATATGCTTAGAGTTTCCCCCTTTTATGATCACTATACGATCAGAATACATGTTTCGTGTCATAATAACACTGCTCCACCCATCAAGCTAAACAAGCTTAGTTGTTCAAATACGGATCTGATATTATTAAAACAGAGTTGTTAAATTGGTCAGCTAAATGTTCCTAAATTAGTTTCGAAAATGCATGTTCGCCGCTCGGGTGTGTATCTCTGTGTGTGGTCTAGTCAGCACGGTTGGGGATGTGAACTTTGCATATGCAGGGGTTTATAGGGAGACACTCTCCGAGTTGAAACCACAATGCATTCCATAGATAATCTGACTACTTTTTATGTTTTCATGAATCTCAGATTCTGAACAGCATCATAATGATTATGAGCTTGCACGCATGAAAAGAATAAAGCAGAACAATGCCATGGCTGTCAAACTTGGCATTAAGGGACTAAAATCAAGTCTGGATGCAATGCAATGCAAACACTCTCCACCTACAGATTCATGCTCAGAATATGATCCTAACAGTGATTCTGAGCTAGAGGGAGACCTAAGTCAATGTAGCTCCCTAGTGGAGGAGTCAGAGGAAGATGCCCTATCTTATTCACCCATCAAGGTACTTGCTTGAACTTTCCGAGGTTACATTGCTCGCACATATCTTGCAACTGATGCTTTGCATTGCTTCTACTTTGTTGAACTGCCATTAGCTTAGTTTACACATCGTGTATGTGAATACGCCCTGCCTATCCATTTTCAGTACATATTCCATCTGTCATCATACCATATTTATCCATTCAGATGTTGTTCTTGTGTATCAAACATTCAAAAGGAAGAGGGTGATTGCTGATCATGGAGGAGCACAAGCAAAGTATTTGGAAAAGGTAGTGGCACCTGATAAATCAAATAGCCCATTAGGTGTAGTTGCAATATCACCCGACCCACAAAATACCCCAACTCTAGCAGACTCTAGCCCTACTACACTTGCCATTTCTGATGCCCCAACTCAGCAGACCCCAACTGCAGCAAACAGTATGATTATGCCAGTTGACATAGCACCAGTTGTACGACGCAAAACCCACATTCCAGCAAAGAGTACACCAAATCCAGTTGCCAAATCCCTTTTCGAACTAGAGAGAGCCCCAATTGCAGCAAATAGGACCCCTGTTCCATTTCTTCCCAGTTTAGAAGACGAAGCTTATGTTGTTGTCAGGAACTTTGTGTGCATCTTTCCTTCATGGAAAGATTATACCGCAGACACAGAACAATTTCCAGTCTTCCTCCGCAACTTACGCGTAAGTAATGTACTAATGTTATTCATGATCATTACTGCATATGTTTCTGCTGACAGAAGACACAAGATTTCATTGTTTTAAATAGGCGAGGCACAAACTGGATTGTAATGACAAGCAAGGGTTGGTTGCGCTTTTCAAGGACTCGTTGATGAAATATCGTTCCTACCTGAGGCAAGCGCACTTCGATGGCAAGCCTCTGAACGAAATTTCTGTAAAGTCTCCGGCGCTACATTTATCCGACGGTGACTGGAATAATCTTGTTACATATTGGTCTCAGCTGCAGCGTAAGGTACTGTCTATGATATCACATCACAATTTGAACTACATTTCTGCATTTGCCTTAATGTCTCACTTGTATGAAAACCGTTAGCAGAAGAACATTCGTTCTCAAGGGACCACAGAATCTCGCAACTATACTACACACTGCATTGCTCTTGTGAGTACTTCTTGCCCTGTATGACCATACTTACTTTCATAGCTGTTTGATTATGTAGCATCACTGCACATGTTAGCCTCGTAATCGTCCATTTGGTGGACATTATAAGATCCGTATGGACTCTTACATAAATTTAGAATCAACCCAATGATTTTGAAGAGGTTTAGCTCTGCAGTCCTCTTGTAAGGACTGAACGTGGTCTATCACTGTACTTACATTAACAACTACTCCCTCCGTCCCATAATATAAGAACGTTTTGTACAGTACACCAGTGTTCAAAACACTCTTGTATTATGGGAAGAGGGATTGGTTCATTTTGTAGCATTCTGCATCTTATCTCCCTCGCCCACCATTTACTAAAAAAGATCAGATCTATATTTAATCTTACCAACAAGTAGAATACACAAACAATGCCAGTGCAGAAGTGTAGCCCATTGCTCTTGTCAGTACATTTTGTCCTGTAACGCTTGTACTTCCAGGGATTGGTAGTTGATTATGTAGCATCAATCTGCATCTTATCTTCATTATCCTCTATCCCTTCCAGTATTATCATATCTATAATTACTCTCTACAAAATGTAGAGTACAGGCAATGCTTATGAAGAAGATTATGTGCTGAAATTCTTGAGTTGTCCTTCCCTTGCCATGGAGAAGGGCATTACAAAGGCGGTGTTAACTGTTAATGTAAGTCAGTCCTTCTAAAGCCTTTATCCTCAACTGCTGTTTAATTTGCTCATACTCCCTATCGTTTACTGCTGTTTAGTTTGCTGTTTCTACCAAAATGCATGTTCGTAAGAACCATAAGTTCTTAGTTTTACTTGTAAAACCAAATTCCTTATTCATACCATGCACATTACTTAATACTCCCTATATGTATGCTTGTTTTGTGGATCTATAATCCAGTGTGTGGTGAAGCAGCCCACGTTTGCACCTTGTCATCTCCTGTTTTATCTTACTGATGTGGCTGATGATATGAACAACATGCCATGCACATTATCCAAAATAGATACAATGATTTTCTTTGCCCTTCATCTATGCTTGTTATGTTGACATGGTAATCCAGTAGTGTGGTGAAGCTCCCCGCATTATGAACAATGCCAAATTATGCTATTGATATTTTGAACATACTCTTTATTTTCTAATTTGAAATTGGATAGAATTGACAGAACAGTTATCATCTTTGTTTATACACGTGCAAAACATGTCATCTCTCTGCTTTGTTTCAGGGTGATATGCCTGATGGCATGCACAAGTCTGCTGAAGGCTGTGAGACAAACCCAACATATATTGCTGCAAAGAAGGCAAAACATCTTGAAGATAGCGAGACAACCCCAAAGTCTTGTCTTGATGAAGTGTTCAAGTTACTCGAGACTAACAATCAGACAAGCTCACATAATTCGTTGTCTGAATCAGTTCGACTTCTTCAGTCCCAAGTTCTAGCAGAAAGGCATTCTGCAACTCAACTTCAACTTAAAGTCCTATCTCTAAGAAAGATTGCGGAGAACACCAATTAGAACCTCATCGCTAAACAGCTACACCTGGAAGCTATGACCGACATGCTAGGCCGGTCTCACAGCCTTGCTCAGCAGCTTGCGCAGCAGTTCCCCCGCAAGGCTAACCTTTCTTGAACTATCCTGGAAGTGGTCTCGGTTCAGTATTATTTTGTTACGCTGCAATGGTGCCCAGTTTTTGTAATATTCTTCTTCATTGCGCTTTATGATCACTAGTGGCGAACTTTGATGCCCAGTGGATGTAATATACCTTAAATCATTTATTGTGTAGTGTAGGTTTATTCTTAGTTACTATGTTGTAATTTCTTTATTGTATAGAGTAGGTTTGTTCTTAATTCCTACTAGTTACGCAGCAGCCCGAAATGAACCCCGGCACATGATTGTGCGAATCAAATCACGGGCTTTTAACAGGCCAAAATTGTCTGGGCCCTTGTTTGGCCCAATCAGATATCGGCTATGAGCAGGCCGGATGCAAACCGGGCCGTAGTAAGGCCCAACTATATGACGGGCTTTTAACAGGCCGAATTTAATATAGGGCCGAAATGTTAAACGGGCCCTTAACATGCCAAAACTAATATCAGGCCGAATTACTAAGTGGGCCTTTAGCAAGTGGGCCCAAAAGCATAGTGTCCAGTTGACGGGTTGATTCTGATATGGGCCATAATTGAGCCCAAAGCCTCTTAATGGGTCGGACCTGATCTGTGCCGTAATTTGGCCCAGAACGTGGTAGGCTTTTAACGGGCCGGATCTCATATGGGCCACTATTAGGCCTGGAGCGTGGCAGGCCATTAATGGACCGAATCAAATATGGGCCGGCATTTGGCCCAAAACATGGCAGCCAGTTAATGAGCCGGCCTACTAGGGTCCTCAAAATCTTGTGGGCCTACAGCTGGGCCGGCCCATTAATGTCGGCGAAATCTCGTGGGCCTTTAGTTGGGCTGGCCCATTATGACCCGCAAGAATCTTGCGGGCCTTTACCTGGGCCGGCCCATTATGGCACAAAAAAATTTCGTGGGCCTTTACCTGGGCCGGCCCATTATGGCCCGCAAAATCTTGTGGGCCTTTAGCTGGGCCAGCCCATTATGGTCCGCAAAATTTCGTGGGCCTTTAGCTGGGCCGGCCCATTATGGTCCGCAAAATCTTGTGGACCTCTAGTTGGGCCGGCCCATTTAAACTTGTTGGGTCGTGCCACGTGTCGACGTATCATAGGCGCCTTCTGTCCAGTGAGTGGATGACATCTGTCCCGATGATGAGCCGACACGTGTTTCCTCTAGCCAATGATGATTTTACATGTGGAAAATCCCCATTGGTCGGGGCTGTTAACGGGTTATCGGATACAAAACCCGACCCGATAGCTTAACGGTGTTCCGTTACGGTGGATGCCACGTGTCAGTCACCCTTGACGAAAGCACTTCTGTGACGCGCGATTTATCGTCATGGAAGTGGACACTTCCGTGATGATAATTTTGGTAATGTCATGGAACACTTCTATGACAGCACAGGTATGACTATCTTGATTCTGTCATAAATTTGTCATGGATGTATATGCATGACAAAAAAAGCGACCTACTGTGACAAACACGTATCATCACGGAAGTGTATTTTTTTAGTGCGCCGTACCCTCCTTCCTCTTCTTCGCCGAAGATGTCGGCCTGATCAACCAAGGGCGAGCGTCAAGAAATAACAAGTACCAGTAGGGACAAAGCAAAGTTCGAGACACCTACCGGTCCACCGCGAGGTACTCCACCTTTCGCTTGTGAAGCTTGAGGCCTGACAGCATCGGGGCCTGAGGGGCAGGCGTTCGGGTTCCGGCGGCGCCATGCGGTGTGGAGGCAGAACCGGATCCAGCCGCAGGAGGTGTTGGGGTGGAGGCGGCACCACGGTCCACTAGCGATGAGCTACCCTTCGTTGGGACGAGGGGTTGCTCCTTTCCTCCTTGGTAGGCGTCGGCCTCGGCATCATCAGGAAGGGCACGGAGAATCTCGTCCTTGCTCGGAGGGGAGGTCTCCCCCACCTCTTCCGAAGTTTCCTCCGAGTCCACCTCCTCTTCCCCCTCACTGTTGGACTCGCCAGAAGACACCTCCACTGGTTTCTACGTCGTAGGAGCTCCCGATAACACCGGCGGCACCAGCCCCCGCGCATCAAAAGTCGGCCTGGAGGCGACGAATTCCTCCCGATCCCTGCATTGAAACAGGGGAATGAAGGCGCTAGGCTGGTACTCCTGGTTGTCTCCGAGGCAGCGTGGGAAGCGGAGACGCCCACGTCCAATCAACCGCCACGCGTCAACCGAGGCCGCAGGCTTCTAGGGCCCGCGGTGCTCTGAACTTGACCCTTGGCTTCGCCGCGAAGCCAAGCCCGTGCGCACCTTGGGCCCGGGGGCTACTGTCGGCGTTCTGGGAACGGGGGTCCCCAGACTTGCCTGCCTGCGGCCCACAGCGTGGCCAAGCAGCAGGCCGTATGGCCCATCTTCATCAACAAAGCATCCAAGACCCTCGCGAGGGCCCAAGCCTCGCGAGGCGGACGATGCAAGACCTCCTCCCGAGCGGCCTAGTCAGGCAGGCTCACGAGGGGTGGAGATATCAAGGCGAGGCAAACCTCACGAGGCTCTCGTGACGTGAGCCATAACGATCGACACCAGGCGGGCGCCAGCGCGCGCGGCGTCCTTGTTTCCTCTTTGGTGCAAAGGAGGCAAGCGCAGCCGCGGAGTACCGATGCATCAGGCAAAGGTTGTCGTTCTGGTGCAAGAAGACCAAGACCAAGGACTGCAATACGGAGGTCATCGTGGAGCCCAAGACGGCATCACCACCACAGCCTTTCACAGGTGAAGACCGCTTTTGTCAGGATAGCTTATACTAGGTGCCCCCCTTCAAATTTTCCCGCCGTTGTTGGCTCCCTTCCCGCTCGATATTTGGGAAGAGGACCAGGGCCTCTATAAATAGGACTAGCCACCACAGTGGATGGGGATCATCTCATCTTAGCTTGAGGGAACCTACACACCGCAAGTTCATACGCCCAAGAACACCTCAACCTCAGGAGGCTGTTCTTCCCTTGTATTGTTCATCATCAGCCCAAGAGGCAATCCACCACCATCACACTGGAGTAGGGTATTACACCACAACTGTGGCCCAAACCAGTATAAACCCCGTGTCTTTCTATGTTGTGAGTTCGTCGAGTTCGTCCGCAAGATCTTATCGAGCTAGAGCGTAGATTGGTAGGAAGGAAAGACTTCGCGCGCACCCTAGTGTTCGAACCTTAAGGGTTAGCCAGAGCTCCACATCTGACACAAACTATGGTCTCAGTCATTGAAACAATTGCAATTTATCATAACATCGGAAAGAGTCAATTTAAGAGCTTTTCAGCAAGTCCACATACTCAACTATCATTTAATCTTTCACAATTGCTAACACTCACGCGATACTTATGGATTCAAAGTTTCAATCGGACACAAAGAAAGATAGGGGCTTATAGTTTTGCCTCCCAACCTTTTACCTCAAGGGTAATCTCAACAATAATACTTTATGAAAACCTACATCTGAGTGGATATATATATTTGGATCTCTCCAACACATAGTTCTCGCCAAAAGAAAAAGTGTAAAAAGGAAAGGTGATGATCACCATAACTCTTGTATATGGGTAGAAGATAAAAGTAAAAGATAGGCCCTTCGCAGAGGGAAGCAGAGGTTGTCATGCACTTTTATGGTTGGATGCACAAAATCTTAATGCAAAAGAACGTCACTTTATATTGCCCCTTGTGATAAAGACCTTAATTATGCAGTCTGTTGCTTTTATTTCTTCCGTATCACAAGTTTGTATAAAGCTTATTTTCTTCACACTAATACATCATACATATTTAGAGAGAAATTTTTATTGCATGCATCAATGACAACTTACTTGAAAGATCTTACTCAATCCATCGGTAGGTATGGTGGACTCTCATGGCAAACTCGTTGAAGGGATGTTTGGAAGCACAAGTAGTATCTCTACTTGGTGCAAAGGATTTGGCTAGCATGAGAGGGAAAGGCAAGCTCAACATGTTGGATGATCCATGACAATATAACTTCTATTTGGATATAAGAAAACATAACTCATTATGTTGTCTTCCTTGTCCAACATCAACTTTTTAGCATGTCATATTTTAATGAGTGCTCACAATTACAAAAGATTTCCAAGATAGTATATTTATATGTGAAGCCTCTCTTTCTTTATTACTTCCTATTAATTTCAACAATGACAAAAACTATGTTTGTCAAGTCTTAATAACTTTTATTCATCATATTGTTTATATGTGAAGTCATTACTTTCCATAAGATCAATATATGATCTTTTTATTTCTTTTTATTCTTTCTTTTATTTAATTCCCTCAAGATCATAGCAAGAAAGCAAAGCCCTCAACTCAAAACAACTCTTTATTATATATATAACTCACGAACTAGATTACATAGAGGGAACACAAAGCAAAACTCAAAGCTAGATCATGCTTAAAACCTTTATTCTACTAGATCAAAATATAACCAAAATGATCAAACTAAGTAAAATGATAAAGGTAAAAGTGTGATGGTGATACGATATCGGGGCACCTCGCCCAAGCTTGGTAGTTGCCAAGGGGAGTGCCCATACCCATGTATTAATGTCTCTTTCTTTGGAGGTGGTGATGATGGAGTTGTTGATGATGCAGGCTTGCCCTTTTGCTCAGCTTACGCTTGAGAATGGATTTTTCCTCCTTCAGCTCTCCGGTCTCCTATTCAAGTGTTAATATCTTTCTATGTAATTCTTGCTTGTTCTCCTGCAAAAGACTAAAAGGGATAAACTCAATCTTTGGTTTCTTTGCTTTGTTCGGGAGACTTGACCTTTTGAACTCCACATGCATGTCCCCAGGTTGGGGTAGAGGGACTTCCTCTTCATCGGAGCATGTCTCCTACTTTCCCTTCTGATCATAGTCTTCTTCTTCCTCTGAGGTCCAACAGTAATGTTCCACATCCCCATATACTTTTGGGTTTGTGATATAATCAGCTATGTAGCTCTCTCCCTCCGAATCTTGGGATGACATATTGCTCTAAATCTGCTGCGGAAACAGCTCAAAAGAAAAACAGGAGATATTGACGTGGTGCGGTGGTGAAAACCTTTGGGAGATTATATAATGAATTTTTACTGACCAAAAGAAGTATTGTGCAAGAAAACAGAGTCCAGAGGGAACACGAGGAGGCCACAAGGCAGGGGGCGCGCCCAGGGGGCTAGGGCGCGCCCTCCACCCTTGTGGTCGCCTTGTCTCTCTTTCAGACTACTTTTAATTTTCCTAATTTTTTAAATATTCCAAAATGAAAAAAATTGCTATTAGAATAGTTTTGGAGTCGGTTTACTTACCGTACCACGTACCTATTCCTTTTCGATGTGTGAAACGCTCTGGAAAGTGTCCTTATGTAGTCCTCCGATGTTGAAGTGTCAATTATAGTCAACTATATTGGTCTCAACATTTATGGGAGTACCTGAGATATAGTGTTTGATTCTTTGACTGTTTACCACCTTCCGATTTGTGCCTTCGGCGTTGTTGATTTTTATGGCACCGGAACGATAGACCTCCTCGATAATGTGAGTACCTTCCCATTTAGAGAGAAGCTTTCCTGCAAAAAATCTTAAGCGAGAGTTGTATAGCAAGGCATGATCACGTACATTAAACTCACTCTTTTATATCCTTTTGTCATGCCATCTTCTAACTTTTTCTTTAAACAACTTGGCATTCTCATAGTCTTGGGTTCTCCATTCATCAAGCGAGCTAATATCAAATAACCTCTTCTCACCGGCAAGATTAAAATCATAATTGAGCTCTTTAATAGCCCAATATGCCTTATGTTCTAATTCAAGAGGCAAGTGACAGGCTTTTCCATAAACCATTTTATACAGAGACATGCCCATGGGCTTTTTATAAGCAGTTCTATAAGCCCATACTGCATCATCAAGTTTCTTAGACCAATTCTTTCTGGATCTATTAACAGTATTTTGCAAAATCAATTTAATCTCTCTATTGCTCAATTTTACTTGACCACTAGACTGGGGATGATATGGAGATGCAATTCTATGGTTAACATTGAAGGAAATATGCCCTAGAGGCAATAATAAAGTTGTTATTGTTTCCTTATATCATGATAAATGTTTATTATTCATGTTAGAATTTTATTAACCGTAAACTTGATACATGTGTGGATACATAGACAGAACACCATATCCCTAGTAAGCCTCTAGTAGACTAGCTCGTTGATCCAAGATGGTTAAGTTTCCTAACCATAGGCATGTGTTGTCATTTGATTAACACGATCAGATCATTATGAGAATGATGTGATGGAAAAGACCCATCTGTTAGCTTAGCATAATGATCGTTGAGTTTTATTGCTATTGCTTTCTTCATGACTTATACATATTCCTTGGACTATGAGATTATGCAACTCCTCGATACCGGAGGAATACGTTGTATGCTATCAAACGTGACAACGTAACTGGGTAATTATAAAGATGCTCTACAGGTATCTCCGAAGGTGTTTGTAATGGGTTGGCATAGATCGAGATTAGGATTTGTCACTCCGAGTATCGGAGAGGTGGGCCCTCTCGGTAATGCACATCATAATAAGCCTTGCAAGCAATGTGACTAATGAGTTAGTTGTGGGATGATGCATTACGAAACGAGTAAAGAGACTTGTGGGTAATGAGATTGAACTAGGTATGGAGACACCGACGATCGGATCTCAGGCAAGTAACATACCGAAGACAAAGGGAATAACGTATGTTGTCATAACGGTTTGACAGATAAAGATCTTCGTAGAATATGTGTGTCGGTGTACAAAAGTAGGGGTCCCTTTTTGTACCCCTTTACTTGTGCGCGGGCAGTCGTAGCCCCACGCCCGTGGCCACACTTGGAGGGTGTCGGTGTCCTGGACTAGGGGGTACTCACCATGTCATCTCCCGATCTGTTAGATTGGGCCGAGGACCCCCATGGCCGTATACTCATGGGCCAGTTCGGACAGCTGCCGCATACAAGAAAGATTCCACAAGACTTGGCGACCAAGACAAGGACTCCTCCCCACCGGCGTATTCGGCTAGGACTCTTGTTATCATAGGCCTCTGGGGCATTATATAAACCGAGGCCAGGCTAGTCGATAGATCATATACAACAACAATCATACCATAGGCTCTCTTTTAGGGTTTAGCCTCTACGATCTCGTGGTAGATAAATTCTTGTAATACTCATATCATCAATATTAATCAAGTAGGACGTAGGGTTTTACCTCCATCAAGAGGGCCCGAACCTGGGTAAAACATCGTGTCCCCTGCCTCCTGTTATCATCCGCCTTAGACGCACATTTCAAGACCCCCTACCAGAGATCTGCCGGTTTTGACACCGACATTGGTGCTTTCATTGAGATCTCCGCTGTGTGTTCGGCAAAAGGTTGATGGCTCGCCTGCAGATCAACTACGACTTCGGCATCTTCGTCACCAGCTCGACTGGTCACCTTGGTTTGACCAAGGACTGCGCCCTACCTCTGATCGTCATGTTCATATGAGGGCCTTTATAAACATCAACTCCGATCTCTATCAAGATCATGGAGGAATCATCCAGGGAGCTCGGGGGCTCAATGTCAACATTGCCCTCGGGCGACCGTGCTGTTTTTCTGGACAACAAACTTGTGTCCGCCGCCACTGCCTCCTCAAGTGTCTTTTTAATGATCGCTTTGGTGGAATTGTGCGGAATTGAGCCTACAACAACCCTGGAAAATTTCGTCGAGTTCCGATGGATGAATCTCTGGCAATCCACGATATACCGAAGCCCTGTCAAATCTGGACGGGAATCTGGATGAGTTTAGGGCGTGGTGTCCAGCTTTTAGCTCGGACGTCCTTTGAAAGATCCAACCGTTGATCGGCTGCGGAATTTCTATATCTACCACCTCTCAAAATTTCAGCTCGATCTGACCATCTAAACTCCGGGAACCTTCTGATTAGTGCATCACTTTTCGGATGTGTTTTCTGCGCGACAACGAATCCAACCCGAGTTCATCTTTTTTATGAACGGGATTTCGGACATCCCTTTTGAAGGAAGTTTTGTATGGGGTATTGTGTTTTGTTCCCGAACACATCCCACTAACTTTAAGATCTTTTGAACATGATCTTCAACATTATGCTGGTGTCAAACCAGTCCGGCAATATTGCTCCACGACTGCCGACCTGCGCTAGACACGTCGTCACTTTGTTGAGCCGAGCTCAACTTCTTCGGATCATCATCTCGGCAAGCCGAACAAGAGTCCGGCATCGCGAAGGATAAATCATCACCAACATTGCCGCCCCACGGATTACACAGAGCGGGCATACCGGCGTCGCCGCACGGTTGCTTCATCAAGCCGGCATCGACCACGTCACGACCTGCATCGGCAGGGCCGCACTATTGCTTCTTCAAGCTGGTGTCCATCACGCCGACCTACTTCGACTCATCGGCTGACATCGAGGCTTCGACATCTCGGCTGGACCGGGGGCTTCGCCATCTCTTCATCAACCTACTCCGGACACTTCGGCGTCACTAGCCGACCAGCTCCGTCACGTTAGCTGGACCGAGGGCTTTGCCTCGGCGAGCCAACCTTTGCCAGCATTGCCATGCCGTCGTTTTATCGCCCATCAGGCAATGGGTACATGGATCGAGTCCCAATTTTGGGAATCACCTTTCTTCGGATTGATACAACAAATAAACCAGGTGCTATTAATCCCAGTATTTTTTTCTTGTTTGGGTTCATTTTTCCCAAGGAATTATTACTCTGATTTGTCCATCATATGTACACAGGTCTATCAAATGGTGGCCGCATTAACGACAGTCGCATGGTGGTTCGGTCAGTTTCTGTACATAGTCCGGCGAACGCCGCATCCGGAGCTCGGACCGACCTGTGAATTCAGGCTTTGCCACGCCTTTACCGCATCACGCCGACACCCTGCATCGACATTGACTTCGGCGCCAGGAAATATTTCTTTTATTACTCACTTTGCATAAATTATTTATTATGCAATAATTTTTTTAATTATCATTATTACTATTATCTCCGGTTTGCACTATTTTTTGTGCACAGGAAAATGGTCCGGGGACTTCGGCGTCACACTGCGGGTCTGCATTGACCGTGCTATATCACCACTTCGGCGTATCGAGCTCTCCGCTCCGCTACCTCGGGACCGGCTTGGGGGATGGAACCTTGTCCCGCATCAAGGTCGGACCGCGTCATCAATACCGAACACATTAACCAGCTAAGTCGCTTTCATGCTCAAAGCTTTAATTTCTAACTTGTGTTCGGTTCGACCAAGCATTATACTTTTTTGGAAAAAAGATGCTTGTAAAAAATTTCCTTGTCCAAACTTTGTTTGTGACGCATAAACTCAAATACCCAATTCATTTGGGGGCTTCCTTGATGAAGCTTTTCCTCTTGCATATGATTATACTTGTACGGCTTCGTTCCTTGTTCGTGTATTACGCCACAATATGCACCATATTGACTTAAGCGATTTGCAAGCTGGGTTGCCTCGCTCCTGTGTTTACCCCTACATTCCCGATTGTTCGGCTAGGGAGTAAAGGAAGCACCTCTGCGATTGTCATGATCGGGTCATCCGAGCCAGACCTCAGACTGGGTGAAGCCAAAAGCTAGCGCTCTTATAGTTTTCAATGATGGTCGGCACATAACAGAACTCATGAGTACAAAAAATCTATTGCACAAGTCTCATAATAAAAATGAGCACCGAAGAAAGGTATCGGTGGGGGTACTATTTTCTTCGAAGATGCTTCTTACACTTCGCAGTAATATAGCATAAGTTCCCTGAGCGCGCTTTGTCTGTTACAGCCTTATGGCATGATTGCCTGGTTATTGGAAACACCTTCGATATTCTCGACAGATGGAGTACATAACACTTTTTGGTCCTTGACCGAAGAGGGAGAAGCCGACGGTCGGTTAAGACGCGTTTAAAGTTCGGTTGAATATAGATATGATTTAAGTACTTCGGTACATGCAATCATTATTTTACCCAAGTCACTTGGGGGCTCTTAAATTTATATAAGCCGTTTTATGATAAGTGTTCTTCTTCTTAGTCATTGCAAAGTTTTATTATTATTATTATTATCTATCACTCCTTTTTTCGACACGAGCGTGTGGTCACTAGCCGGGGAGCCTAATTTCTCTCTCAAAGCCGCTAGAGTTTAGTTGCTAAACTGGCCTAATGAGAAGTACTCCGCCCTCAGGATAGGAGGTTGAAGCCGTAGGCTGACCCGCTTGAAGTCTTGAGATAGGATGTATCATGTTAAAGCACGACAGAAGCACTTCTTTTGCTAAGTCCAATTTTCGGATTGGCACCGAACACTTGATCTTGTTCGGACGTCAAGTTTTTACTTATGTTTTTTGGTTTTCCAAGCTTATGGCACTTTTAAACTATTTGTGTGTTTTTCGCACAAGTCTCGCAGTGCAACGCCGGACACCTTTAGAGATTCGGCAAAAACATTCTCGGATATTGCTATATATGCATCGGTTTCGAATTGTGTCTTCGGTCAATAGTTGG
The DNA here is from genome assembly GCF_002162155.2 of Triticum dicoccoides. Lineage (NCBI taxonomy): Eukaryota > Viridiplantae > Streptophyta > Magnoliopsida > Poales > Poaceae > Triticum > Triticum dicoccoides. The sequence goes on along the minus strand of NC_041382.1, from coordinate 519,183,833 downwards.
GTTGCCCGGCTCCTGCGCTTGCCTCCTACGTTCCACTTTGTTCGGCTAGGTGTGCAAAGGGAGAACCACTGCGATTGTGCTTCCAGCTCACATGGTTAAGCACCTCAGTGGAGAAAGCCGAAAACTGACTGTCACAATTAGCGTAAACTGGTCAGCGATCCGATGACGGTGTTAAATGACGGGCCATTCATAACAATGTCCGAAGTGTTTACGGCTTGACCTCGACTGTCGTTGAACACTACCGGGGGCTATTAACTGGCCTCCAAACTAAATCCTCGATATTTTGCTCTTACATTGGAGCTGAGGTTTCATGATCATGCTTAGCATGACAACCCAAAGAAAGGAACTGATAGCGGGACTATTTTCTTTGGAAGACATTTCTTCTATTAAACAGTAATATAACATATCTCTCTGTGTACCTTTGTTTATAAAACCGTATGGCCAGATTGCCTTGTTTGTTGTAAATCTTTGCCCTCATAAAGGCTTTATAAAGTAGGACAAACACTCCTCGGCTACTGGCCGAGGAGCTGGAAGCCGATGGTCGGTCAACAAAGTTTTGTACAATGCAAATCCGAGCATTAATGACGTAAATTACTTGGATACATAGAGTCATTACACATAATTTGCGATTTTACTATGGATATCAATCCTTAATTCGGCCACCCGTGCCCGCTTTAAGGCTCGGGGGCTACTGGGCTTCGGGCTTATTATTTACAAATATTAAAGGGGCACATCAATCCCCTGATCTGGTGTTGCCACCCGACCAGTGTCTCGGGGGCTACTGCATTGCCTGTCCAATGCAGAAAATTTTAAGTGCAATACAGTTTCCGAGGAGATTTTGATCCTCAGGTTGGTCGGCCGCACCCAACCTGAGTCTCGAGGACTGAGCACGCCGCTTTTTGTGTCCCGAAGTATTCTGCCGAGCTAGGACTTGATCCTCAAACCGATTTTGCAAATCAACCTGAGTCTTAGCGGCTACTGGGATCAGCGGTCTTATGTTATCCTTCATGTGCATCTCGGGTTTTAGACCGATACCCACCTTGAGGGCTACTGGCTATATATCTCGGCAGAGAATAAATTGCACCAATCAAAAAGGTTGACAAAAATCGGCCCACATTCAGGGTGGTGCACCACCTAGGAAGTAGTCCGGCATAAAGCTCGGGCGCTAGTGGCTGGCTCCATAGAGGGCATTTCCGGCATTAAGCTCGGCTAAACTCCTTCAAACTTCTTTGAACCAAGGTGATTTACGACACCTCGGATACAGTCCGGCATTGGAGCTCGGATACATAGTCCGGCGTTGGACCTCGGATACAGTCCGGCGTTGGAGCTCGGATACAGTCCGGCGTTGGAGCTCGGATACATAATCCGGTGTTGGAGCTCAGATACATTCCGGCGTTAGAGCTAGGAAGCGGTCCGACGTTGGTGCTCGGCTGCAAAAGATACCTCGAATGCAGTCCGGCGGAGCTCGGACGCAAGAGGACGCTGCCGCCCGGGAACAACTTCAAACCCGAGGTGTGGCATAAAAATAACAAGGCATTGATAAAGGCCGGAAACTTAAAGGGGCTCCTCGGATACCCGACGTGTAAACTAGTCGAATGCATTTCGGCGATCCTCAAGATCGAAGATGAGAAGATTTGTTGAACCAGTTTTCAAGACCAAGGACCAAAGATGAAGAACGGTTCGGAAGAATCGAGGAGCGTCCCTAACTTGAAGACCGGTTCAGGGGGCTACTGTCGGTGTCCTGGACTAGGGGGTACTCACCACGTCATCTCCCGATATGTTAGATTGGGCCGAGGACCCCCATGGCCGTATACTCATGGGCCAGTTCGGACAGCTGCCGCATACAAGGAAGATTCCACAAGACTTGGCGATCAAGACAAGGACTCCTCCCCACCGGCGTATTCGGCTGGGACTCTTGTTATCCTAGGCCTCTGGTACATTATATAAACCGAGGCCAGGCTAGTCGATAGATCATATACAACAACAATCATACCATAGGCTAGCTTCTAGGGTTTAGCCTCTACGATATCATTGTAGATCAACTCTTGTAATACTCATATCATCAATATCAACCAAGCAGGACGTAGGGTTTTACCTCCATCAAGAGGGCCCAAACCTGGGTAAAACATCGTGTCCCCTGCCTCATGTTACCATCCGCCTTAGACGCACAGTTCGGAACCCCCTACCCGAGATCCGCCGGTTTTGACATTGGCAGAGGGGCAGAAGAAGCCAAGGTTACCAGAGCCGTGCTCAAGACCAGAAGCATGACAAACTGAGGTGCGAGGTGAAACTCCCCCGACAAGGTCCTTGCCGGGTGCGGCCTTCACGGCCCCGGCAAGAACCTTGCCGGGGCAACTTGCCCAACGCCAGCAAGGCCGCCACCCTTGAGCCTAAGAGTTCCGACGCCCACAACCACATCGGAAACAAGGCTCGGGAGGCGCTTCCATGGTGGCATGCAGACCTTTGTGAAGACCAAGAACATACAAGACTAGATGAGAATCAGAAGACGAAGATCCTCGGCAAGATCCTTGCCGAAGATACCCACGAGACCCCCCGGCAAGACCCTTGTCAGGGACGCCCACGACGCCCTGGCAAGACCCTTGCCGAAGACATCCATGGGGCTACAGCCAGGCCCACATCTACGAAGACTCCACCGCCGTCCCCACACAGCTGCCAGCCCACCAACTAGGCGAGCACCTGCATGGCGACATGCGGCCTCCAGGCCAACTCAGCAAGCACCTGCGTGGTGGCATGCAGATGTTCGTGAATACTCTGCCACCGCACCAACTCAGCAGCCAGCCAGCGTGGCACTACACGCCTCGTTAGTTCGGACGCGCGTCGAAGCCAGGCGAGGCGGCGACAGCTGGGATGAGCTTCCTTGTCATCCCTGATAAAGCAAGAAGGGCACATCGGTAGTGCATTAAATGTGTTTGTCCTATGGTGCCAGGAGATAGACTCAACTAATGTACAACTTTCCACCTCCTGTGTGCCACTGTTGCAGCCCCTTTTGACTATAAAAGGAGGCCCGCGGCGTACTGAGAGGGGATTCGGACTTTTTGGACCCTACACGCTTTGTAGGTAGTCCAAGAACACCAGATAACACATAAACCAGCAGGAGTAGGGTATTACGCATCACTTGCGGCCCGAACCTGGATAATCCCACTGTGTTGATCCCTCAACCCCGCTCTTTCCATAGCCCCACGCCCGCCAACTGTAGCAAAAGGGATTCTTCATGATCCCGTAGGTGTCGTTTCCCCCGACATCTTTGGCGCGCCAGGTAGGGGGCGCAAGCTGTGAAAATCCGGCTTGAAGGTCAACACATCAGCTCTTTCATGGGGATGGCTCGAAGGGAGAGCGCAACGTTGATCAGCCGCCCTCTGGTGCCGTCTGCAGCTTTGATAGCCATCCGCGTAGCCCTGAAAAGCTAAGTCATGCAAAATTTTGCCTAATTTCATTTATATAAGTCTGCCTTCCTTGAAAGATCTCGTTCCTTCTATGGGAAACCTGGATGCAATGGGACCCTTCTGCTATTGGCAACGCCCTTGCTCTGTTTCGAGTCCGCTCAATAGTTCAAGCGGCCGCGTTGACAACGGCAAGGTGGCCTACCCGCTACTAGCAGCGCTCTTGTCCTTTTTCGAGACCGCTCGACAGTTCAAGCGACCGCGCTAGGAGCGGCAAAGTGGTTTGCCCAGCAGCAAGCGCCCTCCCAGTAGGGTGCTAAGGATCCATCCTCAAAGCACCACAGCATGGGTTTATGCGCCGGCAGCCTTATCTCACCAAGCATAGGGTGCAAACATACAAAGAAAGATCTAACGGGAAGATAGCATGCTCGATATTAAAGTACCGCAGAGTTATATTACATCAAATAACCGCTACGGTTCTAACTTAAGATAAAATTGTCTTGGTCTTGAACTCGCAGCGGCAACGAGAAACGGGGTGCCTAGTCCCGGTGCTGGCCCTCCACCCTCTCAACTCCATCGACGCGGTCGATGATGGGCTTGATCCGCTCCTTGAGCACCGCGAGGTCCGCCTCCTTCGTCAAGCTCTCCAACGCGTTGGCAAAGTTGATGGTGGGGTTCCAGAACGCCACCTTGGTGAGTACCTGTCGGAGTAATTGGACACGGATACCCCGAAGACGGCGAGACAAGAATTCAAGACATCGGGGCTAGCAAAGCCCCTCAGTCCAACTACCTGGCCGGCGGCTGACTGCTGGCTGCTGACTGCTCCACCAGGCCGACTGCTAGCTGCCGACTGCTCCACCAGGCCGACTGCTGGCTGCCGACTGCCGGCTTCCGGCTGCTCCACCAGGCCGACTGCTGGCTGCCAACCCTCCACCAGGCCGACTGCTGGCTGCCGACTGCTCCACCAGGCCGACTGCTGGCAGCTGACTCCTCGAGCAGGCCGACTGCTGGCTGCCGACTACTCCACCAGGCCGACTGCTGGCTGCCGACTCCTCCACCAGGCCTACTGCTGGCTGCCGACTCCTCCGCCAGGCCGACTGCCTGAAGTCAACTGCAGCCTGACGAGACACCGGCGGGACGACCATACCGCGACGTCATCTACAGTGTACCGTGTCCCCTGGGTATTGATTTATAAAGTACCCCAGGGGACAAGCATGACATGCACCATGCCACTAGCCATGCCTACATAGCTTGGCTTGTAAGCTACCCAAGGTAGCTTACAACCAAAGCCACTACCACCCATGCCAACTCCTATATATATAGGCACACATCCATCCATCGGGGATGGACTCACACCCCCACACCCCTCACACATGCATACTAGCTAGCAAGATAGCTAGCTAGCACACACACATACCATTCGGCCACTGGAGCTTGCATGCTCATCCGGTCATCCACATATATACGAGGCCAGATGCCTATGACACTGACCTCAGATACAGCTCCAGGAGCACTCTGTACCAGATATACCACATATACTCAGACATGCAGGAGTAGGGGTGTTATCTCTCCCGAGAGCCCCGAACCTGGGTAAACTAGCGCGTGATACTCGCATACCCGTCCCTGGACATTCCGGCAGCAGTCTTGCCTTCACACGAAGCCACCTTGTGGCATATGTCGTCTTGCACCCCCTCCGTGACAATACCACGACATTTGGCGCCCACCGTGGGGCGGTACTATGCTACTACGTTGCTGCTGGTTTCGCAGTCCGGGCGGGACCATCTTCGCCATCACTGCCGCGGCGTCGCGCCGTCTCTCCGGTAGCGCTCGGGGGCTCGACTTCGACCCGCCCCCGGAGCGGCCGTGCGGGACGGCGCGTCCTCGACGTCGGCTTCACCATCTTCGTCATCGCCAACGCAGCGCCGGCCGGTCGTCCGTGCGCATGCCGCGCGCGGTGCCTCGGTTCGGTCGGCCGCGTCCATCCGCGTGCCGCTCGCGTCCACTCCCCTCCATGCTGCACTTTGCTCTGGCCAAAACGGGCGTTCGCTACTCCATATATCATCTATGCTAGCTAGCTAGATGCTAGTCAACAATGGTCAAACCATTAGCCATACCACTACAGATACTTCCCCATATACAACCCATACACCAGCCATACATGCATCAGGTAACACTCAGACACAAGCCAAACAATGGCCATATACATTCTACGTATTGGCCGGATGCAAGTCGGATGCTACCATACGCTCGCTCGCCTCTGCTCTGCTTCGCCCGCGTGTGCGCGTAGCTGCTCCAGTATGCTTCCGGGCTAGTCCGCCCGCGCATGTAAGGGCCTCGCCTCTGCCCATGGCCCGGCCACCTGTGCCGCCGCACTACTCTCCTCCAGCGCCGGCCGGCGCCCTGCTCGTCCTCCTCTTATCACTCCCGAGCGCCTCTGCCTCGCTGCGCCGTGGATGCTGCTCGAGCGCTGCTGCTACCTGCGCCGGCCGCCGCTTCCTCCGCTGCCCCTGCCCCTACTTCCCGCGACTGCGCCCGCTGCAATTATTCAGACTCATCACTGCTCATACAGTGGTTGACACTGCTCGTACAGTGCTCGCACGTCTCTCGTATAGTGGCCGGACGCGAAAAGGATGACGCACGCACATCAGCCGACCGTCACCTGCGCGTCCTGCTCGCACGCTGTTCCCGCCCCTGCGCGCCCGCGCACGACCCTGTGTCCACGCGCCCGCCCAAGCTCGGACTCCCATCGTCGGCGCCGCTTGGCCCCGCTTCCGGCCTCTGCGCGCTGGCTCCTCCCCGCCGGGTGCTCCGCGCCGGCTCCGACTTCCCGCAACCCGGACTCCTTTGTCTGCGTCACCCTTGGCCGACTGCGGCGCCGCGCCTGCATCGCGCCGAACACCCGGACACCGAGTCCCGTGCCTGGCCGCTCCAGCTGCTCCGTCCGCCCGCCCGCGTCGCCCTTGGCAGGCTGCTGCCCTGAGCCTGTGTCGCCCCGCGCCGGCTTGCCCCGTCACCACCTCCGCCACTCCGGCTGGCCTGGCGCTGCCCCGCACTGACAGCAGCTCTGGTGCCTCGCGCCGCTCACGCCTTGCTTCGCGCCCGCGTGCCGGCTCCTGTCGTCGTTAGCCGGCTCCGCCACGACGGCTCCCCCGTCTGGTCGCCTCCGCCCGCGGCCGCCTGCTGTCTGACCCGGCTCGACCTCTACGCCGGCTGCCCCAGGCAGAAAGAAAAGAAGAGGGAGCCGGCTACCCATCCCGTCCAGAAGAAAAGTCAAGGGCCGGCTGAAGAAAAAAGAAAAACAAAGAGCTTTGTGCATCTGACTGCTCGCATGGAGTCGGCCAGAAAGAGAAAAATGTGAGAGAGTTGTGCGTTCGACTCCACGCAACCGGCTGGAATATGCGTTCGATTGCCAGATGTGCGTCCGACCGCTGACTGCCTGGCCGGCTGCAAAGAGTCCGACTGTTGTGTCGGAGTCCGCCTGCCCAGCCGGCTGAGGAAGAAAAAGAAGAAGACAAAGTAGTTGCTGGGAGATCCGGCCCGACTGCTCAGCAGTCTGCCCGAATCTCGGGGGCTACACCCAGCGGGTGCGCTGACGCGCCCCCGCGAAGAAGAAAACAAAGTAGTTGCCGGAAGATCCGGCCCGACTGCTCAGTAGTCGGCCCGAATCTCGGGGGCTACACCCAGTGGGTGCGCTGGCGCGCCCCCACGTAAGATTGTAGATAAGAGTAGAGTTTTGTCCGGCTCCGAGCAGCCGGCAGAAGAGAAAAAGAAGAAGATAGGTGCTGCAAGATGCATCGCCGCCTGGCCGGTCGATCCTGACCGGCCGGGACCCCTTCGAGCACCCGGAGGCTCAACCTCTGTCTCGACTACACGAAAATTAGTGTGAGTTCCTCACCCGCATATTTTTTGCACCGCAAGAGCATGGATAACCCCGAGCGATGCTCGGGGGCTATCTCCGCATTTTACTATAGTTACATCACTGTTCACCCCGGCGCCAACCAGAGTTGGCCCGGGGGCTGGCCGCTTGGCCTGAGACGTTAGTTCTCGCAGATGGCTTAGTACCGTGCGCGATACCAAAGGCCCACTCTTAGTCACAGACTGCAGAGTGGCTGTCCGACTAGCAAGAGTGAACGCTGGAGGCCACCCACGCGAAAAACGTCCGGGAAGAAAAACGGATCGGGCGATCTGGCCGTTTCCTTTACAAGTATCTACTCGGTTGAATCTGCTCCCAGACTCTGAGTACTGTACACTCCACTTCGCGGCCCACTCTCAGCCACAGACCGCAGAGCGGCTGTCCGGCAAGCAAGAGCACAAGCCAAAAAGTGGAGGGAATACGAAAAAGATTAAGGGGGCTCGAACGAAACCGAGTCGGTACCCTCTACATTAAACTTGCAATGCTTAAAGCAAACACTTGATATATCTGCATGGACTAACTTTGTCTTTTTCATGATCATTTCCATGAACACTCGCCAAAAAACCTCTGCCCAACTTTGCCAAGTTGCCCGGAGGCTTGGGGGCTACTGTCGAAGTAATTGGACATGGATACCTCGAAGACGGCGAGACAAGAATTCAAGACATCGGGGCTAGCAAAGCCCCTCAGTCCAACTACCTGGTCGGCGGCTGACTGCTAGCTGCTGACTGCTCCACCAGGCCGACTGCTGGCTGCCGACTGCTCCACCAGGCCAACTGCTGGCTGTCGACTGCTGGCTGCCGGCTGCTCCACCAGGCCGACTCCTGGCTGCCGACTACTCCACCAGGCCGACTACTGGCTGCCGACTGCTCCACCAGGCCGACTGCTGGCTGCCAACTCCTCCACCAGGCCGACTACTGGCTGCCGACTACTCCACCAGGCCGACTGCTGGCTGCCGGCTCCTCCACCAGGCCGACTGCTGGCCGCCGACTCCTCCGCCAGGCAGACTGCCCAAAGTCAACTGCAGCCTGACGAGACACCGGCGGGACGACCATACCGCGACGTCATCTACAGTGTACCGTGTCCCCTGGGTACTGACTTATAAAGTACCCCAGGGGACAAGCATGACATGCACCATGCCACTAGCCATGCCTACATAGCTTGGCTTGTAAGCTACCCAAGGTAGCTTACAACCAAAGCCACTACCACCCATGCCAACTCCTATATATATAGGCACACATCCATCCATCGGGGATGGACTCACACCCCCACACCCCTCACACATGCATACTAGCTAGCAAGATAGCTAGCTAGCACACACACATACCATTCGGCCACTGGAGCTTGCATGCTCATCCGGTCATCCACATATATACGAGGCCAGATGCCTACGGCACTGACCTCAGATACAGCTCCAGGAGCACTCTGTACCAGATATACCACATATACTCAAACATGAAGGAGTAGGGGTGTTATCTCTCCGGAGAGCCCCGAACCTGGGTAAACTAGCGCGTGATACTCGCATACCCGTCCCTGGACATTCCGGCAATAGTCTTGCCCTCACACGAAGCCACCTTGTGGCATATGTCGTCTTGCACCCCCTCCGTGAGAATACCACGACAGTACCTTGGTCAGGGCGCCCCGGCAGAGCCTCTGGGACTCGGTGGCCAGATAAGTTGCCCGGTTGGAGCGGAGCTGCTCCAGGGCTCCAAGAACGCCCTTGAAGAATAGGGTCAGTTTGGCGTTGGGAGTCATGTTCGGCTCCGGGAGGTACCTCACATTTGGCATCCCCATGGTAGCCAGCTTCGTGGTGATCCTGCCGGTGACGTCGGCGAGGTGGCTAACCCAACGGTTTATGCTCGCCGCATACTCCTTGTGTTCAGTGGCATCATTCCTTCACAGCTGCCTCTCCTCCTCCAGGCCCTTGGTCAGGGTCTCTTCCCGGGCCCTGACCTCCGAAAGCGTCCCCTCAAGGCCCTCCACTTCAGCTTCAGGTCATTGATGGAGTCGTTGGCCTTGGAGAGCAGCTCGGCCTTGCCAAGGACTGTGGCCTGCGCCTCTGCCAAAGCACCGTTGGCCGTGTCCTTCTCCTCTGTAAGCTCCAGGACCTGTTTCTTCAGCCCATCCCACTCCACCTCTAGCTCCTTCACCTTACCGGCATGGACCAGGGCTTGAGCATTGAGTGCCTCCTTGTGCCTCTACTCCAGCTCCTGGGTCTGCTATGCGACGAGCTTCTCGACCTCCTCATCCTTGCCGCGGAGTGTGGCGGCGAGCGCCTTCTCACAAGCGGCAAGGACCTCCTCCTGGGAGTTCAGCTCGGCCTGGTGCTGGTGCTGAGCGGCCTCATCCTTGGCGGCCTATTCCTTCGCCGCCTCCTGGGATGTCTCGACATCAACCTGCTTCAGGATGAGCTCTTGTTTGCGCTCAGCTAGCAGATCCTGGGCAGCCTTCAATTCTTCGTGGGCCCTGCAGAACCAGTCCTGCGTCTCGGTGATGCGCTCCTCGAGATCCATCTCCGCCTTGTCCACCATCGCCATCCTGGACTTCGCCTTGTCCAGGGGGGCATGGTGGAGCGCCTGAAGCTTTTGGAAGTTGACGCTCATGGCCCGAAGGAGCTGCTCCTCTTGGTAACCGCCACCATCGGCCCTCGGTTCATCAACAACCTCAAGCCCGGCGGCAGCAAGCGCCTCATCGTTGAACACCTCCCCCTCGGTTGGCGCCCTGGTGCTCGCCGTTCCTAGGAGGTGGACGAACAGGTCATCGGCCACCCTCAAGTACTTTCCTGAGCCAGAGGCGGCAAAGGATGAAGGTTGATCATCAACCACCCCCTCCTTGGCAGCGGCCTTGCCGGCCCCTCCAGCAGGCCCCTTGTCGGCCTCCTCGGCAGCGGCCTTGCCGGCCTCCCCGACAGGCCCCTTGGCGGCATCCTCAGCGGTGGTCTTGGCGGCCTCCTCAGCAGCGATCTTGTCGGCCTCGGCCTCTGGTGACCTCATCGATGATGGTGTTAATATACTCCCGGTCCACCGAGGAAGGGTCTGGATACCAAGAAGGGGAATGAGGCGGAGCCAAGGTTGAGGTTCAAAAACAAGAAGAAAGAACAGGGACGAGAAACAAACGACTTACCCACATCGGGCTGGGAAGAAGTGGCGCCCTCCCTGTCAGCGTTCGTTGCCGGGGCAGAACCCCTAGCACCCAAGTTCGCCTCCTCCTCCTCCATATGCGTGGGCTCGGTGATGGATGCCCTTGCCGGGGACGCCCCTCGGGGCGACATAGTCGAGAGGGGCGGCGTGTTGGGGGTGGCCCTCGGCGGCTCCTCCTACTGCCGTTCTTCTCCTGCAAACCTGACAAGGTCAGCATCAAGGGGTCACACCCCAATGTTCATCAGTGGAGGAGTGAGTGATGAGCTTACGCTGGGGGCTGATGCGGCGGCTACGCCGGGGGCTGCTGTCTGGGCTGCTCTCCACTACCAACGGCGTACGTGAAGTACCTGTCGGGGGCTTGTCGCCCGTCGAGGCCTTGGCCCTCTTCGCCACCCTCTAGGCCAGCGTCTCCATGTCCCTGTGAAGATAACATCAAATCAAAGGAGGATAACACAGGATTAAAGTCAGGAGATGATGTGGGGGCGAAATACTTACTCTTCCTCCACCTCCTCCTCCACTAGCTTCCTCTTCCTCACCGACCTAAAAGATCTGAGGTCGAACTCGGCCTCCAAGGTGCTGTCCGAAGGAGAAGGGGAAGGGGACGGGGTCCAGTGCCGCTTGGACGAGGAGAAAGCAGTTGCTGTCTTCTTCGCCACCGCGGCCTTCACCGCCTTCTTCGCTGCCGCGGCCTTCATCGTCCTTGTCTCGCACACGAGCTGCTCCTGGGCCGGCTGCCACTGCGTGGTCCTGCCGGGCCGGACCGGCTCACCAGAGCTGGACCGCCACAGGATGCGCTGCCTCCCCGCGGCCGGGGGGTTGTTCGCCTTGACCTCCTCTTTGGACGACTCGTCGCCCGCGTCTTCAACAAGGGGGGCGTCGGCGCCGCTAGCCTCCCCGGCAGACTCCGCCCACTAGGCGAGCTCCTTCTCCTTCGCGGCCTCGTCGGCCTCCTCCTCTATGGCACCAACGCTGCAGGCCTCCCTGGCAAGCGCCGCCTCCGCCGCCTTGGCAGTAATATAGTCCAACTCAGCCTTGGTGGTGTCTTGGATGAGCAGTGGCTCGTCATGGACGTAGCTCTCTGACAAAGTGCCGAAGGATTCTTGCCGACCTGGCCATGCGCATTGAAGTCTGGCATCATGGAAATGATGGCGGATTGGCGAGAGTTGTTGCTCAGCGGGACCACTCCCGTCAGCAACCCAAACAGGGGCCCCTTGACAGCCTTGCCGGCCTTCGCGGCCCTGCCAGTCCTCTCAGCCCTGCCGTCGCTGTTCACGTCAAGCTGAAAGAGCCTTTGGTAGAAATGGGTGTGCCCCATCACCGTGAAGTTGTGCTTCAGGCCAGGTCGGAGCCTCATGATGTCGGCCACATTCCTGAAATCCCAAGCCGGCCTCCCCTCGTTGTGCAGCCGGGCAATTCGGTGCCAGATGAAGTCGGCCCCAATCATCTCAAGGGTGAGCCCAGCCATGGTGAGGCGATGGATCTGTTGGGGAACGCAGTAATTTCAAAACATTTCCTACGCACACGCAAGATCATGGTGATGCATAGCAACGAGAGGGGAGAGTTTCATCCATGTACCCTCGTAGACCGTAAGCGGAAGCGTTATGAGAACGCGGTTGATGTAGTCGTACATCTTCACGATCCGACCGATCCAAGTACCGAATGCGCGGCACCTCCGAGTTCAGCACACGTTCAGCTTAGTGACGTCCCAGGAACTCCAATCCAGCAGAGCTTCGAGGGAGAGTTCCGTCAGCACGACGGCGTGATGACGGTGATGATGATGCTACCGACGTAGGACTTCGCCTAAGCACCGCTACAATATGACCGAGGTGGATTATGGTGGAGGGGGGCACCGCACATGGCTAAAAGATCAACTGATCAACTTGTGTGTCTTGGGGTGCCCCTGCCCCCGTATATAAAGGAGCAAGGGGGAGGCCGGCCGGCCGTAGCAAGGCACGCCAGGAGGAGTCCTACTCCCACCGGGAGTAGGATTCCCCCCTTCCCTAGTTGGACTAGGAGAGAAGGAAGGGGGAGAGAGGGAGGAAGGAAAGCGGGCGCCGCCCCCCTCCTAGTCCAATTCGGACCAGAGGGAGAGGGGGCGCGCGGCCTGCCCTGGTCTCCTCTCTCTCTCTCCACTATGGCCCAATAAGGCCCATATATTTACCGGGGGGTTCCGGTAACCTCCCGGTACTCCGGTAAAATCCCGATTTCACCGGGAACTATTCTGATGTCGAAATATAGGCTTCCAATATGTCAATCTTTATGTCTCGACCATGTCGAGACTCCTCGTCATGTCCATGATCATATCCGGGACTCCGAACTACCTTAGGTACATCAAAAACTATAAACTCATATTACGGATCGTCACCAAACTTTAAGCGTGCATACCCTACAGGTTCGAGAACTATGTAGACATGACCGAGACTCGTCTCCGGTCAATAACCAATAGCGGAACCTAGATGCTCATATTGGTTCCTACATATTCTACAAAGATCTTTATCGGTTAAACCTCATAACAACATGCGTTGTTCCCTTTGTCATCGGTATGTTACTTGCCCGAGATTCGATCGTCGGTATCTCAATACCTAGTTCAATCTCATTACCGGCAAGTCTCTTTACTCGTTCCATAATACATCATCCCGCAACTAACTCATTAGTTGCATTGCTTGCAAGGCTTATAGTGATGTGAATTACCGAGAGGGCCCAGAGATACCACTCCGACAATCGGAGTGACAAATCCTAATCTTGATCTATGCCAACTCAACAAGTACCATCGGAGACACCTGTAGAGCACCTTTATAATCACCTAGTTAGGTTGTGACGTTTGGTACCACACAAAATGTGTTCCTCTGGTACTCGAGAGTTGCATAATCTCATAGTCATAGGAACATGTATAAGTCATGAAGAAAGCAATAGCAACAAACTAAACGATCATCGTGCTAAGCTAACGGATGGGTCAAGTCAATCACATCATTCTCTAATGATGTGATCCCACTAATCAAATGACAACTCATGTCTATGGTTAGGAAACATAACCATCATTGATTCAACGAGCTAGTCAAGTAGAGGCAAACTAGTGACACTCTGTTTGTCTATGTATTCACACTTGTACTAAGTTTCTGGTTAATACAATTCTAGCATGAATAATAAACATTTATCATGATATAAGGAAATATAAGTAACAACTTTATTATTGCCTCTAGGGCATATTTCCTTCAGTCTCCCACTTGCACTAGAGTCAATAATCTAGATAACACAGTAATGATTCTAACACCCATGGAGTCTTGGTGCTGATCATGTTTGCTCATGAGAGAGGCTTAGTCAATGGGTCTGCAACATTCATATCCATATGTATCTTGCAAATCTCTATGTCTCCCTTCTTGACTTGATCGTGGATGGAATTGAAGCGTCTCTTGATGTGCTTGGTTCTTTTGTGAAATTTGGATTCCTTTGCCAAGGCAATTGCACCAGTATTGTCACAAAAGATTTTTTATTGGACCCGATGCACTATGTATGACACCTAGATCGGATATGAACTCCTTCATCCAGACTCCTTCATTTGCCGCTTCCGAAGCAGCTATGTACTCCGCTTCACACGTAGATCCCGCCACGACACTTTTCTTAGAACTGCACCAACTAACAGCTCCACCGTTCAATAAAAACATGTACCCCGTTTGTGACTTAGAGTCATCCGGATCGGTGTCAAAGCTTGCATCGACATAACCATTTACGACGAGCTCTTTGTCACCTCCATAAACGAGAAACTTATCCTTAGTCCTTTTCAGGTATTTCAGGATGTTCTTGACTACTGTCCAGTGATCCACTCTTGGATTACTTTGGTACCTCCCTGCTAAACTAATAGCAAGACACACATCAGGTCTAGTACACAGCATTGCATACATGATAGAGCCTATTGCTGAAGCATAGGGAACATCTTTCATTTTCTATCTATCTTCTGCATTGGTCGGGCATTGAGTCTGACTCAACTTCACACCTTATAACAAAGGCAAGAACCCTTTCTTTGCTTGATCCATTTTGAACTTCTTCAAAACTTTATCAAGGTATGTGCTTTGTGGAAGTCCAACTAAACGTCTTAATCTATCTCTATAGATCTTGATGCCCAATATATAAGCAGCTTCACCGAGGTCTTTCATTGAAAAACTGTTATTCAAGTATCTTTTTATGTTATCTAGAAAATGTATATCATTTCCAATCAACAATATGTCATCCGCATATAATATTAGAAATTCTACAGAGCTCCCACTCACTTTCTTGTAAATACAGCCTTCTCCAAAAGTCTGTATAAACCATATGCTTTGATCACACTATCAAAACATTTATTCCAACTCCGAGATGCTTGCACCGGTCCATAGATGGATCGCTGGAGCTTGCACACTTTGTTAGCTCCCTTTGGATCGATAAAACCTTCAGGTTGCATCATATACAACTCTTCTTCCAGAAATCCATTCAGGAATGCAGTCTTTATATCCATTTGCCAAATTTCATAATCATAAAATGTGGCAATTGCTAACATGATTTGGACGGACTTAAGCATCGCTACGGGTGAGAAGGTCTCATCGTAGTCAACTCCTTGAACTTGTCGAAAATCTTTTGTAACAAGTCGAGCTTTGTAGACAGTAACATTACCATCAGCGTCAGTCTTCTTCTTGAAGATCCATTTATTCTCGATGGCTTGCCGATCATCGGGCAAGTCAACCAAAGTCCACACTTTGTTCTAATACATGGATCCCATCTCAGATTTCATGGCCTCAAGCCATTTTGCGGAATCTGGGCTCATCATCGCTTCCTCATAGTTCGTAGGTTCGTCATAGTCAAGTAACATGACTTCCAGAACAGGATTACCGTACCACTCTGGTGCGGATCTTACTCTGGTTGACCTACAATGTTGGGTAATAACTTAATCTGAAGTTACATGATCTTCATCATTAGCTTTCTCACTAATTGGTGTAGGAGTCACAGGAACAGATTTCTGTGATGAACTACTTTCCAATAAGGGAGCAGGTACACTTACCTCATCAAGTTCTACTTTCCTCCCACTCACTTCTTTTGAGAGAAACTCCTTCTCTAGGAAGGATCCATTCTTAGCAACGAATGTCTTGCCTTCGGATCTGTGATAGAAGGTGTACCCAACAGTCTCCTTTGGGTATCCTATGAAGACACATTTCTCCGATTTGGGTTCGAGCTTATCAGGTTGAAGCTTTTTCACATAAGCATCTCAGCCCCAAACTTTAAGAAACGAAAACTTTGGTTTCTTGCCAAATCACGGTTAATAAGGCGTCGTCTCAACGGATTTAGATGGTGCCCTATTCAACGTGAATGCAGCCGTCTCTAAAGCATAACCCCAAAATGATAGCGGTAAATCAATAACAGACATCATAGATCGCACCATATCTAGTAAAGTACGATTATGACGTTCGGACACACCATTACGTTGTGGTGTTCCGGGTGGCGTGAATTGCGAAACTATTTCGCATTGTTTCAAATGAAGACCAAACCCGTAACTCAAATATTCTCCTCCACGATCAGATCGAAGAAACTTTATTTTCTTGTTACGATGATTTTCCACTTCACTCAGAAATTCTTTGAAATTTTCAAATGTTTTAGACTTATGTTTCATCAAGTAGATATACCCATATCTGCTCAAATCATCTGTGAAGGTGAGAAAATAACGATACCTGCCGCGAGCCTCAAAATTCATCGGACCACATACATCAGTATATATGATTTCCAACAAATCTGTTGCTCGCTCCATAGTTCCGGAGAATGGCGTTTTAGTCATCTTGCCCATGAGGCATGGTTCGCAAGTACCAAGTGATTCATAATCAAGTGATTCCAAAAGTCCATCGGAATGGAGTTTCTTCATGCGCTTTACACCAATATGACCTAAACGACAGTGCCACAAATAAGTTGCACTATCATTATCAACTCTGCATCTTTTAGCTTCAATATTATGAATATGTGTATCACTACTATCGAGATTCATCAAAAATAGATCACTCTTCAACCATTATTCTCAGATTTAAATGAATAACCGTCTCACGTCAAACAAGATCCAGATATAATGTTCATGCTCAACGCTGGCACCAAATAACAATTATTCAGGTCTAAAATTAATCCCGAAGGTAGGCGTAGAGGTAGTGTGCCGATTGCGATCACATTGACTTTGGAACCATTTACCACGCGCATCGTCACCTCATCCTTAGCCAATATTCGTTTAATTCGTAGTCCCTGTTTCGAGTTGCAAATATTAGCAACAGAACAAGTATCAAATACTCCGGTGCTATTGCGAGCATTAGTAAGGTACACATCAATAAAATGTATATCACATATACATTTGTTCACCTTGCCATCCTTCCTATCCGCCAAATACTTGGGGTAGTTCCGCTTCCAGTGAACAGTCCCTTTGCATTAGAAGCACTCAGTCTCAGGCTTAGGTCTAGACTTGGGCTTCTTCACTTGAGCAGCAACTTGCTTGCCAGTCTTCTTGAAGTTCCCTTTCTTCCCTTTACCCTTTTTCTTGAAACTGGTGGTCTTGTTGACCATCAACACTTGATGCTCCTTCTTGATTTCAACCTCCGCAGCCTTTAGCATCACGAAGAGCTCGGTAATTGTCTTATCCATCCCTTGCATATTATAGTTCATCACGAAGCTCTTGTAGCTTGGTGGCAGTGATTGAAGAATTCTGTCAATGACACTATCGTCTCGAAGAATAACTCCCAGTTGAATCAAGTGATTGTTATACCCCAGACATTTTGAGTATATGCTCACTGACAGAATTATTCTCCTCCATCTTGTAGCTGTAGAACTTATAGGAGACTTCATATTCTCAATCCAGGCATTTGCTTAAAATATTAAATTCAACTCCTGGAACATCTCATATGCTCCATGACATTCAAAACGTCGTTGATGTCCCGGTTCTAAGCCGTAAAGCATGGCACACTGAACTATCGAGTAGTCACCAGCTTTGCTCTACCAGACGTTCATAACATCTGGCGCTGCTCCTGCAGCGGGTTTGGCACCTAGCGGTGCTTCCGGGACGTAATTCTTCTGTGCAGCAATGAGGATAATCCTCAAGTTACGGACCCAGTCCGTGTAATTGCTACCATCATCTTTCAACTTTGCTTTCTCAAGGAACGCATTAAAATTCAACGGAACAACAACACGGGCCATCTAGCTACAACAACATAGACATGCAAAAAACTATTAGGTACTAAGTTCATGATAAATTAAAGTTCAATTAATCATAATACTTAAGAACTCCCACTTAGACATACATCCCTCTAATAATCTAAGTGATCACATGATCCATATCAACTAAACCATGTTCGATCATCATGTGAGATGGAGTAGTTTTCAATGGTGAACATCAGTATGTTGATCATATCTACTATATGATTCACGCTCGACCTTTCGGTTTTAGTGTTCCGAGGCCATATCTGCATATGCTAGGCTCGTCAAGTTTAACCCGAGTATTATGTGTGTGCAAAACTGGCTTGCACCCGTTGTATGTGAATGTATGTCACATCCCTGGTCCTGTTATGCACTAAGCTAGACCTCATGTGAGCATCATGTTTTAATTCAAATGAAATTTGAATTGAGGAATTTTCAAAGCCTCAGAAACCATCTAAAAATGATCAGCATTAAAATCTCCTCAAAGAAGTCCAAGAAAATGTTCCTCTTAGTCTCTGAAAATATTGCAAAGAGGTAAAACCCAAAACAATATTTTTGGTATCCCAGAGTTAATTATTTTGGGCCTTTGAGTTAATTCAATAACTATTTGCATTGGATATATATATTATATATAATTAATATATGTCCAATAATTCTGGAACATTTTATGTGGTTTGGTATATTTTAGTTCTAGCCACATAATTATTTTCAGGATTTTATAAAATGGTTTAGTATTTTTACTAAACCAAAACAAAACAGAACAAAATAGAAAACAATAAATAAAAGCAGAGAGAGAGAACTTACCTCAGCTTACCTGGCAGCCCACCCGCAGCCCAACACTGTGCAGCCCAGCAGCGGCCCAGCCCACCACCGCCTCCCCCCTGTCGTCTTCCTCTCTCGCCAGAAGGACGGAGGCGCGTGGCCGCCCCGTGCCGGCCACCTCCTCCCTCCCTGCCTGCCTGGCTCTTCCCCGGCCCCTCCTAGCGACGCCACGACGATGCCCCGTGTCCCCTCGCTCCTCTCCCTCACTCGCTGCACCCTCTCCCCTCCTCTGCTCTCTCTCCCTCTCACCACCGAGCGCCACCGCCGCCGCCGTTCACCATAGCCGTAGCCGCAGCTATCCCCGAGCCTCTCCGACACACCCACGAGCTCCGCCTCGTCCCTCTCTTCCTCCTCACCGAGCCGCCCGACGCCGGAAGCCCCTGGACACCGCAAGCACTACCGTTCCCCTCGTCAGCCACCGGAGATCGTCGCCGTCGATTCGCTGCACTCCGGCCGCCCTCGAGCCCACTGACCCTCCAAACGGACTCACGGTGAGCCCCCGAGTCGTCTTCCCTTTCTCCCCTGGTCTCTTTCGACCTCTAGGCCATAGCCCCGTCTTGGCCGAGAACTCCACGCCGCCGGCGATGTCACCGCCGTCACTGCAGCCAGTAAGGCTCGAAACCGAGCACGGCACCGTGCTCCTAGCATCTTCAGGAGCTCGGTGAGCCCCTTAGCCATCCCTCCCGTCCTCTGTGGCCTCGCCCCGCTCGAACCCGTAGCTCCGGCCGCCGCACTTGCCATCGCCGCCGTCGCTGTAGTGCACCCCAGCTGCTGCCTCTGGCCGCAATGGATGCGCGCGAGCCTGGGCATCTCGTAGAGCCTCTCCGCCGTCGTTTTGGTGGCCGGAGGAGCTAACCCGAGCCCTCCGCCGCGCCTGCTGTAGCCGGCGACGAGCCGCCGGCGTATTAGCCTTGGCTGACCAGGGGTTTGACCTCCCCTGGGTCGCCGACAAGTGGGCCCTGGCCCAGCTAATCCTAGATTAGTCTTTTTAATTAAGTCTAATTAACTCAACTGACATTTTAGTTAGTAGTAATTTAACATTAATTAATTAGGTTAGTTAGTTAGTCACTGACGTGTGGACCCCACACGTCAGGTTTGACCTGGACTCGGTCTGTTGACCTGCTAACGTCACAATGACGCCATGCTGACGCAGTAATGCAATTTTCTGGATTTATCCTTTTTCTGAAAAATCCAGAAAATACCACAAACTTCAAAAATTCATAGAAATTCAACCGTAACTCCAAATTAAATAATTTATATATGAAAAATTATCAGAAAAATTCAAGGAATCCATCTGTACCATTTTCATGCATGTTAGAACAACTTATAGCTGCTGTTTAGCACAAATCAATTAAAGGGCATTTAAATAATCACATATGGAGTTTGAATTTGAATCTTGTATTCAAACCAACTTCATTTAATCTGTTGCTAGTTGCATTAGCCCAAAACACATTCATATTGCCATGTCATAGCATGCATCATATTGTGCATTGCATTGATTGTGTTCTTTTTGTTTGCCGGTATTTGTCCCCTCTCGATAGACGTGATACCGATGATGTGATCGTTGACACTGATGAAGACTCAGTGTTATCTTCAGAAGTGCCAGGTAAGAAAAACCCCCTTGTTCATTCCGATAAAGTCCCACTCTCTCGCTCCTGCTCTCTTTTACTGCATTAGGACAACAACGACATATTTGTTACTTGCTGCGGTAGCTGAACCCCTTTATCCTTTGCATGACCTGTCATTGCCACAGTAAATAGATGAAACCCACTAGCATGAGTAGGAGTTGTTTGAGCCCTGTTGTGCCTACTCATTCATGTTTGTTTGTCATGCCTGCTACTGCTTAGAGTTGAGTCAGGTCTGATTCATCGGGGATGAATCAGAGGTGTGTGAACATGTCCTACTATGTGTGAGCTAAGTGTGTGAACACGATTTGGTAAAAGGTATCGGTGAGAGGCCATGTAGGAGTACATGGTGGGTTGTATCATTGAAGCCGTCCTCAGGAACTGAGTTCTGTGTTTGTGATCCATGATTCAGCTACTACCATGCATTGGGCCCTGAAATATGACCCCGCTCGACTTCTTATTCACCCTTGTCCTCTGTCCAGGAGTTGCAAGTAGTTTCTGGTGTTTGTAGTATGCTGGAGGCCGTGGACAGCGCTGACCGTAGGGGTGGGCTGTGATGCGGTAGGCACGTGGCCGGGTATACCGGGCGCCCGTTTGGTGTCACGGAACCCTATTCACATCGTTTGGGGCTGTGAGCGAAACTCCGGCCGGATCTCCTCATGGATGGAACCCGAATAGGCGATAAACCTGGACTAGAGACTTGAGTGTTTAGGTAGGTCGTGGTCTACACCCACGTCGGCTTTCGCTTGAAGTCTGCCGAGCACATGTCGTGTGCAGACGCTAAGTGGTGGAAACATGTATGAAGAAGTACACCCCTGCAAGGTTAATATCATCTATTCGAATAGCCGTGTCCACGGTAAAGGACTTCTGGGTTGCTTATATCAGTTCATAGACAAGTGAAAGTGGATACTCTAAAATACGCAAGATAAGCGTGAGTGCTATGGATGGCGCTCTCGTAGGGAGACGGGAGCGGATCCATAGTGGTGTATTGATATGATGAATATGTGGACTCGTGTGCGCCACCTCAAAAGGAGTTACTTGCAGTCGTAGTTTAGGATAGCCACCGAGTCAAAGCTGGCTTGCTGCAGTTAAACCCCACCATCCCCTTGTTGATAATGATGCATATGTAGTTAGATCTGATGTAAGTCTTGCTGGGTACATTTGTACTCACGTTTGCTTAATTTATGTTTTGCAGAGAGACCTCTGTCTCGCTAGTTGTTCTACGCGGACTTCGACGTTTAGCTTGTTACCTCAGCTACGATCTTGTGCCCCCGGCAGGATCTGGTAGATAGTCAGGCTTCTCAGCCTTTTTCAGTTATAGATGTCTGTACCCAGACATGATAGCTTCCGCTTGTGCTTTGATTTTTATGCTCTGATTGTTGGGTCATGAGACCCATGTTTGTAATATCTCGCTCCTCGGAGCCTATTGAATAAATTACTTGAGTCGTAGAGTCATGTTGTGATGCCATGTTGTATTTGCACATATCGAGCATATTGTGTGTATGCTATTGAAATGCTTGGTATGTGTGGGATCTGACCATCTAGTTGTTTATCTTTAGTAGCCTCTCTTACCGGGAAATGTCTCCTAGTGTTTCCACCGAGCCATGGTAGCTTGCTACTGCTCCGGAACACTTAGGCTGGTCGGCATGTGTCCTTCTTCGTTCCTGTGTCTGTCCCTTCGGGGAAATGTCACGCGATGAATACCGGAGTCCTGTTAGCCCGCTACAGCCCGGTTCACCGGAGTCCTGCTAGCCCAGTGCTACAGCCTGGATTCACTCGCTGATGACCGACACGTTCGATGCTGGGTCATGGATGCCTGTCCCTGTAAGTCTGTGCCACTTTGGGTTTACGACTAGCCATGTCAGCCTGGGCTCCTTATCATATGGATGCTAGCGACACTGTCATATACGTGTGCCAAAAGGCGCAAACGGTCCCGGGCAAAGGTAAGGCGACACCCGTGGGAATACCGTGCGTGAGGCCGCAAAGTGATATGAGGTGTTACATGCTAGATCGATGTGGCATTGAGTCGGGGTCCTGACAGCGTTGGTATCAGAGCTTGACTGCCTGTAGGATTACCAAGCCAAACTGGTCGAAGTTGAGTCTAGAAATTCTTTAGTTATATAAGGGAATTGATTGTGGGATGGAACGTAAGGCTCTTTTACTCCTTATACCTTATGCCTTCTGATCTGAGTCATCTTATCTTTCCTGCGGGGATTAAGAACTAGGCTATCTTTTCTTTCTATCAGGATCACGTGTTACTAATCCGTAGACTTATAGATTGTTGGATTTAAGTCTCAGTTCAGTTCTTACTACTTCTGTATGTTAATTGTTGATCTCGAAACCTTGATATTGTGCTTCTGAGTGGTTATGCCACCATTTTTGTCAATGTCTCAAATCTTTTCTGAGCATTTACAGCCGTCATGCTGTCCGAGTCATCCCAGGTTTCTAAACAGTCTGATGCATTTGCAAATCCCTTCCTTCCGTTCCTGATGTCCTTTTGGGCCAGATTAAGCACACTAATCAGTGAGTTGAGGTACTTTATTGCCTTGACATATATGTTGGAGCTGGTATTATGACCCTAGGTGTCTTAGGGGATCATCTAGTAATTTAGCCATGATTGTGTCCCAGTGTGATGATTCTGGCCATCATTCTCGTAAGCATCCCTTGATGCCACTTAGTTAGTAGGTATTCCATTCCGGGGTTCTTGAACCCGAGATTCACCCTACTTACTTCATGTCGATAGTGTTTGCTAGTTCCTTTAGGATATTAGTAACTTTGCGATAGTCCTCGAAGTTCGTGGTATTTCCTTCTTCCAAATACTATGAACTACTTATGGCAGAAGTTCCTCGTTGAACTGAAATATCACAACAGGATTATTCTTGAGGAGTTCTCCATTCATAAATCGTGACTCTGCCAGTTCTACCTTTCTGCATGGGTTATCCGGAAGAAATATGTTGAACTTGGTTCGACATACTAATCTATGCATCCACAACTCAGAAAATTATATGTTCCTTTGAGTTGTTCTCTTTAGTTGCATTCTGACCCTCGTCTATCAATTGATAGTCAAGAGTATGCGTGCGTTCGTTTATCGATGCCTATTACTCTTGTGGTCCGTCAAGCCATTCTATCGCAGAATGACTAGGAGAAACAAACTCCAGTACCTCTTCCATATCCAGGATTGGGTCAAAGAAGTTGTGCTCCGCAGATCAAATTGCTAATCCAGCTTTTGTTCTGTTCTACCTTGGAGTATTACCATCTTTATATCGGGATTGTTATAGGAATTGCACACCATCCTATGAACTCTTGGTACAGTGATACTTCTTGCCATCATTAGTCATTCCTCGGTCTTCGTGTTGATGCAACCGGAATACCGACAAATGAATTGTGATGTGTGAAATCAATACGCCTAGCAACCTCGTTGCTGGGTAGTTAAATGACAATAATTTCATTCTTAGTGTGTTGGTTATTGAATCATCATTCTAAGATTGATCGTGCTACCTAGTCCATTCTCCTGGTTCACTCCTCGATCGATGAGTTAGGATTATTTCAAATCCTTGCTCTATTGATCATATCGTCTTGCCCTGAAAAGCAAGATTGTTATCGAGCTTAGTAACATACCGGTGGTTCGTGATTTTCTGAATATCTTCTCAGAAGTATTACCAGGTTGTCACCTGACCGCTATGTTGAGTTCGTGATCAAGTTGGTTTATTCCTGTAAACCACCCCTTCTCCAAGAATCCGTGTTGGATACCCTGAGCTAGTTGGATAAGCTAAACAACAACTTGGAGAGTTGGAAGATAAAAGCTTGTCCGACTTAGTTCATGTTAAGGGATATCTTTTTGTGTATGTGTGTGTGTGTTGAAGAAAGATGATATCTTCATCAATTGGTCCTTGTGAACAATTGTTGGATCTATTATCTTACCCAAACCTTTGATTGAGTATGGGCTATCATCCAATCAGACCAGAACCAACGATATTCATAATGTTGTCTTACTCGTGGTTGATCCCTCGAGCATACACCATTATATCTTTTGGGTCTGACCAATGCTATCACTTGTTCACTTAACTATGGAATTCCTTTTAAAAGGAAACCCAGATGAATTGTTGTTGTGCCCATTGACAACATCCTTGTCTTCTCCATAATTTTGCTGAACATTAAGCTAGTGTTGGAAACTTTTGAAAGCATTTGTTCATGCTAGCTCATGAAGCATATGTTCGGATGTAAGAAGTGACTTCCTCTAGTTCGTGTGCATTTGATGCAGGGTGCCGCCGTGAACTCGAGAAAGTCAATGTTGCTTCCTCTGGAATCATCGCAAGTCAGTCATGCACATGTGCGAAGAATTCTGTGGTTTGAAGACTTGCAACCTTCAATCTATATGTATCCCTAGCACACCAAGCCACTGATTGATTTGTTCAAGGAGAAGAAGTTCCTTCTTAAGAGTATACCTTATGCAAGGATTTTGATATCCTCGTTGATGGTTCCCCACCTGAACTCGGTAGTGTTTTATTATAAGACTACCACGTGGTCATGCTTGTCTGGGACAACGTGTTCACATGTTTGTAGCAGAACCAGCTCATGTTTTGGAGCTTACTATCGTAGTTCATTCCCCGAGAATCTCGCAACGTCTTCTCGTCGATTTGTGTTGCAAACTTTGTTTTTCTTCCTAGACTCGATGAGTCTGGAATATCCTGACACCAACCAGATCTGAATCTCAGGCAGATATGATGGTTTGGAACATTTCCCAAGAACTATAATATTGGTCCCTCGATAACTGATAAAGTGGATGTCGTGGCCAGCACCTCCCAGCCGAAAGACCTATTATTGCAGTATCTTGATTGAAGAAGTTGGCCACCTCCCCATAGGGATTTCGTAGGATTTACTCCCTAGTTGCCCTATGGATTTTTGAGATCCCGAAGTCTGACCTTTTACTTGATGTTCGAGATATCAAACCATATCTATGGGTGGATTACGCTAGCACATCAAGGAGAACATTAGAAGCGGAGTGCTAAATGTCTCTCGGTCGATCATCCAGATTTTATTTCCTTGGCCCCGCCAAGGGTGAAATCTAAGAAGGTGTTATCTTCCTTTGCATCGGCATCTTCCACCGGTATTCATCATGGTAGTAAGTTGTGTTGCCAGAATCCTTGACACGGATATTGGTAAAACCTTGATGGTTATGGAAATGCTCAAGTTCTTGAGAGCACGCACAAGCGTTAGGTGTTACCATCGGCACTAACTAGGTTTGCTCCCAACTTCCTCGGTTATGCTATAACTTCTCAAACAGTGGATTCACTCTCTATTGTTGGGTTCTTCCCCAGTTACCAGAATCATTCCCAGTATTTGCATTTTGTTCCCAGCTTGCACCGCCAATGTGCCATTCTACCATGGGTCTCTTCCATTTCCGGTGATAAGCAAATTCATCCATTACGTTGTCTTCAACAAGGTAATCCACATCAGCCAAGTCCGAGTATACCATTCCACCGAACCCCTCCAAACGATTGCTCGAAAATTGCCTTAGGCTGGTTTAAAGAGTCTCAATGATCTCTGAATCAAAGGTTATTCTTTTTGCCACTTAAGGGGATATTTCTACGAGTCACCTTCCCTAAGGTGCCTCGTTGTGGTTTCATGGCAACTCAACTCCTCGCTACGTTGACAATCGATTACCACCTTCTTAAGCGTGAAATTGTTGTCTACCTAGTGAACCTTCGTCATCCGTTTCTTTCCACCCCTCTTGATGTGTATCTCGTGTCTCAACCCGAGAGATGGTCCTATGTCTCATTCCGTGAGTTGTTCGATCTTCGAGAAGATCGACCCTTCTAGAGTCTCCTTCTTCCCTCCATGTCATGTTGACAGGATTTCTCAGAGCAAGACTTCAAGACAATGATGGTGATCGAATCAACGTTCCTATGAAGTGCAACCTGGATCGTGAAGATTGTACTAGTTGCGTTCCCCCTTCACCTTACCCTACGCTTGAATCTTGGGACGAGATTTTTGTTTAGTGGGGGTGAGTTGTCACATCCCTGGTCCTGTTATGCACTAGGCTAGACCTCATGTGAGCATCATGTTTTAATTCAAATGAAATTTGAATTGAGGAATTTTCAAAGCCTCAGAAACCTTCTAAAAATGATCAACATTAAAATCTCCTCAAAGAAGTCCAAGAAAATGTTCCTCTTAGTCTCTGAAAATATTGCAAAGAGGTAAAACCCAAAACAATATTTTTGGTATCCCAGAGTTAATTATTTTGGGCCTTTGAGTTAATTCAATAACTATTTGCATTGGATATATATATTATATATAATTAATATATGTCCAATAATTCTGGAACATTTTATGTGGTTTGGTATATTTTAGTTCCAGCCACATAATTATTTTCAGGATTTTATAAAATGGTTTAGTATTTTTACTAAACCAAAACAAAACAGAACAAAATAGAAAACAATAAATAAAAGCAGAGAGAGAGAGAACTTACCTCAGCTTACCTGGCAGCCCACCCGCAGCCCAACACTGTGCAGCCCAGCAGCGGCCCAGCCCACCACCGCCTCCCCCCTGTCGTCTTCCTCTCTTGCCAGAAGGACGGAGGCGCGTGGCCACCCCGCGCCGGCCACCTCCTCCCTCCCTGCCTGCCTGGCTCTTCCCCGGCCCCTCCTAGCGACGCCACGACGATGCCCCGTGTCCCCTCGCTCCTCTCCCTCACTCGCTGCACCCTCTCCCCTCCTCTGCTCTCTCTCCCTCTCACCACCGAGCGCCACCGCCGCCGCCGTTCACCATAGCCGTAGCCGCAGCTATCCCCGAGCCTCTCCGACACACCCACGAGCTCCGCCTCGTCCCTCTCTTCCTCCTCACCGAGCCGCCCGACGCCGGAAGCCCCTGGACACCGCAAGCACTACCGTTCCCCTCGTCAGCCACCGGAGATCGTCGCCGTCGATTCGCTGCACTCCGGCCGCCCTCGAGCCCACTGACCCTCCAAACGGACTCACGGTGAGCCCCCGAGTCGTCTTCCCTTTCTCCCCTGGTCTCTTTCGACCTCTAGGCCATAGCCCCGTCTTGGCCGAGAACTCCACGCCGCCGGCGATGTCACCGCCGTCACTGCAGCCAGTAAGGCTCGAAACCGAGCACGGCACCGTGCTCCTAGCATCTTCAGGAGCTCGGTGAGCCCCTTAGCCATCCCTCCCGTCCTCTGTGGCCTCGCCCCGCTCGAACCCGTAGCTCCGGCCGCCGCACTTGCTATCGCCGCCGTCGCTGTAGTGCACCCCAGCTGCTGCCTCTGGCCGCAATGGATGCGCGCGAGCCTGGGCATCTCGTAGAGCCTCTCCGCCGTCGTTTTGGTGGCCGGAGGAGCTAACCCGAGCCCTCCGCCGCGCCTGCTGTAGCCGGCGACGAGCCGCCGGCGTATTAGCCTCGGCTGACCAGGGGTTTGACCTCCCCTGGGTCGCCGACAAGTGGGCCCTGGCCCAGCTAATCCTAGATTAGTCTTTTTAATTAAGTCTAATTAACTCAACTAACATTTTAGTTAGTAGTAATTTAACATTAATTAATTAGGTTAGTTAGTTAGTCACTGACGTGTGGACCCCACACGTCAGGTTTGACCTGGACTCGGTCTGTTGACCTGCTGACGTCACAATGACGCCATGCTGACGCAGTAATGCAATTTTCTGGATTTATCCTTTTTCTGAAAAATCCAGAAAATACCACAAACTTCAAAAATTCATAGAAATTCAACCGTAACTCCAAATTAAATAATTTATATATGAAAAATTATCAGAAAAATTCAAGGAATCCATCTGTACCATTTTCATGCATGTTAGAACAACTTATCGCTGCTGTTTAGCACAAATCAATTAAAGGGCATTTAAATAATCACATATGGAGTTTGAATTTGAATCTTGTATTCAAACCAACTTCATTTAATCTGTTGCTAGTTGCATTAGCCCAAAACACATTCATATTGCCATGTCATAGCATGCATCATATTGTGCATTGCATTGATTGTGTTCTTTTTGTTTGCCGGTATTTGTCCCCTCTCGATAGACGTGATACCGATGATGTGATCGTTGACACTGATGAAGACTCAGTGTTATCTTCAGAAGTGCCAGGTAAGCAAAACCCCCTTGTTCATTCTGATAAAGTCCCACTCTCTCGCTCCTGCTCTCTTTTACTGCATTAGGACAACAACGACATATTTGTTACTTGCTGCGGTAGCTGAACCCCTTTATCCTTTGCATGACCTGTCATTGCCACAGTAAATAGATGAAACCCACTAGCATGAGTAGGAGTTGTTTGAGCCCTGTTGTGCCTACTCATTCATGTTTGTTTGTCATGCCTGCTACTTCTTAGAGTTGAGTCAGGTCTGATTCATCGGGGATGAATCAGAGGTGTGTGAACATGTCCTACTATGTGTGAGCTAAGTGTGTGAACACGATTTGGTAAAAGGTATCGGTGAGAGGCCATGTAGGAGTACATGGTGGGTTGTATCATTGAAGCCGTCCTCAGGAACTGAGTTCTGTGTTTGTGATCCATGATTCAGCTACTACCATGCATTGGGCCCTGAAATATGACCCCGCTCGACTTCTTATTCACCCTTGTCCTCTGTCCAGGAGTTGCAAGTAGTTTCTGGTGTTTGTAGTATGCTGGAGGCCGTGGACAGCGCTGACCGTAGGGGTGGGCTGTGATGCGGTAGGCACGTGGCCGGGTATACCGGGCGCCCGTTTGGTGTCACGGAACCCTATTCACATCGTTTGGGGCTGTGAGCGAAACTCCGGCCGGATCTCCTCATGGATGGAACCCGAATAGGCGATAAACCTGGACTAGAGACTTGAGTGTTTAGGTAGGTCGTGGTCTACACCCACGTCGGCTTTCGCTTGAAGTCTGCCGAGCACATGTCGTGTGCAGACGCTAAGTGGTGGAAACATGTATGAAGAAGTACACCCCTGCAAGGTTAATATCATCTATTCGAATAGCCGTGTCCACGGTAAAGGACTTCTGGGTTGCTTATATCAGTTCATAGACAAGTGAAAGTGGATACTCTAAAATACGCAAGATAAGCGTGAGTGCTATGGATGGCGCTCTCGTAGGGAGACGGGAGCGGATCCATAGTGGTGTATTGATATGATGAATATGTGGACTCGTGTGCGCCACCTCAAAAGGAGTTACTTGCAGTCGTAGTTTAGGATAGCCACCGAGTCAAAGCTGGCTTGCTGCAGTTAAACCCCACCATCCCCTTGTTGATAATGATGCATATGTAGTTAGATCTGATGTAAGTCTTGCTGGGTACATTTGTACTCACGTTTGCTTAATTTATGTTTTGCAGAGAGACCTCTGTCTCGCTAGTTGTTCTACGCGGACTTCGACGTTTAGCTTGTTACCTCAGCTACGATCTTGTGCCCCCGGCAGGATCTGGTAGATAGTCAGGCTTCTCAGCCTTTTTCAGTTATAGATGTCTGTACCCAGACATGATAGCTTCCACTTGTGCTTTGATTTTTATGCTCTGATTGTTGGGTCATGAGACCCATGTTTGTAATATCTCACTCCTCGGAGCCTATTGAATAAATTACTTGAGTCGTAGAGTCATGTTGTGATGCCATGTTGTATTTGCACATATCGAGCATATTGTGTGTATGCTATTGAAATGCTTGGTATGTGTGGGATCTGGCCATCTAGTTGTTTATCTTTAGTAGCCTCTCTTACCGGGAAATGTCTCCTAGTGTTTCCACCGAGCCATGGTAGCTTGCTACTGCTCCGGAACACTTAGGCTGGCCGGCATGTGTCCTTCTTCGTTCCTGTGTCTGTCCCTTCGGGGAAATGTCACGCGATGAATATCGGAGTCCTGCTAGCCCAGTGCTACAGCCTGGATTCACTCGCTGATGACCGACACGTTCGATGCTGGGTCATGGATGCCTGTCCCTGTAAGTCTGTGCCACTTTGGGTTTACGACTAGCCATGTCAGCCCGGGCTCCTTATCATATGGATGCTAGCGACACTGTCATATACGTGTGCCAAAAGGCGCAAACGGTCCCGGGCAAAGGTAAGGCGACACCCGTGGGAATACCGAGCGTGAGGCCGCAAAGTGATATGAGGTGTTACATGCTAGATCGATGTGGCATTGAGTCGGGGTCCTGACAGCGTTGGTATCAGAGCTTGACTGCCTGTAGGATTACCAAGCCAAACTGGTCGAAGTTGAGTCTAGACATTCTTTATTTATATAAGGGAATTGATTGTGGGATGGAACGTAAGGCTCTTTTTACTCCTTATACCTCATGGCCTTCTGATCTGAGTCATCATCTTCTCTTCTACGGGGATTAAGAACTAGGCTATCTCTTCTTTCTATTAGGATCACGTGTTACTAATCAGTGGACTTATAAGATTGTTGGATTTAAGTCTCAGTTCAGTTCCTATTACTTCTGTATGTTAATTGTTGATCTTGAAACCTTGATATTGTGTTTCTGGGTGGTTATGCCACCATTTTTGTGAATGTCTCAAATCTTTTTTGAGCATTTACAGCCGTTACGCTGTCCGAGTCATCTCAGGTCTCTAAACAGTCTGATGCACTTGCAAATTCCTTCCTCCCGTTTCAGTGTTCCTTTGGGCCAGATTAACCACACTAATTAGTGAGTTGAGGTACTCTGTTACCTTGACATATATGTTGGAGATATTATTATGACCCTAGGTGTCTTAGGGGATCATCTAGTAATTTAGCCATGATTTGTGTTCCCAGTGTGATGATTCTGGCCATCATTCTCGAAAGCATCCCGTGATGCTACTTAGTAATAGGTATTCTGTCCCTGGGTTCTTGAACCCGAGATTCACTCTACCTACTTCATGTTGATAGTAATTGCTAGTGCCTTCAGGATATTAGTAACCTTTGCGATAGTCCTTGAAGTCCGTGGTATCTTCTTCTTCCAAATACCATGAACTACTTATGGCAGAAGTTCCTCGTTGAACTGAAATATCACAACAGGATTATTCTTGAGGAGTTCTCCATTCATAAATCGTGACTCTGCCAGTTCTACCTTTCTGCATGGGTTATCCGGAAGAATTATGTTGAACTTCGTTCGACATGCTAATCCATGCATCCACAACTCAGAAAATCATATGTTCTTTTGAGTTGACCCATCTTAGTTGTTTCCGACCCTCGCCTATCAATTGATAGTCAAGAGTATGCGTGCATTCGTTCGTCGATGCCTATTACCCTTGTGGTCCGCCAAGCCATTCTATTTTAGAATGAATAGGAGAAACAAACTCCAGTACCTCATCCATATCTAGGATTGGGTCAAAGTAGTTGTATTCCGCAGATCAAATGCCAATCCAGCTTTTGGTTCTGTTCTACCTTGGAGTATTACCCCCTTCATGTCAGAATTGTCATGAGAACTGCACCAACTTTCATGAATTTTGACGTAGTAATACTTCTCACCATCATTAGTCATTCCTCGGCCATCGTGTTGATGCAACCGGAATACCGACAAATGAATTGTGATGTGTGAAATCAATACGCCTAGCAACCTCGTTGCTGGGTAGTTAAAGGACAATAATTTCATTCTTAGTGTGTTGGTTATTGAATCATCATTCTAAGATTGATCGTGCTACCTAGTCCATTCTCCTGGTTCACTCCTCGATCGATGAGTTAGGATTATTTCAAATCCTTGCTCTATTGATCATATCGTCTTGCCCTGAAAAGCAAGATTGTTCTCGAGCTTAGTAACATACCGGTGGTTCGTGATTTTCTGAATATCTTCTCAGAAGTATTACCAGGTTGTCACCTGACCGCTATGTTGAGTTCGTGATCAAGTTGGTTTATTCCTGTAAACCACCCCTTCTCCAAGAATCCGTGTTGGATACCCTGAGCTAGTTGGATAAGCTAAACAACAACTTGGAGAGTTGGAAGATAAAAGCTTGTCCGACTTAGTTCATGTTAAGGGATATCTTTGTGTGTGTGTGTGTGTGTGTGTTGAAGAAAGATGATATGTTCATCAATTGGTCCTTGTGAACAATTGTTGGATCTATTATCTTACCCAAACCTTTGATTGAGTATGGGCTATCATCCAATCAGACCAGAACCAACGATATTCATAATGTTGTCTTACTCGTGGTTGATCCCTCGAGCATACACCATTATATCTTTTGGGTCTGACCAATGCTATCACTTGTTCACTTAACTATGGAATTCCTTTTAAAAGGAAACCCAGATGAATTGTTGTTGTGCCCATTGACAACATCCTTGTCTTCTCCATAATTTTGCTGAACATTAAGCTAGTGTTGGAAACTTTTGAAAGCATTTGTTCATGCTAGCTCATGAAGCATATGTTCGGATGTAAGAAGTGACTTCCTCTAGTTCGTGTGCATTTGATGCAGGGTGCTGCCGTGAACTCGAGAAAGTCAATGTTGCTTCCTCTGGAATCATCGCAAGTCAGTCATGCACATGTGCGAAGAATTCTGTGGTTTGAAGACTTGCAACCTTCAATCTATATGTATCCCTAGCACACCAAGCCACTGATTGATTTGTTCAAGGAGAAGAAGTTCCTTCTTAAGAGTATACCTTATGCAAGGATTTTGATATCCTCGTTGATGGTTCCCCACCTGAACTCGGTAGTGTTTTATTATAAGACTACCACGTGGTCATGCTTGTCTGGGACAACGTGTTCACATGTTTGTAGCAGAACCAGCTCATGTTTTGGAGCTTACTATCGTAGTTCATTCCCTGAGAATCTCACAACGTCTTCTCGTCGATTTGTGTTGCAAACTTTGTTTTTCTTCCTAGACTCGATGAGTCTGGAATATCCTGACACCAACCAGATCTGAATCTCAGGCAGATATGATGGTTTGGAACATTTCCCAAGAACTATAATATTGGTCCCTCGATAACTGATAAAGTGGATGTCGTGGCCAGCACCTCCCAGCCGAAAGACCTATTATTGCAGTATCTTGATTGAAGAAGTTGGCCACCTCCCCATAGGGATTTCGTAGGATTTACTCCCTAGTTGCCCTATGGATTTTTGAGATCCCGAAGTCTGACCTTTTACTTGATGTTCGAGATATCAAACCATATCTATGGGTGGATTACGCTAGCACATCAAGGAGAACATTAGAAGCGGAGTGCTAAATGTCTCTCGGTCGATCATCCAGATTTTATTTCCTTGGCCCCGCCAAGGGTGAAATCTAAGAAGGTGTTATCTTCCTTTGCATCGGCATCTTCCACCGGTATTCATCATGGTAGTAAGTTGTGTTGCCAGAATCCTTGACACGGATATTGGTAAAACCTTGATGGTTATGGAAATGCTCAAGTTCTTGAGAGCACGCACAAGCGTTAGGTGTTACCATCGGCACTAACTAGGTTTGCTCCCAACTTCCTCGGTTATGCTATAACTTCTCAAACAGTGGATTCACTCTCTATTGTTGGGTTCTTCCCCAGTTACCAGAATCATTCCCAGTATTTGCATTTTGTTCCCAGCTTGCACCGCCAATGTGCCATTCTACCATGGGTCTCTTCCATTTCCGGTGATAAGCAAATTCATCCATTACGTTGTCTTCAACAAGGTAATCCACATCAGCCAAGTCCGAGTATACCATTCCACCGAACCCCTCCAAACGATTGCTCGAAAATTGCCTTAGGCTGGTTTAAAGAGTCTCAATGATCTCTGAATCAAAGGTTATTCTTTTTGCCACTTAAGGGGATATTTCTACGAGTCACCTTCCCTAAGGTGCCTCGTTGTGGTTTCATGGCAACTCAACTCCTCGCTACGTTGACAATCGATTACCACCTTCTTAAGCGTGAAATTGTTGTCTACCTAGTGAACCTTCGTCATCCGTTTCTTTCCACCCCTCTTGATGTGTATCTCGTGTCTCAACCCGAGAGATGGTCCTATGTCTCATTCCGTGAGTTGTTCGATCTTCGAGAAGATCGACCCTTCTAGAGTCTCCTTCTTCCCTCCATGTCATGTTGACAGGATTTCTCAGAGCAAGACTTCAAGACAATGATGGTGATCGAATCAACGTTCCTATGAAGTGCAACCTGGATCGTGAAGATTGTACTAGTTGCGTTCCCCCTTCACCTTACCCTACGCTTGAATCTCGGGACGAGATTTTTGTTTAGTGGGGGTGAGTTGTCACATCCCTGGTCCTGTTATGCACTAGGCTAGACCTCATGTGAGCATCATGTTTTAATTCAAATGAAATTTGAATTGAGGAATTTTCAAAGCCTCAGAAACCTTCTAAAAATGATCAACATTAAAATCTCCTCAAAGAAGTCCAAGAAAATGTTCCTCTTAGTCTCTGAAAATATTGCAAAGAGGTAAAACCCAAAACAATATTTTTGGTATCCCAGAGTTAATTATTTTGGGCCTTTGAGTTAATTCAATAACTATTTGCATTGGATATATATATTATATATAATTAATATATGTCCAATAATTCTGGAACATTTTATGTGGTTTGGTATATTTTAGTTCTAGCCACATAATTATTTTTAGGATTTTATAAAATGGTTTAGTATTTTTACTAAACCAAAACAAAACAGAACAAAATAGAAAACAATAAATAAAAGCAGAGAGAGAGAGAACTTACCTCAGCTTACCTGGCAGCCCACCCGCAGCCCAACACTGTGCAGCCCAGCAGCGGCCCAGCCCACCACCGCCTCCCCCCTGTCGTCTTCCTCTCTTGCCAGAAGGACGGAGGCGCGTGGCCACCCCGCGCCGGCCACCTCCTCCCTCCCTGCCTGCCTGGCTCTTCCCCGGCCCCTCCTAGCGACGCCACGACGATGCCCCGTGTCCCCTCGCTCCTCTCCCTCACTCGCTGCACCCTCTCCCTCCTCTGCTCTCTCTCCCTCTCACCACCGAGCGCCACCGCCGCCGCCGTTCACCATAGCCGTAGCCGCAGCTATCCCCGAGCCTCTCCGACACACCCACGAGCTCCGCCTCGTCCCTCTCTTCCTCCTCACCGAGCCGCCCGACGCCGGAAGCCCCTGGACACCGCAAGCACTACCGTTCCCCTCGTCAGCCACCGGAGATCGTCGCCGTCGATTCGCTGCACTCCGGCCGCCCTCGAGCCCACTGACCCTCCAAACGGACTCACGGTGAGCCCCCGAGTCGTCTTCCCTTTCTCCCCTGGTCTCTTTCGACCTCTAGGCCATAGCCCCGTCTTGGCCGAGAACTCCACGCCGCCGGCGATGTCACCGCCGTCACTGCAGCCAGTAAGGCTCGAAACCGAGCACGGCACCGTGCTCCTAGCATCTTCAGGAGCTCGGTGAGCCCCTTAGCCATCCCTCCCGTCCTCTGTGGCCTCGCCCCGCTCGAACCCGTAGCTCCGGCCGCCGCACTTGCCATCGCCGCCGTCGCTGTAGTGCACCCCAGCTGCTGCCTCTGGCCGCAATGGATGCGCGCGAGCCTGGGCATCTCGTAGAGCCTCTCCGCCGTCGTTTTGGTGGCCGGAGGAGCTAACCCGAGCCCTCCGCCGCGCCTGCTGTAGCCGGCGACGAGCCGCCGGCGTATTAGCCTTGGCTGACCAGGGGTTTGACCTCCCCTGGGTCGCCGACAAGTGGGCCCTGGCCCAGCTAATCCTAGATTAGTCTTTTTAATTAAGTCTAATTAACTCAACTGACATTTTAGTTAGTAGTAATTTAACATTAATTAATTAGGTTAGTTAGTTAGTCACTGACGTGTGGACCCCACACGTCAGGTTTGACCTGGACTCGGTCTGTTGACCTGCTAACGTCACAATGACGCCATGCTGACGCAGTAATGCAATTTTCTGGATTTATCCTTTTTCTGAAAAATCCAGAAAATACCACAAACTTCAAAAATTCATAGAAATTCAACCGTAACTCCAAATTAAATAATTTATATATGAAAAATTATCAGAAAAATTCAAGGAATCCATCTGTACCATTTTCATGCATGTTAGAACAACTTATAGCTGCTGTTTAGCACAAATCAATTAAAGGGCATTTAAATAATCACATATGGAGTTTGAATTTGAATCTTGTATTCAAACCAACTTCATTTAATCTGTTGCTAGTTGCATTAGCCCAAAACACATTCATATTGCCATGTCATAGCATGCATCATATTGTGCATTGCATTGATTGTGTTCTTTTTGTTTGCCGGTATTTGTCCCCTCTCGATAGACGTGATACAGATGATGTGATCGTTGACACTGATGAAGACTCAGTGTTATCTTCAGAAGTGCCAGGCAAGCAAAACCCCCTTGTTCATTCCGATAAAATCCCACTCTCTCGCTCCTGCTCTCTTTTACTACATTAGGACAACAACGACATATTTGTTACTTGCTGCGGTAGCTGAACCCCTTTATCCTTTGCATGACCTGTCATTGCCACAGTAAATAGATGAAACCCACTAGCATGAGTAGGAGTTGTTTGAGCCCTGTTGTGCCTACTCATTCATGTTTGTTTGTCATGCCTGCTACTGCTTAGAGTTGAGTCAGGT
The DNA here is from genome assembly GCF_002162155.2 of Triticum dicoccoides. Taxonomy (NCBI): domain Eukaryota; kingdom Viridiplantae; phylum Streptophyta; class Magnoliopsida; order Poales; family Poaceae; genus Triticum; species Triticum dicoccoides. The sequence continues at coordinate 519,147,317 of NC_041382.1, read as the reverse complement.
CTGATTCATCGGGGATGAATCAGAGGTGTGTGAACATGTCCTACTATGTGTGAGCTAAGTGTGTGAACACGATTTGGTAAAAGGTATCGGTGAGAGGCCATGTAGGAGTACATGGTGGGTTGTATCATTGAAGCCGTCCTCAGGAACTGAGTTCTGTGTTTGTGATCCATGATTCAGCTACTACCATGCATTGGGCCCTGAAATATGACCCCGCTCGACTTCTTATTCACCCTTGTCCTCTGTCCAGGAGTTGCAAGTAGTTTCTGGTGTTTGTAGTATGCTGGAGGCCGTGGACAGCGCTGACCGTAGGGGTGGGCTGTGATGCGGTAGGCACGTGGCCGGGTATACCGGGCGCCCGTTTGGTGTCACGGAACCCTATTCACATCGTTTGGGGCTGTGAGCGAAACTCCGGCCGGATCTCCTCATGGATGGAACCCGAATAGGCGATAAACCTGGACTAGAGACTTGAGTGTTTAGGTAGGTCGTGGTCTACACCCACGTTGGCTTTCGCTTGAAGTCTGCCGAGCACATGTCGTGTGCAGACGCTAAGTGGTGGAAACATGTATGAAGAAGTACACCCCTGCAGGGTTAATATCATCTATTCGAATAGCCATGTCCACGGTAAAGGACTTCTGGGTTGCTTATATCAGTTCATAGACAAGTGAAAGTGGATACTCTAAAATACGCAAGATAAGCGTGAGTGCTATGGATGGCGCTCTCGTAGGGAGACGGGAGCGGATCCATAGTGGTGTATTGATATGATGAATATGTGGACTCGTGTGCGCCACCTCAAAAGGAGTTACTTGCAGTCGTAGTTTAGGATAGCCACCGAGTCAAAGCTGGCTTGCTGCAGTTAAACCCCACCATCCCCTTGTTGATAATGATGCATATGTAGTTAGATCTGATGTAAGTCTTGCTGGGTACATTTGTACTCACGTTTGCTTAATTTATGTTTTGCAGAGAGACCTCTGTCTCGCTAGTTGTTCCACGCGGACTTCGACATTTAGCTTGTTACCTCAGCTACGATCTTGTGCCCCCGGCAGGATCTGGTAGATAGTCAGGCTTCTCAGCCTTTTTCAGTTATAGATGTCTGTACCCAGACATGATAGCTTCCGCTTGTGCTTTGATTTTTATGCTCTGATTGTTGGGTCATGAGACCCATGTTTGTAATATCTCGCTCCTCGGAGCCTATTGAATAAATTACTTGAGTCGTAGAGTCATGTTGTGATGCCATGTTGTATTTGCACATATCGAGCATATTGTGTGTATGCTATTGAAATGCTTGGTATGTGTGGGATCTGACCATCTAGTTGTTTATCTTTAGTAGCCTCTCTTACCGGGAAATGTCTCCTAGTGTTTCCACCGAGCCATGGTAGCTTGCTACTGCTCCGTAACACTTAGGCTGGCCGGCATGTGTCCTTCTTCGTTCCTGTGTCTGTCCCTTCGGGGAAATGTCACGCGATGAATATCGGAGTCCTGCTAGCCCAGTGCTACAGCCTGGATTCACTCGCTGATGACCGACACGTTCGACGCTGGGTCATGGATGCCTGTCCCTGTAAGTCTGTGCCACTTTGGGTTTACGACTAGCCATGTCAGCCCGGGCTCCTTATCATATGGATGCTAGCGACACTGTCATATACGTGTGCCAAAAGGCGCAAACGGTCCCGGGCAAAGGTAAGGCGACACCCGTGGGAATACCGAGCGTGAGGCCGCAAAGTGATATGAGGTGTTACATGCTAGATCGATGTGGCATTGAGTCGGGGTCCTGACAATGTAGAGCTTACCACACCCGATCATCACATGGTGTCTCGGCATGATGAACTGTAGCAACGGTTCTTACTCAGGGAGAACACTTATACCTTGAAATTTAGTGAGAGATCATCTTATAATGCTACCGTTGATCTAAGCAAAATAAGATGCATAAAAGATAAACATCACCATCCAATCAATATAAGTGATAAGATATGGCCATCATCATCTTGCGCCTTTGATCTCCATCTCCAAAGCACCGTCATGATCACCATCGTCACTAGCTTGACACCTTGATCTTCATCGAAGCATCATTGTCATCACGCCAACTATTGGCTCCACGACTATCGCTACCGCTTAGTGATAAAGTAAAGAAATTACATGGCGATTGCATTTCATACAATAAAGCGACAACCATATGGCTCCTGCCAGTTGCCAATAACTGTGTTACAAAACATGATCATCTCATACAATAAAATTTAGCAGCATGTCTTGACCATATCACATCACAACATGCCCTGCAAAACAAGTTAGACGTCCTCTACTTTGTTGTTGCAAGTTTTACGTGGCTGCTACGGGCTGAGCAAGAATCATTCTTTTCTACGCATCAAAAACCACAACGCGCGGTACAAAGATTACTTTTTGATTTTCACAAAGAACCATGTTCATTGAATCCGATTCAACTAAAGCTGGAGAAACAGACACCCACTAGCCACCTGTGTGCGAAGCATGTCGGTAGAACCAGTCTCCCGTTAGCGTACGCATAATGTCGGTCTGGGCCACTTCATCCAACAATGCCGCTGAATCAAGAATCAACTAGTGACGGCATGCAATATGTATATACCCACGCCCACAACTCCTTTGTGTTCTACTCATTCTTATAACATCTACACATAAACCTGGCTCTGATATCACTATTGGGGAACGCAGTAATTTCAAAAAAATTCCTACGCACACGCAAGATCATGGTGATGCATAGCAACGAGAGGGGAGAGTTTCGTCCACGTACCCTCGTAGACCGTAAGCGGAAGCATTATGAGAACGCGGTTGATGTAGTCGTACGTCTTCACGATTCGACCGATCCAAGTACCAAACGCACGGCACCTCCGAGTTCAGCACGCTTTAAGTTTGGTGACGTCCCACGAACTCCAATCCATCAGAGCTTTGAGGGAGAGTTGCATCAGCATGATGGCGTGATGATGGTGATGATGATGCTACTGATGCAGGGCTTCGCCTAAGCACCGCTATGATATGACTGAGGTGGATTATGGTGGAGGGGGCCACCGCACACAGCTAAAAGATCAACTGATCAACTTATGTGTCTTGGGGTGCCCCCTGCCCCCATATATAAAGTAGCAAGGGGTAGGCCGGCAGGCCCTAGTAGGGCGCGCCAGGAGGAGTCCTACTCCCACCGGGAGTAGGAAATCCCCCCTTCCCTACTTGGACTAGGAGAGAAGGAAGGGGAGAGAGGGAGGAAGGAAAGGGGGCGCCCCCCTCCTAGTCCAATTCGGACTAGAGGGAGAGGGGGCATGCGGCCTGCCCTGGTCTCCTCTCTCTCTCTCTCCACTATGGCCCAATAAGGCCCATATATTTACCGGGGGGTTCCGGTAACCTCCCCGTACTCCGGTAAAATCTTGATTTCACCCGGAACTATTCCGATGTCCAAATATAGGATTCCAATATATCGATCTTTATGTCTTGACCATTTCGAGACTCCTCGTCATGTCCGTGATCATATCCGGGACTTCGAACTACCTTCGGTACATCAAAACCATAAACTCATATTACCGATCATCACCGAACTTTAAGCGTGCGGACCCTACGGTTTCGAGAACTATGTAGACATGACCGAGACTCGTCTGCGGTCAATAACCAATAACGGAACCTGGATGCTCATATTGGTTCCTACATATTCTACGAAGATCTTTATTGGTCGAACCGCATAAATACGTTGTTCCCTTTGTCATCGGTACGTTACTTGCCCGAGATTCAATCGTCGGTATCTCAATACTTAGTTCAATCTCGTTACCGGAAAGTCTCTTTACTCGTTCCGTAATACATCATCCCGCAACAAACTCGTTAGTTGCATTGCTTGCTAGGCTTATAGTGATGTGCATTATCTAGAGGGCCTAGAGATACCACTCCGACAATCGGAGTGAAAAATCCGAATCTTGGTCTATGCCAACTCAACAAGTACCATCGGAGACACCTGTAGAGCACCTTTATAATCACCCAGTTACGTTGTGAAGTTTGGTAGCACATAAAGTGTTCCTCCGGTACTCGGGAGTTGCATAATCTCATAGTCATACGAACATGTATAAGTCATGAAGAAAGCAAGCAACAAACTAAACGATCATCCTGCTAAGCTAACGGATGGGTCAAGTCAATCACATCATTCTCTAATGATGTGATCCCGTTAATCAAATGACAACTCATGTCTATGCTTAGGAAACATAACCATCATTGATTCAACGAGCTAGTCAAGTAGAGGCAAACTAGTGACACTCTGTTTGTCTATGTATTCACACATGTACTAAGTTTCCGGTTAATACAATTCTAGCATGAATAATAAACATTTATCATGATATAAGGTAATATAAATGACAAACTCGGCAGAACTCCTGCGGGTCCTTCTCCTCGATCCAGCACCACCGGCCCCGCCACTCCTCCCACCTCTCCTTCTGGGCACCCTCCAGGTATGTGCCCTTCTCCTGGGTCCTTGGGATCCAGGAGATGCAGCCGGGGATGGCGCCCCCTGGATGGAGGCGAGGGGATAAGTAGTGGCAGAAGAGCGCTGTGCTGGGAAGCACTCCGGCAAAGCCCTCGCAGAGGTGGGCAAAGAGAGCCATGCACGCCACGACATTCGGCATAAGATCTAGAAGATGGAAGCCGTAGGTGTGCATGACGTCATTGAAGAAGTCGGAGAAGGGGGGCAGAGCTCGTAGGAGAAGAAATCGGCGAAGAAGGAGTACCGATTTGGGCCGGACTCGGTGAAATCAGCGGGAACGACGCGCATGGCAGGGTGCCGCGTCGTCTTCCTCCCCCATAGGGGCAAGAAATAGTTCTTGAGGTGGACCACGTCGACTGTCGAAGGTAAGTAGGTGAGCTGCGTCCGCCGCACCGCCGACTCGCTCTCCGGTGCCTCCTTCTCCTCGGCGTCCTTGACTGCTCCCTTGCCCTTGCTGGTTTTCGGTGCCATGGCGGCTAGGAGAGAGCGAAGGATCAAGAGCAATGGGGGCGCGGTGACGGCGAGCAGAGTCGAGAGCTTCGAATCTTTCGCCCGAGGAAGAAGTAGGAAACGATGGTTCCGAGATTGGAAAAGGCACAAAGGGTAAATGAGAAGCGCACCTGCGGTTTTTCCTTTTTATGGGGAAGGCGCGGGCCGCCTCTTTACCACGATGTGATGCATGCGTGCAGCAACCGCCCCACACACGACCCCCACGTCACGCTGAAGGAAATATGCCCTAGAGGCAATAATAAAGTTGTTATTTATATTTCCTTATATCATTATAAATGTTTATTATTCATGCTAGAATTGTATTAGCCGAAAACTTAGTACATGTGTGAATACATAGACAAAACAGAGTGTCCCTAGTATGCCTCTACTTGACTAGCTCGTTAATCAAAGATGGTTATGTTTCTTGACCATAGACATGTGTTGTCATTTGATGAATGGGATCACATCATTAGAGAATGATGTGATGGACAAGACCCATCTGTTAGCTTAGCATTATGATCGTTGAGTTTTATTGCTATTGCTTTCTTTATGACTTATACATGTTCCTTTGACTATGAGATTATACAACTCCCGAATACCGGAGGAACACCTTGTGTGCTATCAAATGTCACAACATAACTGGGTGATTATAAAGATGCTCTACAGGTGTCTCCGAAGGTGTTTGTTGGGTTGGCATAGATCGAGATTAGGATTTGTCACTCCGAGTATCGGAGAGGTATCTCTGGGCCCTCTCGGTAATGCACATCACTATAAGCCTTGCAAACATTGTGACTAATGAGTTAGTTGTGGGATGATGCATTACAGAACGAGTAAAGACACTTGCTGGTAACAAGATTGAACTAGGTATGAGGATACCAATGATCGAATCTCGGGCAAGTAACATACCGATGACAAAGGCAACAACGTATGTTCTTATGCGGTTTGACCGATAAAGATCTTCGTAGAATATGTAGGAGCCAATATGAGGATCCAGGTTCCACTATTGCTTATTGACCGGAGACAAGTCTCGGTCATGTCTACATAGTTGTCGAACCCGTAGGGTCCGCACGCTTAATGTTTGGTGACGATCGGTAATATGAGTTTATGTGTTTTGATGTACCGAAGGTTGTCCGGAGTCCCGGATGAGATCAAGGACATGATGAGGAGTCTCGAAAGGCTCGAGACGTAAAGATCGATATATTGGATGACTATATTCGGACATCGGAAAGGTTCCGAGTGATTCAGGTATTTTTCGGAGTACGAGAGAGTTACGGGAATTCGCTGGGGAGTATATGGGCCTTATTGGGATTTAGGGGAAAGAGAGAGGGGAGGCTCCCCCCCAAGGCTTGGTCCGAATTGGACTAGGGGGAGGGGATGAGCCCCCTCCTTCCTTCTCTTCTCTTTTCCCTTTCCTTCTCTCCTACTGCTACTACATGGAAGGGGGGAATCCTACTCCCGGTGGGAGTAGGACTCCCCAGGGCGCGCCATAGTAGATGGCCGGCCCTCCCCCTCCTCCACTCCTTTATATACGGGGGAGGGGGAACCCTAGGACAGACAAGTTGATTGTTCCAAGCCGTGTGTGATGCCCCCTTCCACCATAATCCACCTCGATCATATCGTAGCGGTGCTTAAGCGAAGCCCTGCGTCGGTAGCAACATCATCACCGTCATCACGCCGTTGTGCTGATGGAACTCTCCCGTGAAGCTCTGCTGGTTCGGAGTTCGTGGGACGTCATCGAGCTGAACGTGTGCTGAACTCGGAGGTGTCGTGCGTTCAGTACTTGGATCGGTTGGATCGTGAAGACGTTCGACTACATCAACCGTGTTCTCATAACGCTTCCGCTTACTGTCTACGAGGGTACGTGGATGATACTCTTCCCTCTCGTTTCTATGCATCACCATGATCTTGCATGTGCGTAGGGAAATTTTTGAAACTACTACGTTCCCCAACAGTGGCATCCGAGCCAGGTTTATGCGTAGATGTTATATGCACGAGTAGAACACAAGTGAGGTGTGGGCGATACAAGTCATACTGCTTACCAGCATGTCACGCTTTGGTTCGGTGGTGTTGTTGGATGAAGCGGACCGGACCGACATTACACGTACGCTTATGCGAGACTGGTTCTACCGACGTGTTTTGCACACAAGTGGCTGGCGGGTGTCAGTTTCTCCAACATTTGTTGAACCGAGTGTGACTACGCCCGGTCCTTGTTGAAGGTTAAAACAGCACTAACTTGACGAAATATTGTCGGTGTACTAGAGTAGGGGTACCCTATTACCCCGAAATCGTGCACGGGCAGTTGCAGCGCCCCGCGGCAAGGCTTGTCGGGTGACCGCCAGGACCCTTCGTGGTTTCCTTGAAGACCATTCAACAACAAAGTATTCAAATCAAGGCCCCGGCAAGAGGAGCTTGCCGGGAAGGCCAACCAAGGCCCCGGCAAGAGGAGCTTGCCGGGAAGAGACGAGACCCCGGCAAGAGGAGCTTGCCGGAAAGGCCATTCAAGGCGTATCGAGAAAGCTTGCTGCGACGCGCCCCGTGTCCCGGCAAGAACTGGCGAGCGACAAGCTTCCAGATGCGAAAAGACGACGGCCGCGGCAAGGAGCTTGCCGCGGGAAACCCCCACTTCGTGCCCGCGCTCCAGCTCACCAGCTAACGTGTCGCTCTGGGACTCTCCCAGAGCGCACGTAGCGGGAGGCCGTGCAGCTAGGGGTACGTGGTGGCAAGCGGAGATGAAGAGAAGCCCATCGTGGCAAACAGTGGCACTCCTAACGGTCACCTTTTGCACCGTTTAGGAGACTCAGACAGGCATTTAATGCCCTTGTCCCCTGCCGTCAGAGTTAGGTAGGGCGCATTGTATCCACAGTAGCGGTAGCTGCACCTACCGCATCCTTTTCCATTTTTACCCTTCTTGTCTACGTTGCCCCCTGTCGGTGACCCCTTGAGAGTATAAAAGGAGGCCCAAGCGCAACGTAGAAGGGGTTCGGAAGTTCAGAGGTTAGGCCAGTTCGGCTCGTTCAACACCAGGAACACTCTCACGCTCAGTCTGGCAGCGTCCATCGCTCCTGAGCAAGAATCCAATATACACAAACAAGCAGCAGTAGGGTTTTACGCATCCGTGCGGCCCGAAGCTGGGTAAAATCGCCCGCGTGCACTGCCTCGATCCGCTCTTTGTGCTCTCTCCGCCCCCCACCGAACCGAAAGGGGCCCTGTCCCCATAGGTGTTGGCGGGAATCAGCATCGCCCCGTGACATCTCTGGCGCGCCAGGTAGGGGGCGTCGAGATCGTGCGAACCCGATCCGGCGTGCACGCAAGCTAAATCTTCATCGTCATGGCTCCCAAGGAGCGGGCTAGCAAAAGAACGACGCCAGGGCGGCAACAGAAAAAGCTAAGTCATGCAAAACTTTAGATATTTCCTTACTATATAAGGTTATCCGCCTCGGAGATCTTGTTTCTTTGTACGGAAAACCTGTGCGCGGAGGAATCAACTCGTAGCTAGTCGCGCCTTACTTTGTTTCGAGTCCGCTCAACAACTTAAGTGAGCTGCTAGCGCCCTTACTTTGCTTCGAGTCTGCTCAGCAACTTAAGTGAGCTGCTAGCGCCCTTACTTTGTTTCGAGTCCGCTCAACAACTTAAGCGAGCTGCAACTAGTTGCGACAAGATTGCTTGTCGGTAGCGACCCCGCCAGCAGGCTGCTGAAGTTCCGCACTCGGCGCTCGCGGCAAGGGTGCCTGCACCGTCAAGTTTCCCTAGAAAGCGTAGGGTGGACATACAAAGAGGGGTTGAACAGGAAGATAGCATGCGCTATTTATTTGAGATTTCTGCATAGACCTGTATGTCGAGGAGCCTTCTCGGGGCTAGTTGCGCTCCATGTTGCCTCGAGTCCGCTCGGCAACTTGTGCGGTTGCGCTAGAACCAAGAAGGTAAACCTTTCCGGGAGGCGTTGTTCCCGAATAGCCGCTAAGGGCCCGTTCCCTCAAGCGCTACTGGCTGGATCGTACGCACCGGAAAGCATTCCAGTAGGCATAGGGAATATGCAGCAAAAGTCGAAATTCGCAAGCAAGTTGAGTGCACTTCGGATGCTAATCACTTGCTATGTTTGAACGCAGTTATGGCCCGGGGGCTGGCAACGCCCTGAGGGCCAATCTTTTCGGTGTCAAGAACGACGAAGTTCTTCGCCATAAGCCTTTCCGGCAACGATCTTGCCGGGAGCCGGTGTCAAGAACGACGAAGTTCTTCGCCATAAGCCTTTCCGGCAACAATCTTGCCGAGAGCCAGTGTCAAGAACGACGAAGTTCTTCGCCATAAGCCTTTCCGGCAATGATCTTGCCGGGAGCCGGTGTCAAGAACGACGAAGTTCTTCGCCATAAGCCTTTCCGGCAACGATCTTGCCGGAAGCCGGCGTCAAGAACAACGAAGTTCTTCGCCATAAGCCTTTCCGACAACGATCTTGCCGAGAGCCGGTGTCAAGAACGACGAAGTTCTTCGCCATAAGCCTTTCCGGCAACGATCTTGCTGGGAGCCGGTGTCAAGAACGATGAAGTTCTTCGCCATAAGCCTTTCCGGCAACGATCTTGCCGGGAGCCGGTGTCAAGAACAATGAAGTTCTTCGCCAAAAGCCTTCCTGGCAACGAGCTTGCCGGAAGCCGGCATCGAGAACGTCAAAGTTCTCTGCTGAAGATAAAAGCCTTCCTGGCAACGAGCTTGCCGGAAGCCGGCATCGAGAACGTCAAAGTTCTCTGCTGAAGATAAAAGCCTTCCTGGCAACGAGCTTGCCGGAAGCCGGCATCGAGAACGTCAAAGTTCTCTGCTGAAGATAAAAGCCTTCCTGGCAACGAGCTTGCGGGAAGCCGGCATCGAGAACGTCAAAGTTCTCTGCTGAAGATATAAGCCTTCCTGGCAATCAGCTTGCCGGAAGCCGGCATCGAGAACGTCAAAGTTCTCTGCTGAAGATAAAAGCCTTCCTGGCAACGAGCTTGCCGGAAGCCGGCATCGAGAACGTCAAAGTTCTCTGCTGAAGATAAAAGCCTTCCTGGCAACCAGCTTGCCGGAAGCCGGCATCGAGAACGACAAGGTTCTCTGCTGAAGATAAAAGCCTTCCCGGCAAGCCAGTATCGCTAGGGGCTGAGAGTGCCAAGAATCGTCCACGGCAAACCAGAGTTGCCGGGGGCTGCAATATCAGATAAGTTTTTCATCCCTCATCATGCATCCTCTTATGGACTGGGGAATGCGAAACCACGTTTCTTCCTGGAAACTGCCGTGCTCCCTCGACTCTAGGCCCTGGGGCTCGTTCTCGGGGCCAAGTTTGGTCGTAGTCGCGGCAGCAAAGGGATGAAACGAGGAGACCGCACCCACCTCGTTCCCGCCTCCGTTAAAAGCGTGAGAAAGGTTGAGCGACATGGGAAGGCGGCAGGGCCTGTTGCCGGGAGATGAAATGTCTGTCCGAGGGATACCAAGGATTCGCTCCTTGGCGTGGGTTTAACTCGCGAGACAAATAACCCGGCAAGCATTCCCCTTTTCATTAAAAAAACATCCCACTCAGGTACAGTCCATAGAGGATGAAAAACATGAAAGAGAGGATTACAAGTTCTAGATACAGCTAAGGCCTGAAGGCTTACAAAGTAAAAAGATAAGGTGCCCGTAATCCCTTTCCTGTCCCTCTTTTCAGGAGGCAGGTCAAGGAGGCGAAAAGGGCAAAAGGAGTGCCTAGGCGAGCTACGGGTGCTAGAAGACACCAAGGGAACATCCCGGGGGCCGTCCGAAGGCTGAATGGCGATGGCGGCGCCGGAAGCGGGGCTCGAAGACGGGGCGACAGGACGTCAGCACGCTGTCGAGGGCACCACGCCCTCGTACTCCGGCTTGACGGCCTTGTCGCCTGCCCTCTTCCCCTTCCGCAGCCTCCCTACGCCAGCCGCCCAAGGAGACGACCCCGGGGAGTTCAAGAAGCCGGCGACGCGGATGATGGAGTCGCCGGTGCCGCGCAAGGCGGCGCCCGACGCCTAGTCGGACCCTCTACTCCGCCGCCCGCTGCCCTCATCGTCGCTGTCGCTCCCCTCCTCGTCGCTCTCACTCGAGGAGGAGCCTTCGCTGTCGGAGGTGAAGCTGGCGCGCCGCCCCGTCCGCCTCTTCCCCGAGCGCCTCGACCTCGTCCTCGACCTCGTCCGCGACCTCGCCCCCTCCCTCTTCCCCTTGTGGCTGGCTCTGCCACCACGGGCGCGGAAGAGGGAGAGATGCGCTGTCTGGCGGCGACCCTCGCCGCCACCGATGAAGAGCCTGGGTTCCCTTTCTCCATGGCAGATGAGAGAAAGGGGGGCAGGAGCTGGAGAAAGGAGAAGATGAGAGAGTGCGAGTTTCTGTGCTCCCATCCCGCTCTTTATAAAGGAGCGAGGTGGGGGCTCGGCCGCCCTGCTCAGCGAATCAAGGCACGGGAGGGGCAGGGAGTCGGGGCCAACCCACTCGCGACGGCCCAGTTTCCCACTCCACCGTCCGTGACCCCAAGCGCATGGGAGCCGCGTGGCGGGGATGCAGAACTAAGGCGATAGATGAGGCAGCCTCGCTCTGCCCCGTGAACGCGGGGAGTGGACGTCCCGAAAACCGCGCACCGGCCCCGTCCAGTAAATGCACCACGCCCTCACACCTACCTCCGTTTAAGGAGGAGGGCGTGAACCGTCTCCATCATCGTGGCCTGACGCATGCTCGGGGGGCTTAGCCCCACGCACGCCACCCACGATCTCTCCCACGACGCCACGTTTGACGCGTGCCGTTCTGGGCGTGCGCGGTGGGAGCGGAGTTAGATTCGGCATGACCTAGGCCGCGCATGCCCGTGCACTGTTTTGGGCCTGGCCCAACAGCGCTCGGCACCGTGTATGGCCCAGGCCTAGGGGCTCCTGTCGGTGTACTAGAGTAGGGGTACCCTATTACCCCGAACTCGTGCACGGGCAGTTGCAGCGCCCCACGGCAAGGCTTGCCGGGTGACCGCCAGGACCCTCCGTGGTTCCCTTGAAGACCATTCAAGAACAAAGTATTCAAATCAAGGCCCCGGCAAGAGGAGCTTGACGGGAAGGCCAACCAAGGCCCCGGCAAGAGGAGCTTGCCGGGAAGAGATGAGACCCCGGCAAGAGGAGCTTGCCGGGAAGGCCATTCAAGGCGTATCGAGAAAGCTTGCCGCGATGCGCCCCGCGTCCCGGCAAGAACCGGCGAGCGACAAGCTTCCAGACGCGACAAGACGACGGCCGCGGCAAGGAGCTTGCCGCCGGAAACCCCCACTTCGTGCCCGCGCTCCAGCTCACCTGCTAACGTGTCGCTCTGGGACTCTCCCAGAGCGCACGTGGCGGGAGGCTGTGCAGCTAGGGGTATGTGGTGGCAAGCGGAGATGAAGAGAAGCCCATCGTGGCAAACGGTGGCACTCCTAACGGTCACCTTTTGCACCGTTTAGGAGACTCAGACAGGCATTTAATGCCCTTGTCCCTTGCCATCAGAGTTAGGTAGGGCGCACTGTATCCACAGTAGCGGTAGCTGCACCTACCGCATCCTTTTCCATTTTTACCCTTCTTGTCTACGTTGCCCCCTGTCGGTGACCCCTTGAGAGTATAAAAGGAGGCCCAAGCGCAACGTAGAAGGGGTTCGGAAGTTCAGAGGTTAGGCCAGTTCGGCTCGTTCAACACCAGGAACACTCTCACGCTCAGTCTGGCAGCGTCCATCGCTCCTGAGCAAGAATCCAATATACACAAACAAGCAGCAGTAGGGTTTCACGCATCCGTGCGGCCCGAAGCTGGGTAAAATCGCCCGCATGCACTGCCTCGATCCGCTCTTTGTGCACTCTCCGCCCCCCACCAAACCGAAAGGGGCCCTGTCCCCATAGGTGTTGGCGGGAATCAGCATCGCCCCGCGACAAATATCATTGTGGTTTTGATGCGTAGGTAAGAACGGTTCTTGCTCACCCCGTAGCATCCATGTAAAACTTGCAACAACAAAGTAGAGGACGTTAACTTGTTTTTGCAGGGCATGTTGTGATGTGATATGGTCAAGACGTGATGAGATATAAATTATTGTATGAGTTGATCATGTTTTGTTAAAGTTATCGGTAACTGGCAGGAGCCTTATGGTTGTCTATTTATTGCATAAGATGCAAGTGCCATGTAATTGCTTTACTTTATCGCTACGCGATAGCAATAGTTGCAAAAGCAATAGCTGGTGAGACGACCATGTGACGACACATTGATAAAAGATCAAGATGATGGAGGTCATGGTGTCATGCCGGTAACAATGGAGATCATGAGAGTACTTTGGAGAGATCAAAGGCACAAGATGATGATGGCCATATCATGTCACATATTTTTGATTGCATGTGATGTTTATCTTTTATACATCTTATTTTTCTTAGTTCGGCGGTAGCTTTATAAGATGATCCCTTACTATAAATTTCAAGGTACAAGTGTTCACCCTGAGTATGCACTGTTGCCAAAGTTCGTTGTGCCGAGACACCACGTGATGATCGGGTGTGATAAGCTCTACGTTCACATACAACGGGTGCAAGCCAGTTTTGCACACGCAGAAATACTCGGGTTAAACTTGACGAGCCTAGCATATGCAGATATGGCCTCGGAACACTGAGACCGAAAGGTCGAGCATGAATCATATAGTAGATATGATCAACATAGTGATGTTCACCATTGAAAACTACTCCATTTAACGTGATGATCGGTCATGGTTTAGTTGATTTGGATCACGTGATCACTTAGATGATTAGAGGGATGTCTATCTAAGTGGGAGTTCTTAAATATGATTAATTGAACTTTAATTTATCATGAACTTAGTCCTGATAGTATTTGCATAACTATGTTGTTGTGTTGGGGAACGTAGTAATTTCAAAAAAAAATCCTACGCACACGCAAGATCATGGCGACGCATAGCAATGAGAGGGGAGAGTGTGTCCACGTACCCTCGTAGACCGAAAGCGGAAGTGTTAGCACAACGCGGTTGATGTAGTCGTACATCTTCACGATCCGACTGATCAAGTACCGAACGCACGGCACCTCCGAGTTCTGCACATGTTCAACTCGATGATGTCCCTCGAACTCCGATCTAGCCGAGCTTTGAGGAGAGTTCTGTCAGCACGACAGTGTGGTGACGATGATGATGTTCTACCGACGCAAGGCTTCGCATAAGAACCGCTACAATATTATCGAGGTGGATTATGGTGGAGGGGGGCACCGCACACGGCTAAGAGATCCAAGAGATCAATTGTTGTCTCTCCAAGGGGTGCCTCCCTCCCCGTATATAAAGGAGTGGAGGAGGAGGAGGAGGCCGGCCACCCTAGGCGCGCCCCATGAGGAGCCCTACTCCCACCGGGAGTACGACTCCCCCTTTCCATGTGGGAGTAGGAGAGGAGAGGGAAGGAGAGAGAGGGGGGAAGGAAAGGGGGGCGCCCCCACCCCTCCTTGTCCAATTCGAACTGGGGGGGAAGGGGGTGCGCGGCTGCCCTTGGCCACCCCTCATCTTCTCCACTAGGGCCCAATAGGCCCATTAGTCTCCCCGGGGGGTTCCGGTAACCCCCCGGTACTCCGGTATATGCCCGAAACTCCCTGAAACCATTCCAGTGTCCGAACATAGTCATCCAATATATCGATCTTTATGTCTCGACCATTTTGAGACTCCTCATTATGTCCGTGATCACATATGGGACTCCGAACTACCTTCGGTACATCAAAACACATAAACTCGTACTATAACCGTCATCGAACTTTAAGCGTGCAGACCCTACGGGTTCGAGAACTATGTAGACATGACTGAGACACGTCTCCGGTCAATAACCAATAGCGGAACCTGCATGCTGATATTGGGTCCCACATATTCTACGAAGATCTTTATCGGTCAAACCGCATAACAACATACGTTATTCCCTTTATCATCGGTATGTTACTTGCCCGAGATTCGATCGTCGGTATCTCAATACCTAGTTCAATCTCGTTACCGGCAAGCCTCTTTACTCGTTCCGTAATACATCATCCCGCAACTAACTCATTAGTTGCAATGCTTGCAAGGCTTAAGTTTTGTTTATTACCGAGTGGGCCCAGAGATACCTCTCCGACAATCAGAGTGACAAATCCTAATCTCGAAATAAGCCAACCCAACAAGTACCTTCGGAGACACTTGTAGAGCACCTTTATAATCACCCAATTATGTTGTGACGTTTGGTAGCACACAAAGTGTTCCTCCGGTAAGCGGGAGTTGCATAATCTCATAGTCATAGGAACATGTATAAGTCATGAAGAAAGCAATAGCAACATACTAAACGATCAAGTGCTAAGCTAACGGAATGGGTCAAGTCAATCACATCATTCTCCTAATGATGTGATCCCGTTAATCAAATGACAACTCTTTGTCTATGGCTAGGAAACATAACCATCTTTGATCAATGAGCTAGTCAAGTAGAGGCATACTAGTGACACTCTGTTTGTCTATGTATTCACACATGTATCATGTTTCCGGTTAATATAATTCTGGCATGAATAATAAACATTTATCATGATATAAGAAAATAAATAATAAATTTATTATTGCCTCTAGGGCATATTTCCTTCAGTCTCCCACTTGCACTAGAGTCAATAATCTAGATTACACAGTAATGATTCTAACACCCATGGAGCCTTGGTGCTGATCATGTTTTGCTCGTGGAAGAGGCTTAGTCAACGGGTCTGCAACATTCAGATCTGTATGTATCTTGCAAATCTCTATGTGTCCCACCTGGACTTGATCCTAGATGGAGTTGAAGCGTCTCTTGATGTGCTTCGTTCTCTTGTGAAATCTGGATTCCTTTGCCAAAGCAATTGCACCAATATTGTCACAAAAGATTTTCATTGGACGTGATGCACTAGGTATGACACCTAGATCGGATATGAACTCCTTCATCCAGACTCCTTCATTTGCTGCTTCCGAAGCAGCTATGTACTCCGCTTCACATGTAGATCCCGCTACGATGCTTTGTTTAGAACTGCACCAACTAACAGCTCCACCGTTTAATAAAAACACGTATCCGGTTTGCGATTTAGAATCGTCTGGATCGGTGTCAAAGCTTGCATCGACGTAACCATTTACGATGAGCTCTTTGTCACCTCCATAAACGAGAAACATATCCTTTGTCCTTTTCAGGTATTTCAGGATGTTCTTGACCGCTGTCCATTGATCCACTCCTAGATTACTTTGGTACCTCCCTGCTAAACTAATAGCAAGGCACACATCAGGTCTGGTTCACAGCATTGCATACATGATAGAGCCTATGGCTGAAGCATGGGGAACATCTTTCATTTTCTCTCTATCTTCTGCAGTGGTCGGGCATTGAGTCTTACTCAACTTCACACCCTGTAACACAGGCAAGAACCCTTTCTTTACTTGATCCATTTTGAACTTCTTCCAAACTTTGTCAAGGTATGTGCTTTGTGAAAGTCCAATTAAGCGTCTCAATCTATATCTATAGATCTTGATGCCTAATATATAAGCAGCATCCCGAGGTCTTTCATTGAAAAACTCTTATTCAAATATCCTTTTATGCTATCCAGAAATTCTATATCATTTCCAATCAACAATATGTCATCCACATATAATATCAGAAATGCTACAGAGCTCCCACTCACTTTCTTGTAAATACAGGCTTCTCCAAAAGTCTGTGTAAAACCATATGCTTTGATCACACTATCAAAACATTTATTCCAACTCCGAGAGGCTTGCACCTGTCCATAAATGGATCGCTGGAGATTGCACACTTTGTTAGCTCCCTTTGGATCGACAAAACCTTCCGGTTGCATCATATACAACTCTTCTTCCATAAATCCATTCAGGAATGCAGTTTTGACATCCGGTAATAGTATCAAGAACATAACGGTGCCAAGGAGTAATGCCTACATAAAATTGCGAAGAAGAACGGAAGTAGATTGCTTCCTAGTAGATCTATTTTGAGCATTGCAAATTCTATATCAAGCATCTTTTAGATTTTCTCCCTCCCTTTGCTTAAAATTTAGAATTTTATTCTCTGGAGACAACGGAGAAGATAAGGGACTAGCCATAACGACAAGCAAACGAACTAACACACAAGCAAACAAAAAGCAAGCGGGCAAAAAGAGGCAAATAGAGAAAGAGAGGGAGGATAGAGAGAGAGGGCGAATAAAACGGCAAGGATGAAGTGGGGGAGAGGAAAACGAGAGGCAAATGGCAAATAACATAATGCGGGAGATAAGGGTATGTGATGGGTACTTGGTATGTTGACTTTTGCGTAGACCTCCCCGGCAACGGCGCCAGAAATCCTTCTTGCTACCTCTTGAGCACTGCGTTGGTTTGCCCCGAAGAGGAAGGGATGATGCAGCAAAGTAGCATAAGTATTTCCCTCAGTTTTTGAGAACCAAGGTATCAATCCAGTAGGAGGCCACACACGAGTCCCTCGTACCTGCACAAAACAAATAAATCCTCGCAACCAATGCAAATAGGGGTTGTCAATCCCTATAAGGCCACTTACGAGAGTGAGATCTGATAGATATGATAAGATAATATTTTTGGTATTTTTATGATAAAGATGCAAAGTAAAATAAAGGCAAAGTAAATAGCAAAGGAAATAACTAAGTAGTAGGAGATTAATATGATGAAGATAGACCCGGGGGCCATAGGTTTCACTAGTGGCTTCTCTTGAGAGCATAAGTATTCTACGGTGGGTGAACAAATTACTATTGAGCAATTGACAGAATTGAGCATAGTTATGATAATATCTAGGTATGATCATGTATATAGGCATCACGTCCGAGACAACTAGACCGACTCCTGCCTGCATCTACTACTATTACTCCACTCATCGACCGCTATCCAGCATGCATCTAGAGTATTAAGTTAAAAACAGAGTAACGCCTTAAGCAAGATGACATGATGTAGAGGGATAGACTCATGCAATATGAAGAAAAACCCATCTTGTTATCCTCGATGGCAACAATACAATACGTGCCTTGCTGCGCCTACTGTCACTGGGAAAGGACACCGCAAGATTGAACCCAAAGCTAAGCACTTTTCCCATTGCAAGAAAGATCAATCTAGTAGGCCAAACCACACTGATAATTCGAAGAGACTTGCAAAGATAACCAATCATACATAAAAGAATTCAGATAAGATTCAAATATAGTTCATAGATAGACTTGATCATAAACCCACAATTCATCGATCTCAACAAACACACCGCAAATAGAAGATTATATCAAATAGTTCTCCACAAGAGAGGGGGGGAACATTGTATTGAGATCCAAAAAGAGAGAAGAATCCATCTAGCTACTAACTATGGACCCGTGGGTCTGAAGTAAACTACTCACACTTCATTGGAGGGGCTATGGTGTTGATGTAGAAGCCCTTCGTGATCAATGCCCCCTCTGACGGAGCTCCGGAACAGGCCCCAAGATGGGATCTCGTGGATACAGAAAGTTGCGGCGGTGGAATTAGGGTTTTGGCTCCGTATCTGATCGTTTGGGGGTACGTAGGTATATATAGGAGGAAGGAGTACGTCGGTGGAGCAACAAGGGGCCCACGAGGGTGGAGGGCGCGCCTGGTGGGGGTGGGCGCGCCCCCCTACCTCGTGGCCTCCTCTTTTCTTTCTAGACGTAGGGTCCAAGTCTCCCGGGTCTTGTTCGTTGAGAAAATAACGTTCCCAAAGGTTTCATTCCGTTTGGACTCCGTTTGATATTCCTTTTCTTCAAAACCCTAAAACAGGCAAAAAAACAACAATTCTGGGCTGGGCCTCCAGTTAATAGGTTAGTCCCAAAAATAATATATAAGTGGATAATAAAGCCCAATAATGTCCAAAACAGTAGATAATATAGCATGGAGCAATCAAAAATTATAGATACGTTGGAGACGTATCACCTATGTAGACACATTTCTCCGATTTGGGTTCGAGCTTATCAGGTTGAAGATTTTTCACATAAGCATCGCAGCCCCAAACTTTAAGAAACGACAACTTTGGTTTCGTGCCAAACCATAGTTCATAAGGTGTCATCTCAACGGATTTTGATGGTGCCCTATTTAACATGAATGCGGCCGTCTCTAAAGCATAACCCCAAATTGATAGCGGTAAATTAGTAAGAGACATCATAGATTGCACCACATCTAGTAAAGTATGATTACGACGTTCGGACACACCATTAAGTTGTGGTGTTCCGAGTGGCGTGAGTTGCGAAACTATTCCGCGTTGTTTCAAATGTAGACCAAACTCGTAACTCGAATATTCTCCTCCACGATCAGATCGTAGAAACTTTATTTTCTTGTTATGATGATTTTCAACTTCACTCTGAAATTCTTTGAACTTTTCAAATGTTTCAGACTTATGTTTCATTAAGTAGATATACCCATATCTGCTTAAATCAACTGTGAAGGTGAGAAAATAACGATACTCGCCGCAAGCCTCAACATTCATTGGACCACATACATCAGTATGTATGATCTCCAACAAATCAGTTGCTCGCCCCATAAGTCCGGAGAATGACGTTTTAGTCATCTTGCCCATGAGGCATGGTTCGTAAGTACCAAGTGATTCATAATCAAGTGATTCAAAAAGTCCATCGGTATGGAGTTTCTTCATGCGCTTTATACCAATATGACCCAAACGACAGTGCCACAAATAAGTTGCACTATCATTATCAATGCTGCATCTTTTGGCTTCAACATTATGAATATATGTATCACTACTATCAATATTCATCAAAAATAGACCACTCTTCAAGGGTGCATGACCATAAAAGATATTAATCATATAAATAGAACAACCATTATTCTCAGATTTAAATGAATAACCATCTCACATCAAACAAGATCCAGATATAATGTCATGCTCAATGCTAGCACCAAATAACAATTATTTAGGTCTAAAACTAATCCCGAAGGTAGATGTAGAGGTAGCGTGCCGACGGCGATCACATCGACTTTGGAACCATTTCCCACGCGCATCGTCACCTCGTCCTTATCCAGTGTTCGCTTAATCTGCAGTCCCTGTTTTGACTTGCAAATATTAGCAAGAGAACCAGTATCAAATACCTAGGTGCTACTGCGAGCTCTGGTAAGGTACACATCAATAACACGTATATCACATATACCTTTGTTCACCTTGCCATCCTTCTTATCCGCCAAATACTTGGGGCAGTTCTGCTTCCAGTGACCAGTCTGCTTGCAGTAGAAGCACTCAGTCTCAGGCTTAGGTCCAGACTCGGGTTTCTTCTCTTGAGCAGCAACTTGTTTGTTGTTCTTCTTGAAGTTCCCCTTCTTCTTCCCTTTGCCCTTTTTCTTGAAACTGGCGGTCTTATTGACCATCAACACTTGATGCTCCTTCTTGATTTCTACCTCCACAGCTTTTAGCATTGCGAAGAGCTCGTGACTTGTCTTATCCATCCCTTGCATGTTATAGTTCATCACGAAGCTCTTGTAGCTTGGTGGCAGTGATTGAAGAATTCTGTCAATGACGCTATCATCCGGAAGATTAACTCCTAGTTGAATCAAGTGATAGTTATACCCCAGACATTCTGGGTATATGCTCACTGACAGAACTATTCTCCACCATCTTGCAGCTGTAGAACTTATTGGAGACTTCATATCTCTCAATTCGGGAATTTGCTTGAAATATTAACTTCAACTCCTGGAACAACTCATATGCTCCAGGACTTTAAAAACGTCGTTAAAGTCCCGGTTCTAAGCCGTAAATCATGGCACACTGAACTATCAAGTAGTAATCAGCTTTGCTCTGCCAGACATTCATAACATCTGGTGTTGCTCCTGCAGCAGGTTTGACACCTAGCGGTGCTTCCAGGATGTAATTCTTCTGTGCAGCAATGAGGATAATCCTCAAGTTACGGAACCAGTCCGTGTAATTTCTACCATCATCTTTCAACTTTTCTTTCTCAAGGAACGCATTAAAATTCAACGGAACAACAGCACGAGCCATCTATCTACAACAAACATAGACATGCAAAATACTATCATGTACTAAGTTCATGATAAATTTAAGTTCAGTTAATCATATTACTTAAGAAATCCCACTTAGATAGACATCCCTCTAATCATCTAAGTGATCACGTGATCCAAATCAACTAAACCATAACCGATCATCACGTTAAATGGAGTAGTTTTCAATGGTGAACATCACTATGTTGATCATATCTACTATATGATTCACGCTCGACCTTTCGGTCTCAGTGTTCCGAGGACATATCTACATATGCTAGGCTCATCAAGTTTAACCTGAGTATTCCGCGTGTGCAAAACTGGCTTGCATCCATTGTAGATGGACATAGAGCTTATCACACCCGATCATCACGTGGTGTCTGGGCATGACGAACTTTGGCAACGGTGCATACTCAGGGAGAACACTTTTATCTTGAAATTTAGTGAGAGATCATCTTATAATGCTACCGTCAATCAAAGTAAAATAAGATGCATAAAAGATAAACATCACATGCAATCAATATAAGTGATATGATATGGCCATCATCATCTTGTGCTTGTGATCTCCATCTCTGAAGCATCATCATGATCACCATCGTCACCGGCGCGACACCTTGATCTCCATAGTAGAATCGTTGTCGTCTCACCAACTATTGCTTCTACGACTGTCGCTACCGCTTAGTGATAAAGTAAAGCAATTACAGGGCGATTGCATTGCATACAATAAAGCGACAACCATATGGCTCCTGCCAGTTGCCGATAACTCGGTTACAAAACATGATCATCTCATACAATAAAATATAGCATCATGTCTTGACCATATCACATCACAACATGCCCTGCAAAAACAAGTTAGACGTCCTCTACTTTGTTGTTGCAAGTTTTACGTGGCTGCTACGGGCTGAGTAAGAACCGTTCTTACCTACGCATCAAAACCACAACGATAGTTCGTCAAGTTAGTGTTGTTTTAACCTTCTCAAGGACCGGGTGTAGCCACACTCGGTTCAACTAAAGTTGGAGAAACTGACACCCGCCAGCCACCTATGTGCAAAGCATGTCGGTAGAACCAGTCTCGCGTAAGCGTATGCATAATGTCGGCCCGGGCCGCTTCATCCAACAATACCGCCGAACCAAAGTATGACATGCTGGTAAGCAGTATGACTTGTATCGCCCACAACTCACTTGTGTTCTACACGTGCATATAACATCAATGCATAAAACCAGGCTCGGATGCCACTATTGGGGAACGTAGTAATTTCAAAAAAATTCCTACGCACACGCAAGATCATGGTGATGCATAGAAACAAGAGGGGAGAGTGTGTCCACGTACCCTCGTAGACCAAAAGCGGAAGCGTTAGCACAACGCAGTTGATGTAGTCGTACGTCTTCACGATCCGACCGATCAAGTATGGAACGCACTGCACCTCTGAGTTCTGCACATGTTAAACTCGATGATGTCCCTCGAACTCCGATCCAGCCGAGCTTTGAGGGAGAGTTCCGTCAGCATGACGATGTGGTGACGATGATGGTGTTCTACTGACGCAGGGCCTCGCCTAAGCACCGCTACGATATTATTGAGCTTGATTATGGTGGAGGGGGGCACCGCACATGGCTAAGAGATCCAAGAGATCAATTGTTGTCTCTCCAAGGGGTGCCTCCCTCCCCGTATATAAAGGAGTGGAGGAGGAGGAGGGGGCCGGCCACCCTAGGCGTGCCCCATGAGGAGTCCTACTCTCACTGGGAGTAGGACTCCCCCTTTCCATGTGGGAGTGGGAGAGGAGAGGGAAGGAGAGAGAGGGGGAAAGGAGAGGGGGCGCCCCCCCCCCCTCCTTGTCCAATTCGGACTGGGAGGAAGGGGGCGCGCGGCTGCCCTTGGCCGCCCCTCCTCTTCTCCACTAGGGCCCAATAGGCCCATTAGTCTCCCCGGGGGGTTCTGGTAACTCCCTGGTACTCCGTATATGCCCGAAACTCCCCGAAACCATTCCGGTGTCCGAACATAGTCGTCCAATATATCGATCTTTACGTCTCGACCATTTCGAGACTCCTCATTATGTCTGTGATCACATCCGGGACTCTGAACCACCTTCGGTACATCAAAACACCTAAACTCATAATATAATCGTCATCGAACTTTAAGCGTGCGGACCCTACGGGTTCGAGAACTATGTACACATGACCGAGACTTGTCTCCGATCAATAACCAATAGCGGAACCTGGATGCTCATATTGGCTCCCACATATTCTACGAAGATCTTTATCGGTCAAACCGCATAACAACATATGTTGTTCCCTTTGTCATCGGTATGTTACTTGCCCGAGATTTGATCGTCGGTATCTCAATACCTAGTTCAATCTCGTTACCGGCAAGTCTCTTTACTCGTTCTGTAATACATCATCCCGCAACTAACTCATTAGTTGCAATGCTTGCAAGGCTTAAGTGATGTGTATTACCGAGTGGGCCCATAGATACCTCACCGACAATCCGAGTGACAAATCCTAATCTCGAAATACGCCAACCCAACAAGTACCTTCGGAGACACCAGTAGAGCACCTTTATAATCACACAGTTACGTTGTGATGTTTGGAAGCACACAAAGTGTTCCTCTGGTAAACGGGAGTTGCATAATCTCATAGTCATAGGAACATGTATAAGTCATGATGAAAGCAATAGCAACATACTAAACGATCAAGTGCTAAGCTAACAGAATGGGTCAAGTCAATCACATCATTCTCCTAATGATGTGATCCCATTAATCAAATGACAACTCTTTGTCTATGGCTAGGAAACATAACCATCTTTGATCAACGAGCTAGTCAAGTAGAGGCATACTAGTGACACTCTGTTTGTCTATGTATTCACACATGTATCATGTTTCCGGTTAATACAATTCTAGCATGAATAATAAACATTTATCATGATATAAGGAAATAAATAATAACTTTATTATTACCTCTAGGGCATATTTCCTTCATGTTGATCAATAGCTCGCGATGTAGCTCCCCATTTATTTTGATATGTTCCTAGAGAAAAACTAAGTTGAAAGATGTTAGTAGAAATGATGCGGATTGGATCCGTGATCTGAGGATTATCCTCATTGCTACACAGAAGAATTATGTCCTTGATGCACCGCTAGGTGATATAACTATTGCAGGAGCAAATGCAGACGTTATGAATGTCTGACAAAGCTCGGTATGATGACTACTTGATAGTTTAGTGCACCATGATTTATGGCTTAGAACCGGGACTTCAACAATGTTTTGAATGCCACGGAACATATAAGATGTTCCAAGAGCTGAAATTTGTATTTCAGACTCATGCCCGAGTCAAGAGGTATGAGACTTCTGACAAGTACTTTGCCTACAAGATGGAGGAGAATAGCTCAACCAGTGAGCATGTACTGAGATTGTCTGAGTACTACAATCACAAGAAACTCCATGCTTATGGACTTTTGGAATCACCTGATTATGAATCACTAGATGCTTGCGAACCATGCCTCATGGGCAAGATGACTAAGACTCCGTTCTCCGGAACAATGGAGCGAGCAACTGACTTAATGGAAATAATATATACTGATGTATGTGATTCGATAAGTGTTGAGGCTCGCGACGGGTATCCTTATTTTCTAACCTTCACAGATGATTTGAGAAGATATGGGTATATCTACTTAATGAAACATAAGTCTGAAACATTTGAAAATTTCAGAGAATTTCAGAGTGAAGTGGAAAATCATTGTAAAAGAAAATAAAGTTTCTACGATCTAATCGCGGAGGCAAATATTTGAGTTACGAGTTTGGTCTTCATTTGAAACAATGTGGAATAGTTTCGCAACTCACGCCACCTAGAACACCACGACATAATGGTGTGTCCAAACATTGTAATCGTACTTTATTGGATATGGTGCGATCTACGATGTCTCTTATCGATTTACCACTATCATTTTGGGGTTATGCATTAGAGACAGCTGCATTCACGTTAAATAGGGCACCATCTAAATCCGTTGAGACAACACCATATGAACTGTGGTTTGGCAAGAACCCAAAGTTGTCGTTTCTTAAAGTTTGGGGTTGCGATGCTTATGTGAAAAAGTTTCATCCTGATAAGCTCAAACCCAAATCGGAGAAATGTGTCTTCATAGGATACCCAAAGGAGACAATTGGGTACACCTTCTATCACAGATCCGAAGGCAAGACATTCGTTGCTAAGAATGGATCCTTTCTAGAGAAGGAGTTTCTCTCGAAAGAAGTGAGTGGGAAGAAAGTAGAACTTGATGAGGTAACAGTACCTGCTCCCTTATTGGAAAGTAGTTCATCACAAAAATTTGTTCCTGTGACTCCTACACCAATTAGTGAGGAAGCTAATGATGATGATCATGTAACTTCAAATCAGGTTACTACCGAACGTCGTAGGTCAACCAGAGTGAGATCCGCACCAGAGTGGTACGGTAATTCTGTTCTAGATGTCATGTTACTTGACCATGACAAACCTACGAACTATGAGGAAGCGATGATGAGCCCAGATTCCATGAAATGGCTTGAGGCCATGAAATCTGAGATGGGATCCATGTATGAGAACAACGTATGGACTTTGTTGACTTGCTCGATGATCGGTGAGTCATTAAGAATAAATGGATCTTTAAGAGGAAGACGGACGCTGATAGTAGTGTTACTATCTACAAAGCTCGAATTGTCGCGAAATGTTTTTGACAAGTTCAAGGTGTTGACTACGATGAGATTTTCTCACTCGTATCGATGCTTCAAATTCTGTCCGAATCATGTTAGCAGTTGCCGCATTTTATGAAATCTGGCAAATGGATGTCAAAATTGTATTCCTTCATGGATTTCTTAAAAGAAGAGTTGTATATGATGCAACCAGAAGGTTTTGTCGATCCTAAAGGTGCTAACAAAGTGAGCAAGCTCCAGCGATGCATCTATGGACTGGTGCAAGCATCTCGGGGTTGGAATATATGCTTTGATAAAGTGATCAAAGCATATGGTTTTATACAGGCTTGCGGTGAAGCCTGTTTTTACAAGAAAGTGAGTGGGAGCAGTACAACATTTCTGATAAGTATATGTGAATGACATATTGTTGATTGGAAAGAATTTGCTGGAAAGCATAAAGGAGTATTTGAAAGGAGTTTTTTCAAAGAAAGACCTTGATGAAGCTGCTTACACATTGAGCATCAAGATCTATAGAGATAGATCAAGACGCTTGATAAGTTTTTTCAATGAGTACATACCTTGACAAGATTTTGAAGTAGTTCAAAATGGAATAGTCAAAGAAGGAGTTCTTGCCTGTGTTGCAAGGTGTGAAGTTGAGTAAAGACTCAAAACCCGACCACAGCAGAAAATGGAAAGAGAATGAAAAGTTATTCCCTATGCCTTAGTCATAGGTTCTATAAAGTATGCTATGCTGTTTACCAGTCCTATTGTATACCTTAGCATGATTCTGGCAAGGGAGTACAATAGTGATCTAGGAGTAGATCACTAGACAGCGGTCAAAATTATCCTTAGAGGACTAAGGAAATATTTCTCAGCTATGGAGGTGATAAAAGAGTTCGACGTAAAGAGTTATGTCGATGCAAGCTTTTTACATCGATCTAGATGACTCTAAGTCTCAATCTGGATACATATTGAGAGTGGGAGCAATTAGCTAGAGTAGCTCTGTGTAGAGCATTGTAGACAAAGAAATTTGCGAAATACATACGGATCTGAATGTTGCAGACCCGTAGACTAAACTTCTCTCACAAGCAAAACATGATCACTCTTTGGGTGTTAATCACATAGCGATGTGAACTAGATTATTGACTCTAGTAAATCCTTTGGGTATTAGTCACATGGAGATATGAACTAATCACATAAAGATGTGAACTAGATTACTGACTCTAGTGCAAGTGGGAGACTGAAGGAAATATGCCATAGAGGCAATAATAAAGTTGTTATTTATATTTCCTTATATCATGATAAATGTTTATTATTCATGCTAGAATTGTATTAACCGGAAACTTAGTACATGTGTGAATACATAGACAAAACAAAGTGTCCCTAGTATGCCTCTACTTGACTAGCTCGTTAATCAAAGATGGTTATCTTTCTTGACCATAGACATGTGTTGTCATTTGATGAACGGGATCACATCATTATAGAATGATGTGATGGACAAGACCCATCCGTTAGCTTAGCATTATGATCGTTGAGTTTTATTGCCATTGCTTTCTTCATGACTTATACATGTTCCTCTTACTATGAGATTATGCAACTCCCGAATACCAGAGGAACACCTTGTGTGCTATCAAATGTCACAACGTAACTGGGTGATTATAAAGATGCTCTGTAGGTGTCTCCGAAGGTGTTTGTTGGGTTGGCATAGATCGAGATTAGGATTTGTCACTCTGAGTATCGGAGAGGTATCTCTAGGCCCTCTCGGTAATGCACATCACTATAAGCCTTGCAAGCATTGTGACTAATGAGTTAGTTGCGGGATGATGCATTATGAAACGAGTAAAGAGACTTGCCGGTAACGAGATTGAACTAGGTATGAGGATACCGACGATCGAATCTTGGGCAGGTAACATACGGATGACAAAGGGAACAACGCATGTTGTTATGCGGTTTGACCGATAAAGATCTTCGTAGAATATGTAGGAGCCAATATGAGCATCCAAGTTCTGATATTGGTTATTGACCCGAGACGAGTCTCAGTCATGTCTACATAGTTCTCGAACCCGTAGGGTCCGCACGCTTAACGTTCGGTGATGATCGGTAATATGAGTTTATGTGTTTTGATGTACCGATGGTAGTTCGGAGTCCTGGATGAGATCGGGGACAGGACGAGGAGTCTCTAAATGGTCGAGAAGTAAAGATCGATATATTGGATGACTCTATTTGGACATCGGAAAGGTTCCGAGTGATTCGGGTATTTTTCGGAGTACCGAAGAGTTACGGGAATTCGCCGGGGAGTATATGGGCCTTATTGGGCTTTAGGGGAAAGGGAGAGGGGAGGCTGCCCCCCCCCCAAGGCTTAGTCCAAATTGGACTAGGGGGAGGGGCTGTGCCTACTCCTTCCTTCTCTTCTCTTTTCCCTTTCCTTCTCTCCTACTCCTGCTACATGGAAGGGGGCAAATCCTACTCCCTGTGGGAGTAGGACTCCCCAGGGCGCGCCATAGTAGAGGGCCGACCCTCCCCCTCCTCCACTCCTTTATATATGGGGGAGGGGCACCCTAGGACACACAAGTTGATTGTTCTAAGCCGTGTGCGGTGCCCCCCTCCACCATAATCCACCTCGATCATATCGTAGCGGTGCTTAGGCGAAGCCCTGCGTTGGTAGCCACATCATCACCGTCATCACGCCGTCGTCCTGCTGGAACTCTCCCGTGAAGCTCTGCTGGATCATTGTTCGTGGGACATCATTGAGCTGAATGTGTGCTGAACTCGGAGGTGTTGTGCATTCGGTACTTGGATCGGTCAGATCGTGAAGACGTTCGACTACATCAACCGCGTTCTCATAACGCTTCCGCTTACAGTCTACGAGGGTATGTGGATGATACTCTTCCCTCTCATTGTTATGCATCACCATGATCTTGCATGTGCGTAGGGAAATTTTTGAAATTACTACGTTCCCCAACACACGCATCCAACGCGGGTTGTGGGGAAGCGCAACGAGCGAGGGAGTTACTGCAGTAAAAACTCCGCCGCGCGCGCCCGCGCACCATTCTGTGTCTGGCCCAATAACGCACTGCGCTTATATGTGGCCCAGGACCGGGGGCTCCTGTCGGTGTATAAAAGTAGGGGTCCCTTTTTGTACCCCTTTACTTGTGCGCGGGTAGTCGCAGCCCCACGCCCGTGGCCACACTTGGCGGGGCAGAAGAAGCCAAGGTTACCAGAGCCGTGATCAAGACCAGAAGCATGAAGAACTGACGGGCGAGGTGAAACTCCCCCGGCAAGGTCCTTGCCGGGCGCGGCCTTCACGACCCCGGCAAGAACCTTGCTGGGGCAACTTGCCCAATGCCAGCAAGGCCGCCACCCTTGAGCCTAAGAGTTCCGACACTCTCAACCACATTAGAACCAAGGCTCGGGAGGCGCCTCCATGGTGGCATGCAGACCTTTGTGAAGGCCAAGAACATACAAGACTAGATGAGAATCAGAAGATGAAGATCCTCGGCAAGATCCTTGCCGAAGATACCCACAATACCCCCCGACAAGACCCTTGTCGGGGACGCCCACGACGTCGTGGCAAGACCCTTGACGGGGACCCGGCAAGACCCTTGCCGAAGACATCCGCGGGGCCGCAGCCAGGCCCACACCTGCCAAGACTCCACCGCCGTTCCCACACAGCTGCCAGCCCACCAACTAGGCGAGCACCTGCGTGGCGACGTGCGGCCTCCAGGCCAACTCAGCAAGCACCTGCATGGTGGCATGCAGATCTTCATGAAGACTCTGCCACCGCACCAACTCAGCAGCCAGCCAGCGTGGCACTACATGCTCATCAGTTCGGACGCGCGTCAAAGCCAAGTGAGGCGGCGATAGCTAGGACGAGCTTCCTTGTCGTCCCCGATAAAGCAAGAAGGGCACGTCGGCAGCCATTAAATGTGTTTGTCCTACGGTGCCAGGAGATTGACTCGACTACTATATAACTTTCCACCT
Organism: Triticum dicoccoides; assembly: GCF_002162155.2. Taxonomy (NCBI): domain Eukaryota; kingdom Viridiplantae; phylum Streptophyta; class Magnoliopsida; order Poales; family Poaceae; genus Triticum; species Triticum dicoccoides. The sequence continues at coordinate 519,117,757 of NC_041382.1, read as the reverse complement.
CCTGTGTGCCACTGTGGCAGCCCCTTTTGACTATAAAAGAAGGCCCGCGGCATACTGAGAGGGGATTTGGACTTTTTGGACCATACATGCTTTGTCGCTAGTCCAAGAACACCAGATAAACATAAACCAGCAGGAGTAGGGTATTATGGATCACTTGCGGCCCGAACCTGGATAATCCCCCCGTGTTGATCCCTCAACCCCACTCTTTCCACATCCCCGTGCCCGCCAACCATAGCAAAAGCGATTCTTCGTGATCCCGTAGGTGTCTTTTCCCCCGACAATGTGGGAGCCAATATGAGCATCCAGGTTCCGCTATTGGTTATTGAGCGGAGAGGTGTCTCGGTAATGTCTCCATAGTTCTCGGACCCGTAGGGTCCGCATGCTTAACGTTCGATAACGATATGTATTATATGAGTTATGTGATTTGGTGACCGAATGTTGTTTGGAGTCCCGGATGTGATCACGGACATGACGAGGAGTCTCGAAATGGTCGAGAGGTGAAGATTCATATAAAGGACGATAGTATTTTGACAGCGGAAGTGTTTTGGGGGTACCGGGTACGTATCGGGTCACCGGAAGGGGTTCCGGCCTACCCCCGGCAAACTATATGGGCCTATCGGGCCAAGAGGGCAAACACAGCAGCCAGCATGGGATGCTGCGCCCCCCTTTCTAGCTGAATAGGAAGGGGAAGAGAGAAGGAAGGGGAGGCAATTCGGCCTCCCCCCTTCCTTCCCTCCTCTCTCACCTTTCCTTCCCTCTCCAGAAAATATGGTAAGGGGGCGAATTGGACAGGGCCCTCAAGTAGGATTCCTCCTACTTGTGGCGCCCCATGGCTGTCCCCCTCCCCCTCCAACCTATATATATGTGGGGAGGGGGCGCCTAGAACACACAACAAACATTGTTAGTCGTGTGCGGCGCCCCCCTCCTTAGTTTACGCCTCCATTCATATTCACGTAGTGCTTAGGTGAAGGCCTACGCGGATGACTTCACCATCACCGTCACCATGCCGTCGTGCTGACGGAACTCTCCCTCGGAGATTTGCTGGATCAAGAGTTTGAGGGATGTCATCAAGCTGAATGTGTGCAGAACTCGGAGGTGTCATACGTTTGGTGCTTGATCGGTCGGAACGAGAAGAAGTTCGACTACATCAACCGTGTTGTCAAACGCCTCCGCGTTTGGTCTACAAGGGTACGTAGACACACTCTCCCCCTCTCTTTCATGTGCATATCCTAGATAGATCTTGCGTGAGCGTAGGAACTTTTTTGAAATTGCATGTTACGTTTCCCAACAGTGGCATCTGAGCCAGGTCTATGCGTAGATGTTATGCACGAGTAGAACACAAAGAGTTGTGGGCGGTGATAGTCATACTGCTTACCACCGACGTCTTATTTTGATTCGGTGGTATTGTTGGATGAAGCGGCTCGGACCAACCTTACATGACCATGTTCATGAGACCGGTTCCACCGACAGACATGCAACTAGTTTTGCACAAAGGTGGCTGGCTGGTGTCTGTTTCTTCAACTTTTTTTGAATCGAATTTGACTATGTCCGGTCCTTGTTAAAGTTTAAAACAGCAAACTTGACAAAACACCATTGTGGTTTTGATGCGTAGGTAAGAATGGTTCTGACTAGAAGCCCGTAGCAGCCACGTAAAACTTGCAACAACAAAGTAGAGGATGTCTAACTTGTTTTTGCAGGGCATGTTGTGATGTGATATATATATAATAGTCAAGACATGATGTGATATATGTTGTTGTATGAGATGATCATGTTTTTGTAAAAGTTATGGGCAACTAACAGGAGGCTTATGATTGTCGCTGTATTGTATGAAACGCAATTTGCATGTAATTGCTTTAATTTATCACTATGTGGTTGCGATAGTTGTAGAAGCAATAGTTGGCGAGACGACAATGACGCTACGATAGAGATCAAGGTGTCAAGCCGGTGACGATGGAAATCATGATGGTGCTTTGGAGATGGAGATAAAAGGCACAAGATGATGATGGCCTTATCATGTCACATATTTTGATTGCATGTGATGTTTATCTTTTATGCATCTTATTTTGCTTAGTACGGCGGTAGCATTATAAGATGATCCCTCACTAAAATTTCAAGGTATAAGTGTTCTCCCTGAGTATGCACCATTGCGACAGTTCGTCGTGCTGAGACACCACGTGATGATCGGGTGTGATAAGCTCTACGTTCACATACAATGGGTGCAAGACAGTTTTGCACATGCGGAATACTCAGGTTAAACTTGACGAGCCTAGCATGTACAGACATGGCTCGAAACACTGGAGACCGAAAGGTTGAATGTGAATCATATAGTAGATATGATCAACATAGATATGTTCACCATTGAAAACTACTCCATCACAGTGATGATCGGACATGGTTTAGTTGATATGGATCACATGATCATTTAGATGACTCGAGGGATGTCTATCTAAGTGTGTTGGCGTTCTGGGAAAGGGGGTCCCCAGACTTGCCTGCCTGCGGCCTGCGGCGTGGCTCAAGTGGGGGCCCAGCGCGGCCCATCTTCATCAGCTCAAGCTCAAGACCCTCGTGAGGGGCCAAGCCTCGCGGGGCGGACGATCGGAAGCTTCCTCAGAGGCAGCCTCATCAGGCAGGCTCGCAAGGAGGCGGAGAGATCAAGGCAGGGGTACCTCGCGAGGAGCCCATGATGCAAGCCATGACGATCGAGACCAGACGGGCGCCGACCTGCGTAGTGTCCTTGTTTCCCCTTTGGTGCAAATGGGGCAAGCACAGGCCAAGGCATCGGGCAAAGGTTACCATTCCAGTGCAACAAGACCAAGACCAACAGAGCGGCAGGACGGAGGTCACCGTGGAGCCCAAGACGGTGTCATCACTAGTGCTTTTGACAGCCGAAGACCACCTTTGGTCAGGATAACTTGTACTAGATGTTCCCCTTCAAAATGGCCAATTGTTGGCGCCCTTCCCGCTCATTATTTGGGGAGAGGCCTAGGGCCTCTATAAATAGAGCTAGCCACCACAGAGTAGAGGGACATCCAGAAAAAGATCGAGAGAGAGACAGCTAGAGATCTGGTAGAACCCCAGCAGAGAGAGAGAGAGGCGACTGAACTCACCCAAGCAGTTCATCGCACCAGCTCAAGAACACCTCTCGCGAGGCTGTTCTTCCCTTGTACTGTTCATCATCAGCCCCTGAGGCAATCCACCACACCACACACTTGAGTAGGGTATTACACCACAACGGTGGCCCGAACCAGTATAAACCTCGTGTCCCTTGTGTTGTTCATTGTTTCTAGCTTAGATCACGCGAGGAGATTGGACGTAGATCGATAGGGGAGAGATCTCCGCGCGCACCCCAGTGTTCGAACCTCAAGGGTCTGCCGGAACCCGAAATCCAACATTTGGCGCGCCAGATAGGGGTGCACCGGAATCTTTCTTCCGATGTTCGTGTGCGATCTTCCGTCGAGTCCATGGCTGACGCTCGTCGGGCTCGCGCCGAGCGCCGGGCTGCTCTCGCCACCCGCGTCGCCCAGACGGCGCCCGTCGGCGGACGACCTCGTCGTTCACCGTCGCCTGCCGCCAACGCCGCCACCAGCCCAGCAGGGAACGAGCAGCAGGCCTCGTCCCAGCATCCTTCGGTGTGGCGGGAGGGCCGCACCGCCACACCGTCGCTGACTCCAGCCGCTTCGTCGTCCCACGCCCGTCGTGCCCCCACGGACGCGCACGCCACGCTGCTCCTAGCAAGAGAGCTCTTGCACTACTGCCCCGTCGACGACCTCTACGAGGACTGGCTCGCCTGCATCACCGAGCTCATCAGTGCCGCAGGGGGCTCCCCCTTCCCGTCCCTCTCGCTACCTCGCCCACCATTCCGCGCAGGAGGCGGGGATCGGGAGGTGCCTCCACCACCTCCTCCACAAGAAGGCGCCCTGGCTCCAAGGCGCGCAGCCCCAGGGCGAGACCCTCCGTGTCCGGCGCCTGCGCAGCAAGAAAGGAGCTGCCAAGAGATCCCTCGTCCCCAAGAAGGTGCTCACGCGCTCCCAGCGCCGGCGCGCCAAGATCGCGTCCCTGCACCTCCACGCCAAGACCCCGCGCTGCTCCAAGCGGTGGCGCGCGGTAATCCCCAGGAGCAAGCCCAGTACCAGCAAAAGGCACCGGTGGCCACAGCAGGTTGCCGTGCCCTCACCCCCGAGCTACGCGGCGTCGCATGGCCAGGCAAGTTCAAGCCTGACCTTCCCCCTCGCTACGATGCCACGGCAGACCCTGCGGAGTTCCTGCAGCTCTACGAGCTATGCATCGAAGCCACCAACGGAGACGAAAGGGTCATGGCGAACTGGTTCCCCATGGCGCTCAAGGACGGGGCCCGCACCTGGCTCCTGAACCTGGCTCCTGGCACAGTCTCCTCCTGGGACGAGATGCGCACTCACTTCATCGCCAACTTCCAGGGCACCAGCGACCGGCCCCCGGCCGTGAGCGATCTGTGCCGCATCAAGCAGCAGCAAGGGGAAACCCTGCAGAAATACATCCAGCGCTTCAACAATGCTCGCCTCAAGATCCCCAAGGTGACTGAAGAAGCCATCATCTCGGCCTTCTCCGATGGCGTACGCGACATCAAGATGAAGGAGGAGCTAGCAATCCATGAAGACCTATGCACATCCCTGGAGCTGTTCAACTTGGCGACCAAGTGCACCAGGGCAGAGGAAGGGCGCCTTTCCCTCCTCGAACTCCCGGCTACCGACCCAGAAGAGAAGAAGCCCAAGGCCAAGGACGTGAAGCGCAAGGGGGCTGCCGTGCTTGCAGCGGAGCCAGACACCAAGCGAGACAGGGATCAGCCTGAGTCATCCAAGGGCAGCCGGTACAGCGTGTACCACGACCTCCACACCCACAACACCAACGAATGTCAAGAGCTCAGGGCCGTGAGAGATGGACGTGTCGGCCGACGCCCCGAGCGCAACGATAGGGGCTATGGCCGAGGAGGAGGAAGAGGTGGCGGACAATGGGAAGACCGTGGCCCTCTCCAAGGGTGGTGTGACCAACCTCGCGAGGATCGCTGGTAGGACCAGCCTCGCAAGGGAGGCTGGAGAGATCAACCTCGTGAGGATCACCCGCACGGCAACGCCGGCCTTCCTCCTCTGCCGCCACCACTAAGGAGGAACGAAGGCCAACATCAAGACGAGGGAGCTGGGGGCTTCTAGGATCCGCGCGCAATCGCTTGCATCTTGGGTGGCACGCATGCCCTAGTCTCATAGCGCATCTTCAAGCAGTTTGCTCGCGAGGTGAATGCAGTCCTCCCCAAGCTTGAGGCCACACGCCATCTCAGGTGGTCTGCGTGCACTATCACGTTCAGCTCAGCGGATCAGCTCAAGTGCGCGGCAACGGTCGGAGTCCTCCCGATGCTTTGCTCCCCGGTCATCAGCAACGTGCAGGTCACCAGGACCCTCTTTGACGGCGAAGAAGGACTCAACGTCCTATCCGGCGAGACATTTGACAATCTCCAAGTGACATACGATCAGCTTCAGCCAACCAAGCCCTTCTCAGGAGTCACTGATGGTTCCACTGTTCCAATAGGGCAGGTTCGCCTTCTAGTCACCTTCGGGCAGCACAACAACTACCGCACCGAGCTCATCAACTTCGACATCGACCATATCCGTCTGCCATACAACGCCATCCTCAGGTACCCAACCCTGGCCAAGTTCATGGCAGTGACTCATCATGGATACAATGTCCTCAAGACGCCAGGAAGCGGTGGAGTCATCACCGTACCCTGTGAAGAAAGGGACGCAGTGTGTTCACTTGAGCGCACATTCCAAGCCGCAGCAATCGAAGACCCGGACCACAGGAACGGAAGACTTCCTGAGGCGACCCTTAAGAAGAAGAAGGTCTCGCCTGGCCCAAGCCATAAGGAGGTAGGCGCCTCCGGAGGTGTTGCGTTAGGATCTGCGCCCAATTAGGGAGCGCCACCCTCTCTCGCATAGGAAGGCGCGCCCGGCGCCCTCCTCAGGCAGGGCTCAGGGGCTCTAGCTTGGAGAGCCACCGACTTTGCCAAGGTCGCGAGGGAGGCACTCGGGCACTACTTGGAGGGGTGCTTCCAGGCACGTTTCCCTCAGGAAGGTAGAATTCATCGCAAGAAACACCCAGGAGCTATAGGAGTCGAGAGTCATGCGCGGCAGCCGCCGCTTGCCCACCGTAGCCCCACATCCAGGCGAGGATGGTGGGCTGCGCGTCTGCATTGACGTACCAGGGCTCAACTGAGCCGCGTCCCAGGAGTGCCTCTGGCCTTCGCGCGTGGGGCATTGCGAGGGTCCACCTCACAGCTATGTTCGCATGCCTTTCAGCCTGCCGAACGCGGTCGCCGCTCATCAACTCCTGCTGAGGAGCATTCTGGAGGCTCAGGAGGTCAGGCATTGTGCGGTCCTGGCGGAGATGGAGATTGCCCTCGGAGACCCGCCTGTGCCCCCGGAGCCTCCCAAGGCTCCTGGGCCTGGGGGCTCGTGAGGGTCGACGTCATCATCGCACATCGCCCACTTCTTCAACATCACTTCATCTTTAACGGCACCAGGTGACATCTTTCTAAGTTCCATTTTTAGCTGGGAGCGCCCACAGAGCCGCATCATTCCCAGGTCGCGTAGGCCCATCCCTGCGGCATGTATCCGTTTTGCTTATACTCCTTACTTGCCTTGTTGGGGCGCCCCTTGGGCTGCATCATCCTCAAGCTGCTCGGGCATGGCCTAGCGGCGTTTGCTTTTCCCACGTCTACTTAAAATGAATTTCCTCCTGCGTGCTCAACGTACCCGACCTAATCGCCTGCTCGATTGACGCATACCTATGGAGCCGCTCGCTCTGGCACGGCATTTGCACACGGGTCCGTCCCTGCAACACCGGTAAATCTGAGTGGTCGAGCTCTGGCTGCAGCAGCCCCGCAAGGCGCCACCTCACCAGGCCCTCAGTGCCCCAATCACTTCCCCGGAGCGACCAAAGGTTGGCTGGCAACCGTAAAGACAGGTCTTGTTTCTCTTCATGATTGGTGTGCAGGACCCACTCCAGGAGCAACGCTGGGGACGTCGCGAGCTGTATCTCCCTCTCTCCGGCACGGACCGCTTGCACGTTAAAAGGGGGGCGCCTGAGCATCGCAACTCATGGGCTCCTACTGGCTCTCCAGCCCTCACCCCCTGGCCTTGACTCACGGCATCGTGACCTGTCATACCAGCAGCGGCTGAGCTCGCTCGAGGGCCGGGACCTGAGGACGTAGAGCATTAAGGAAAGTGCGGGGGAATGGGAATAAGCTCGCGAGGACCTAACCCAACAGCGCCTCAGCTGCCACCACTCGGGCCGGGCGCTTCATCGAGGAACTACACCAGACTCAAGAGATAAGTCACGCCCTTACAAGAGTTGGACCAACGCAGCGCAAAACCCTCGCCTAGTGCGGCTCTGTCACTGCGACGTTGCCTTCCTTTCTTGCCCAACAAGGGCTGCTTGAGCGCTAAAGGGGACCTCCCGAGCATCGCGACTTGGGGGCTCTTACCGGACCTCGGGCCGCTCACCTCCTGGCCTTGACCACGGCATCGCGACCTGGCATACCAGCGACGGCTGAAGCCTGCCTGGGGACTGGGACCTGTCATCGTAGAGCGCCAAGTCCTCGTGAGGATAGAAAGGGGGAGCCGAGCTGAGACAGGATAAGCACCTCGCATTGATTCATATTAAGACATAATGTTCGCAAAAGACATGGCAGGCGCCTTACATACCCCCACGGGGTGTTGCTTCGATTCCTCGCAGGGAACAAAAGTACTAATCCTAAGGAACGCTAATCGCCCGCACCTCCGCAAGGGACGCCATCATCAACAGTGGGCTGCCCAACGTCGGCGCCAACCCCATCCAGATCAGTGGCGTCGGCGGCTAGACGCAGCTGCCCCGCTCCGAGCACGGCGCGAGCTCGGGGGCTCGTAGCTGTCGTCGCTCGTCTCCGGAGTCGCGAGGAGCTCTGGGGAGCCGCTGGATTCCCCAGCTCCTCCGCTGCTGACTGAAGAGCTGCTGGAGGACCAATGGGCGGGCCAAGTCCTCGCCAGTTTGTTGCATCTGCCGCTCTCCCTGGGGCAGCACTCCAGCCGGCGTCCTTCAGCATCGAAGACCTTGAAGAACATCAGGGAGGCGCCGTCGTATTCAAGATGAATTACGAGGGCACCTACCGTCTGGCAGACCCGGACGATTTCGCCCTAGCCCTGGGTCATGAAGACCTTGCCCGGAGCGACGACCGCGACCTCCGCTCTGGTTGCAAGGGTACTGCAGTCAGCGTGCTGCAGCCAGAGGTCTAGAGCCCCGCTCGGCGGCATCCCGAAGGCGAAGGAAGGAGGAAGGCGAATCCAAGAGCTTGGAGGCATGGCGGCGTGGAGCACGAGCTCGCGAGAGGAGCGCTCGGCGTGGACTCCAGGAGGAACGACGCGCACCACTGTGACTCGCAAGTGTCGACGGCGGCACCGTCGATGTCGCTCGACGCCTTCTCCCCCAGGACCCACGACGCGGGCGTACAAGGGTAGCGGAAACCCAGGCGGCGGCCGCTCGTACCAGGGCCTCGATGCCTCCTGCTGAGCACCCTCATCTCGGTGGCAGAGGACCAGCCGCTTCTTCGGTGGAAGTGGGTCAGGACCCTCTCGAGGGGCCTTTCCCTTCTCTTCTGCAAAAAACCGGCGGATTGGTGCCATTGGCGTAAGGAGGAGCAAGAACAAGGAAGAAGAAGGAAAGGAGCAGCAGGAAGGGATGGACTGAAGGGGGCTCGTGCATCCCCGTACTTATAGCCGAAGGAGGCCAACCGCCGAGCACCACGATTACAGGTAATCATGACCGGTTTCTCTGCATGCAGGGACTTGTCAAGTCGTGCGGTCGCCGAGGCGTCGTGGGGAAGCACATACGCCCACGTCCAATCAATCGCCACGCGGCGTCCAAGGCCGCAGGCTGTTGGGGCCCGTGGCACTTCGTGCTCGCCCCTTCGCTTCCCTGCTAGGCCAATCTCGGGCACGCCTTGGGCCCGGGGGCTACTATCGGCGTTCTGGGAACGGGGGTCCCCGGACTTGCCTGCCTGCGGCCTGCGGCGTGGCTCAAGTGGGGGCCCAGCGCGGCCCATCTTCATTAGCTCAAGCTCAAGACCCTCGCGAGAGGCCAAGCCTCGCGGGGCGGACGACCGGAAGCTTCCTCGAAGGTAGCCTCATCAGGCAGGCTCGCGAGGACGCGGAGAGATCAAGGCAGGGGTACCTCGCGAGGAGCCCGTGACGCAAGCCATGATGATCGAGACCAGGCGGGTGCCGGCCTGCGCAGTGTCCTTGTTTCCCCTTTGGTGCAAAGGGGGCAAGCACAGGCCAAGGCATCAGGAAAAGGTTACCATTCCAGTGCAACGAGACCAAGACCAACAGAGCGGCAGGACGGAGGTCATCGTGGAGCCCAAAACGGCGTCATCACCGGTGCTTTTGGCAGCCAAAGACCACCTTTGGTCAGGATAACTTGTACTAGATGTTCCCCTTCAAAATGGCCAATTGTTGGCGCCCTTCCCGCTCATTATTTGGGGAGAGGCCCAGGGCCTCTATAAATAGAGCTAGCCACCACAGAGTAGAGGGACATCCAGACAATGATCGAGAGAGAGACAGCTAGAGATCTGGTAGAACCCCAGCAGAGAGAGAGAGAGAGAGAGAGAGAGAGAGAGAGAGAGAGGCGACTGAACTCACCCAAGCAGTTCATCGCACCAGCTCAAGAACACCTCTCGCGAGGCTGTTCTTCCCTTGTACTGTTCATCATCAGCCCCTGAGGCAATCCACCACACCACACACTGGAGTAGGGTATTACACCACAGCGGTGGCCCAAACCAATATAAACCTCGTGTCCCTTGTGTTGTTTGTTGTTTCTAGCTTAGATCACGTGAGGAGATTGGACGTAGATCGGTAGGGGAGAGATCTCCACGCGCACCCCAGTGTTCGAACCTCAAGGGTCTGCCGGAACCCGAAATCCATACGGGCCCCGCTTGTAGAGCCACGCCGTGGGCTGCAGGCAGGCAAGTCTGGGGACCCCCATTCCCAGAACACCGACAGTAGCCCCCGGGCCCAAGGCGCACTCTGGCTTAGCTTCGAGGCGAAGCCAAGGGGCAATTGCGGAGCGCCGCGGGCCCCAATAGCCTACGGCCTTAGTCGATGCGTGGCGATTGATTGGACGTGGGCGTCTCCGCTTCCCCATGTTGCCTCAGCAACTACCTGACTTGACGAGTCCCTGCTGCGTGCAAGGAAAAAACCATCATTACCTTAGATCGTGGAGGCCAGCGGTTGGCCTCCCCTTGGCTATAAATGGGAGGTGGGGGCGGAGCCCCCATCACTCGTCTCTCCTCTGCCTCTACTGCTTCTTCTCCTTCCTTGCTCCACTCCTTGCTGGTGCAGTCATGGCACTGATTCGGAGGTTCTTGGCCGTGGAGAAGGGCAAGGCTCCCCTCAACGAGCCCGAGCTGCTCCCGCCAAAGAAGAGGAGGCCCCATCGTCGCGAGATGGTCGTGAGGCCGGTGGTGTCGCGGCCGTGGTACGAAAGGCCGCCTCCTGGGTACCCGTTGCCCTTGTATGCTCACGCCGATAAGTCCGGAGGGAGGAGCGATGAGCGCCACCGCCCGTGCCAGGGCCGTGGCCGCCGTGCCATGGAGGCGCACGCTGTCGCCCCAGGGGTCCACGCTGTGGACTCCTCGCGTGAGTTCGTGTTGTGGGCGGCGATGCCCCCGAGCACTTGGATTCGCCTTCCGCGGTTTTTCACCGCCGAGATGCCACCGAGAGGCCTAAGGGAGTCCTGGATTAGGGGGTCTCCGGACAGCCGGACTATATCCTTTGGCCGGACTGTTAGACTATGAAGATACAAGATTGAAGACTTCGTCTCGTGTCCGAATGGGACTCTACTTGGCGTGGAAGGCAAGCTAGGCAATACGGATATGTATATCTCCTCCTTTGTAATCGACCTTGTGTAACCCTAGCCCTTTCCAGTGTCTATATAAACCGAAGGGTTTTAGTCCGTAGGACAACATACAATCATACCATAGGCTAGCTTCTAGGGTTTAGCCTCTCCGATCTCATGGTAGATCAACTCTTGTAATACTCATATCATCAAGAATAAATCAAGCAAGATGTAGGGTTTTACCTCCATCAAGAGGGCCCGAACCTAGGTAAAACATCGTGTCCCCTGCCTCCTGTTACCATCCGCCTTAGACGCACAGTTCGGGACCCCCTACCCGAGATCCGCCGGTTTTGACACCGACATTGGTGCTTTCATTGAGAGTTCCTCTGTGTCGTCGCTGTTAGGCTTGATGGCTCATAGGATCATCGATAGAGATGCAATCCAGGGTGAGAGTTTTCTCCCTGGAAAGATCTTTGTGTTCGGTGGCTTCGCACTGCGGGCCAACTCGCTTGGCCATCTAGAGCAGATCGAAAGTTACGCCCCTGACCACCAGGTTAGGTTTGGAAGCTTAAACTACACGGCCGATATCCGCGGAGACTTGATCTTCGATGGATTCGAGCCTCTGCCTTGTGCGTCACGTGGTCACGATGAGTACGATTTAGCTCTACCATCAGACAGTGTTCAGGAAATCGCACCGGCAGGCGCTCCGACCCTCAATTCGGAGCCAGTTGCGCCGTCCATGGACGGGTGGATGGACCCCACCAGGGAGGCCTTACCCTCAGCGGCGATCGAGCCGAACATCGACCTTACCCTGTACGAGAGCCGTGTTGTCAGACTGTCGGATCCTTCTCCGGCCACGGACTCCGAACCGCCTGCGCCCGTTCCTAGCGAATCCGATTGGGCGCCGATCATGGAGTTTACCTCCGCGGATATTTTTCAGCACTCGCCCTTTGGCGACATACTGAACTCATTAAGGTCTCTCTCCTTGTCAGGAGGATCCTGGCCGAACTATGTCCGGCAGGATTGGGATGCGGATGACGAAGAAATTCGCTGCCCACCCACCACCCACTTAGTAGCCACTGTCCATGACTTAACCGACATGCTCGACTTCGACTCTGAAGACATCGACGGTATGGACAATGATGCGGGAGACGAAGAGGAACCACTGCCCATAGGGCACTGGACAGCCACCTCATCATACGATATATACATGGTGGACACACCCAAAGAACACAATGGCGACGAGACAGCAGAGGATGACCCCTCTAAGAAGCAACCCAAGTGCCGACGTCAGCGGCGCCACTCTAAGTCCCGCCAAAGCAAAAGTGGTGATACTGGCACACGAGATTATAACACTGTGGATAGTGCCGAAGGTGGCAACAATCCCCTCCAGCATGATCTAGGACAGGAGGATGGAGAGGCCAGCCCTCCAGAGAGAGTGGCAGATGGAGAAGCGGAGGATGATAATTACATGCCCCCCTCCGAAGACGAGGCAAGCCTCGACGATGACGAATTCGTCGTGCCAGAGGATCCCGTCGAACAAGAGCGCTTCAAGCGCCGGCTTATAGCCACGGCAAATAGCCTTAAGAAAAAGCAGCAGCTTCAAGCTGATCAAGATCTGCTAGCTGACAGATGGACTGAAGTCCTTGCGGCCGAGGAATATAAACTTGAACGCCCCTCCAAGAGTTACCCAAAATGCAGGTTGCTACCCCGACTGGAGGAAGAAGCATATGACGCGGCTGATCGGCCACCTCGTGGCCGCGATAGAGAGGCATTCCGGCCAAAAGCTCAGCCTACACCCCGATGCCATTCAAATAAAAAGGCATGGGGAAATATGCCAGACCTGCGAGAAGTATTGGAGGACAAAACAAAACATGCAAGATCGATCTACGGATCACGAGGACGCGCCACTATGCGAGACGATAAACGTCACGCCGGATACAGTAAAAGTAAATCCGGCCGGGCCGAACATAGCGGGCAAGACTCATTGGAGCTGCGTCGCGATATAGCCCAGTACAGAGGTGCCGCACACCCCTTATGCTTCACAGATGAAGTAATGGATCATCAAATCCCAAAGGGTTTCAAACCCGTAAACATAGAATCATACGACGGCACGACAGATCCTGCGGTATGGATCGAGGATTTCCTCCTGCACATCCACATGGCCCGCGGTGATGACCTACACGCAATCAAATACCTCCCACTCAAACTTAAAAGGACCAGCTCGGCATTGGCTCAACAGCTTGCCAGCAGAGTCCATTGGCTGTTGGGAAGATCTGGAAGTTGCATTCCTCGACAACTTTCAAGGCACTTATGTGCGACCACCAGACGCCGATGACCTGAGCCATATAATTCAACAGCCAGAGGAATCGGCCAGGCAATTCTGGACACGGTTCCTAACTAAGAAAAATCAAATCGTCGACTGTCCGGATGCAGAGGCCCTAGCAGCTTTCAAGCATAACATCCGTGACGAGTGGCTTGCCCGGCACCTTGGACAGGAAAAGCTGAAATCTATGGCAGCCCTCACAACACTCATGACCCGCTTTTGAGTGGGAGAAGGCAGCTGGCTAGCTCGTAGCAATAACATGTCAAAGAGCCCTGGTAACTCGGATACCAAGGACAGCAATGGCAGGTCACGTCGCAACAAGCACAAGCGCCGCATTAACAGCGACAATACCGAGGATACGGCAGTCAATGCCGGATTCAAAGGCTCTAAACCCGGTCAGTGGAAAAAGCCATTTAAAAGAAGCACTCCAGGCCCGTCCAGTTTGGACCGCATACTCGATCGCTCGTGTCAAATACACGGCACCCCCGACAAGCAAGCCAACCACACCAATAGGGATTGTTGGGTATTCAAGCAGGCTGGCAAGTTAAATGCCGGAAACAAAGATAAGGGGCCACATAGCGATGACGAGGAAGAGCCCCGGCAGCCGAACACCGGAGGACAGAAGAGGTCCCCCCCACAAGTGCGGACGGTGAACATGATATACGCAACCCACATCCCCAAGAGGGAGCGGAAGCGTGCGCTTAGGGACGTATATGCATTGGAGCCAGTCGCCCCAAAGTTCAACCCATGGTCCTCCTGTCCGATCACCTTCGATCGTAGGGACCACCCCACTAGTATCCGTCATGGCGGATTCACCGCACTGGTCCTAGACCCAATCATTGACGGATTTCACCTCACTCAAGTCCTTATGGATGGCGGTAGCAGCCTGAACCTGCTCTACCAGGACACAGTTCGCAAAATGGGTATAGACCCCTCAAGGATCAAACCCACAAAAACGACCTTTAAAGGCGTCATACCAGGTGTAGAGGCCCATTGCACGGGCTTAGTCACACTAGAAGTGGTCTTTGGATCCCCAGATAACTTCCGAAGCGAAGAGTTAATCTTCGATATAGTCCCGTTCTGCAGTGGTTATCATGCACTGCTCGGGCGAACCGCATTTGCGAGATTCAATGTGGTACTGCATTATGCATACCTCAAGCTCAAGATGCTAGGACCTTAGGGGGTCATTACAGTTAACGGAAACACAGAGCGCTCTCTCTAAACGGAGGAGCACACTGCGGCCCTCGCAGCGGAAGCGCAAAGCAGCCTCTTAAGGCAATCCACTAGTTCGGCGTTTAAGGACCCAAACACCTTCAAGCGCGCCCAGAGTAATCAGCAACAGGACCTCCTAGCACATTCCAAGATCGCATAGCAATGCGGCCCCCACCCCAGCCCAAGCCAAACGGCTAAATTCGTGCCACGCATACATAATTACGCATTAAAAATACCATGGGCACAGGCGGGGAGGGGGCATGACTACCGCACGCCCCAAGACGCGGCTTAAACCACACTAGGGGCTTCCCGTTTTGTTATTTTCTTTTCAGGACTTTAATCTCTGGAAACCCGGTCCGGCAGCATGATTGCCGAACATATGATGTAGCAACCAAGAAGGCAGAAAGCTACGTCATACCACGGAACTCCCAGGTGGATTACGATAACGAGTGTAATACTTGCCTTAATACTATTCTTCAGCTCGCCCTTGGAGGGGACATAGTCCTACTTTTTGCTTATTGCACTGCACGTATCATTCTGCTTTAGCGCACCTTTTTGAATAAACAATGCATAGCATTAAAACTATTATTGCATTCTTCTTTATATATATATATATATATATATATATATATATATATATATATATTTTCATTCATGACATCCAGCACCCGTACACTCTGGTACGGCCAATACGCTAGGGGCTTAAGCATACCCCACAATACGGCGTGAGAAGTCTGGACACTTTTAACAGTGCGGCACCCCGAACTTATAGCATTATATGCATCAGCTCCGAATCATGTCTTGGGTCAATAGTTGGGTTTGCCCGGCTCCCATGTTTTGGTACCTTACGTTCCTCTATATCGGCTAAGGTAGCACTGGGAGAACTACTGTGATTGTGCCCTGGTTCTGCTGGGCTAAGCACCTCAGTAGAGAAAGCTAAAACTGGCTGTCATGATAAGGCAAGAGACTGGTCGCTACTCGAGAGGTTTTCGAGTCCTTAAAGACTTATGCCGCTTAGAGCGAGGAGTCAGCCCTGTCCGGCTTAAGGCGTGTATCACGCCCCAAGTTCGGCCTTCCGAACACTAGGGGCTTCGCCGAAATTTTAAATTATAGAATTCTATGGCTAAGTGAGAGTGATAACGCATTATAGTCCGATTACCTTGTTCGTTGTGCTGAGCACCTCCGAAGGACCCAAAAATGGGAACAAGAGTGCTCAGGTTTATCCCGAACACCCCAGCACTCGTGGCATGGGGGTAGAAGCCGACAACTAGCCATCTCTCAGATTTGATAAACAGCCGAACAGAAGGTAATATTTTAAATTCAAACAAGCGTTGCATAGCGCATATGAACAAGTTTTCATGAATACAGGATTACACGAGCGGGTTTACTCAAATATTGTATCTTTGATACACTCGTCCGCTACGAGACAGGCACCCTTCAAGACACCCTCATAGTACATCTCGGGGTGGCGATGCTCCTTGCCCTCCGGCGGCCTTTCCTTGATCAGCTTCACGGTGTCTAGCTTGGCCCATTGCACCTTCACACGGGCGAAAGCCCGGCGTTCGATGCAGACAGACCGCTTGACGACTTCCAGCCATGGGCAGGCATCCACAAGCCGCCTCACCAGGCCGAAGTAGCTGTTCGGAAGGGCGTCGCCAGGCCACAGTCGGACTATAAAGCCCTTCATGGCCTGTTCGGCCGCTTTGTGTAGCTCGACCAGCTGCTTTAGCTGGTCGCTCATAGGCACCGGGTGTTCGGTCCCAGTATATTGGGCCCAGAACAACTTCTCCGTTGAGCTTCCCTCCTCGGCCTGGTAAAATGTTGCGGCATCCGACACGCTGCGGGGCAAATCTGCGAATGCTCGTGGAGAGCTCCGGATTCGGGTAAGTAACAAGTAATTTACTTTCACATGCTTGCTTTGCATATAGAATGCCTTACCCGCCACTATCTTCTTCATCGCATCAATCTCCTGGAGGGCCTTTTGGGCTTTGGCCTTGGCATTCTTTGCGCTCTTGAGGGCCACGGCAAGCTCGGACTCTCGCGTCTTCAAGTCAAGCTCCAACGCCTCGTGCTTTGTCACGAGAGCGTGGAGCTCTTGCTGCACCTCGCCCACCCGAGCCCCCTGCCTTTCCCGCTCGGTACGCTCCTTGGCCAGTTTGTTTTCGGCCTCTGATAGCGCTTGCTTCAGGGTCGCCACCTTGGTCGTGGCCCCTGGCAAATTTACGATGATCCTGTCATTTTGCAATCGCATTCTTTTTATACATATCCATATACTAGGTACTACTTACCATTGTTCTCCTCGAGCTGCCTCTTGGCAAGGCCGAGATCGTACTTGGACCCTTTAAGGTCCTGCTTCAGTGCGGCGACCTCCGCAGTCAGTGCGGCAGAGGCCAGCAGCGAAGCCTGCATACGCATATTGACATACTTATATCAGACTCCTGCGATATTGTTTGATCCTCTGTTTGGCTTTTCTTTTTGAACACCGAACAGAGCATCAGGGGCTACTGTCTATGCAGTAATATTTTTCCTATATTTCAAAAACTTACCTCAAAGCCTGTTAGAAGGTTGGCATAGGCTTCAGTCAATCCGCTCTTGGCGGACTGAACCTTCTGGACCACCGCACTCATAATAGTGCGGTGCTCTTCGTTGATGGAAGCGCTGTGAAGCGCTCCCAGCAGATTTTCCGGTGCCTCTGGTTGGACAGAGATCACCGGCACAGGCGTCTTGCCCCTTTTGGAAGGAGGCTGCCTACCTGAGTCTGGAACCATTGGAGGTTCCGGCGCGGTGTTCGGCTTATAGCCGAACTCAGAGCCCTCGGGAGCCTTGCTCCCTCTGCTCCCAGAGTCCGGAAGGTTGCCTTGAGGCGCCTCCCGGACTGTCTCCCCTCGACCCGGTGCCTCTTGAGACAATACCTCGGCGTTGTACGTAGGGCAAGGGGAGGTGGCGGTCGGAAGTGGATCGTTATCCATATCCGACGAGCCCAAGGAGCCGTCCGACGATACGTCGATACGGGCTCGTGGCGGTCTGCATAATCATAATTCGGCGTTAGGAGAAGCGGTGCGACAAAGGTATGCTATGAACTACTCTGGCATCCGGATACTTACGACTTCGCCAGGGGCTTGGCCCTGAGCAGCCACTTGTCTTCGCCTTCGGCGGCGGTGGTGGAGTAGTCTGGAAGGAGGGTCCTTCCCTTCTTGGACCCTTCAACCCCCCCGGTTGGGGCGGCCTTCCTTTTCTTGTCTCCCCCAACTGAAGGGGGAGCATCTTCTTCTTCCTCCTCATCTTAGGGGGAGGAGTGTGTCGCAGAGTTATCGGACGATGAGTCCGATAAAACCTGGCGTCGAGAACTCTTTCGGGTTCCCTTGGCCTTCTTGGTCTTCTCCGGCACCTTATAAGGGGCCGGAGTCAGCATCTCCGTAAGGAGAGCGTCCGCAGTATCTTCGGGCAGAGGGGCATCTTGCCCACCATGGCTCCGCCGCATTCTGCTTGTTGGCCGCCCACCACCTTCGGCTTGATATTGAAGGTCTTTAACCACAGGCCGAAGTGGGGCCGGATGCGGAGGAAAGCCTCACACACGATGATGAACACCGAAATGTTGAGGACGAAGTTCGGGGCCAGATCATGGGAGTCCAGCCCGTAGTAGAACATGAGACCACGGAGGAATGGATGGAGGGGAAACCCCAGTCCACGGAGGAAGTGGTGGAGGAAGACTACCCTCTCATGAGGTTCAGGGGTAGGAACGATCTGCCCCGCAGCGGGCAGCCGAGTATCCGATCTACCCTCTCATGATATTCGCGGCCAAGTATCCGGCTCCGCACAGCTTCTTGATGTGTCCCTCCATAACGGAGGAAGCCATCCATTTGCCTCCCGCTCTGGACATGATTGGAGAAGGTTGAGGGGAAGGATGTAGGCTTGGGCGTTGGAGCTCGAGTCCGCAAGACAGGATGATCAAGGAGGAAGAAGGCGTGGGTAGAAAAAGGTTAAACCTTGTCCCTTTATAAGGGCGGCCGAAACTATGCGCCCCCACTAGCCTAGTAAAACTCGCTTATTCCCCAAGCGCCGTAATCGATGGCGCGGTTGGGTTACCCACGCCCGTATTGATGAGAATCCCGTAATAAGGGGGACACGATCTCTGCTTTGACAAGACGTGTCAAAAAACTACCTCATGTTATGTGCGGGGCTAGTTAAAGGAAACGGTTCGAATAATCACCGAGCCATGGCTTAATGTCATGTTGCCAAAACAAGTCAGCAGATTAGATTTGTGGAAATATTATTCTCTCTGCGGTGGTATGTGGAACTTATTTTGCAGGGTCGGACACTATCCTTGTATTCAAATTCTTCCGTGGTGTATTCGGAGGAGGAACCCGCCTTGCAATGCCGAAGACAATACTGCGCGTCGGACTCAACGTCATTGAAGCCTGGTTCAGGGGCTACTGAGGGAGTCCTGGATTAGGGGGTCTTCGGACAGCCGGACTATATCCTTTGGCCAGACTGTTAGACTATGAAGATACAAGATTGAAGACTTCATCTCGTGTCTGGATGGGACTCTACTTGGCGTGGAAGGCAAGCTAGGCAATACGGATATGTATATCTCCTCCTTTGTAATCGACCTTGTGTAACCCTAGCCCTTTCCGGTGTCTATATAAACCGAAGGGTTTTAGTCCGTAGGACAACATACAATCATACCATAGGCTAGCTTCTAGGGTTTAGCCTCTCCGATCTCGTGGTAGATCAACTCTTGTAATACTCATATCATCAAGAATAAATCAAGCAGGACGTAGGGTTTTACCTCCATCAAGAGGGCCCGAACCTGGGTAAAACATCGTGTCCCCTGCCTCCTGTTACCATCCGCCTTAGACGCACAGGTCGGGACCCCCTACCCGAGATACACCGGTTTTGACACCGACAAGGCCCTCTCAAGCTTTGGCTACAGCACACCGACTGCAATGCCCCGGCGGCTGGAGCGGAAGTTGAGGTCGTCACCTCCGGGAGGATCTTCATAACTCGAGGCTGGGGCGAGATCGCCCGATCTTGCCATGCAAACGGCGCCCTCGCCATCCACTTCGAGTATGAAGGCGCTTCCACACTGTTCTTCAAGGTCTTCGACGAGGAAGGCCGTCGCTTGGAGTGTTGCCCTGAAGGAGGTCGCCAGGACGGCGCAGCGGCGGGCGTCGGGCCTGCCGCAGGCCTCGCCTGCAGCGCCTCCAGCGACAGCGGTGACTCCTAGTGGTCCAGCAACTCTCCCGAGCTCGTGGAGTCCTCGGAGACGAGCGACGACAGCTACGTGCCCCCGAGCTCTCGTCTGGCCCGGAGCAAGATCCCCGTGTCTGGCCGCCGCCTCCGTTGATCTGGATGGGGTTGGCGCCGGCCTTCTGCGGCCCACTGTTGATGATGGCGTCGACGATGTCCGGCACGTGTAGATAGAGCTCATAGGAATCCCCTTCTTTTTGTTCCCTGTGAGGAATCGAAACAGACCCCGCGTGGGTGTGTAGAGCGTCTGTAAGGCCTTTTGTTAATACTATCCTTATTGTGAAAACTTGCGAGCACATGTCCTACTGAGGCTCTGTCTCCCCCTTTCCAATCCCGCAGCAGCTTGGTGCTCTACAATGACAGGTCCCGGTCCCCAGGCAGGCTGCAGTCGTCGCTGGTATGCCAGGTCGCGATGCCGTGGTCAAGGCTAGGAGGTGAGCGGCCCAAGGTCCAGTAAGAGCTCCTGAGGCGCGATGCTCAAGAGGTCCCCTTTAGCGCGTAAGTAGCTAGCTGAGGATGTGAAACGGAGGCGATGTTGCCGCAGCAGGGCAGCGAAAAGTCAAGAATCTTATGTCGTAGTGCTAGGTTGGTTCACGTACAAGACTTATCTTGGTGTTCCGTAATCGGCTTCAGGTGCCACACCGGACTTGGGTGTTGGCCGCTGCTGGGTAGCTAGGTTAGGCCCGTGCGGGCCTCCCCCTCTTCTCCATGTTCTTCCAGGTGCTCTACGTCCTTAGGTCCCGGCCCCCGAGCGAGCTCAGCGGCCGCTGGCATGCCAGGTCACGATGCCGTGGTCAAGGCCAGGGGGTGAGGGCTGGAGAGCCAATAAGAACTCCTGAGTCGCTATGCTCGGAACCCCCTTTTAACGCGCAAGCTAATCGCATGGGAGAAGAGAGAGAGAGTCAGCGCTACCGCCTGTTGTAGTCCTCAGGGAGTTCCTACAGGTTAGCGCGAGGGGGGGAACAAATCGCCGTGGTGATCGTCCGTTCGTTGCCAGCTTGTGGGAGGGGACTCCCTACTACAGAGAGCCCCCGGGGCGTGTACAGCCCCGCCCTGACATGTCGCTTGCACGGCAGGGCTGGAGGAGGTGTATCTGGGCACTCGTGAGCCAGTGCGGGACTCATGAGGCCCTACCTCAAGGAGGTTGCGCCTGGTCTTGATTCTTGTTCGCTGTAGTAGTCTTGCGAGGTGATTAGACAACATGCACCGGATGAATCTCCTGAGGTTATCGCGTGAGAAGGCCAAGCACCAACGGCCCCAGGAGGTGACGTGAATGGGACCGGCCCGCCAGATAGAGCTCATCCATTGGATTTATCGACGCTGTAGGGATGGGCCCGAGCATAGATGCCGTGCCTAACCTTCTCACGTGAAGGGTCCTGAAGAAAGACAGTCGGCGCGCGGCTCCCGTGGTAGGTGACAATCAAGCAGGTGATAACCATAGATAGATTATGCATGGAAAGCGAATGTGCCGGTCAGGCCCGAGCGGCTTGGGGATGATGCAGCCCGAGGGGCGCCCCCAGCAAGGTAAGCTAAAGACATAAACAAGAAGGGATACATGCCACAGGGACGGACCCATGCTGCCTGGGAATGATGCAGCCTTGAGGGCGCTCCCAGCTAAATAAACTTGGACAATGTCACCTAATTTTGTTGATGAAGGGGTGTTGAGGCAGCTGAAGGTACGCGGCGAAGGGGTTGATCCTCACGAGCCACCGGGGCCCTAAGCCTTGGGAGGCTCTGGGGGTCCAGGCGGTTCCTTGAGGACCGTCGCCATCTCTGACAGGACTGCGTGATGCCTGGCCTCCTGAGCCGCTAGGACGCGCCGCAAGTTGCGTTGGTAGGCGGACGCCACGCTCGGCAGGCCGAATGGCATGTGAACGTAGTTGTGTGGTGGGCCCTTGCAGCGTCCCACGCGCGAAGGCCAGAAGAGCTCCTGAGACGCTGCCCTATTGAGCCCTGGGATATCGTTGCAGATGCGCAGCTCACCACCCTCACCTGGGTGGGGAGCAACGCCAGGTGGGCGGCGGTCATCGTGAATCGCTCTTGCTTCCTGAAGCTCCTGAGTGGTCTTGGTGATGAACTCCTGAGCGTTGGGCGCTCCTCGCCCTGTGTCCTCCTGAGGCAAACATGCCACGAAGAACGCCTCCAAATGGTGCCTGCCTCCCTCGTAATGTTGGCAAAGTCTGAGGCCCTCCAGAAGAGAGCCCCGAACCCTGCCCGAGGAGGGCGCCGGGCGCACCTTCCTATGCGACAGAGGGAGGCGCCCCAGGTGCGGGCGCTGATCCTGACGTGGCGCCACTTGTGGCA
Organism: Triticum dicoccoides; assembly: GCF_002162155.2. Lineage (NCBI taxonomy): Eukaryota > Viridiplantae > Streptophyta > Magnoliopsida > Poales > Poaceae > Triticum > Triticum dicoccoides. The sequence goes on along the minus strand of NC_041382.1, from coordinate 519,095,772 downwards.
CCGCTCTCCTGAGGCCCAGTACGGAGTAGCTGCTTCTTCTTCTTGGGGATGGCCTCAGGAGGGTACTCGCCCTTGCTGCCGGGGTCGTCGATTGCTGCAGCTTGGAAGGCACGCTCGAGGGAGCACACCACGTCTCTTTCTTCACAGGGGACTGTAATGATTCCACCACTTCCTGGCATCTGGAGGACGTTGTAGCCGTGGTGGGTCACCGCCATGAACTTAGCCAGGGCTGGATACCCGAGGATGGCATTGTACGGCAGACGAATGTGGGTGACGTCAAAGTCGATGAGCTCGGTGCGGTAGTTGTCGCGCTGTCCGAAGGTGACTAGGAGGCGGACCTGACCTATCGGGTGGTGGAGCCGTCGATCACTCCTGAGAAAGGCTTGGTAGGCTGAAGCTGATCATAGGGCACTTGAAGGTTGTCAAACATCTCGACGGACAGGATGTTAAGCCCTGCGCTGCCGTCGATGAGAGTCTTGGTGACTTCCACGTTGCTGATGACGGGTGAACAGAGCACCGGGAGAGCGCCAGCGGTGGCCGCGCACTTGAGTTGGTCTGCTGAGCTGAAGGTAATAGCGCACTTGGACCACCTGAGCGAGCGTGTGGCCTCGAGCTTGGGAAGGGATGCATTCACCTCGCGAGCAAACTGCTTGAAGATACGATGTGAGGCTGGGGCTTGAGCTCCGCCCAAGATGCAGGCCATAGCACGCGGCTCCTGGAAGCCCCCAGCCCCCTCGTCTTGGTGGTGGTCTTCGTTCCTTATTGGTGGTGGCGGCAGTGGAGGAAGCCCAGCATTGCCCTGAGGACGGTCCTCGTGAGGCACATCCCTCCAGGCACCTTCGCGAGGCTGATCCTGCCAGCGGTCCTCACGAGGCCGGTCGCGCCACTCCTAGCGTGGGCCTCGGTCGTCCCAGCGTCCTCCGCCACGTCCTCCTCCTCGGTCGTAGCCTCGGTTGTTGTGCTATGGGCGTCGACCGAAGAGTCCATCGCGAATGGCCCTGAGCTCTTGACAATCGTTGGTGTTGTGGTTGTGCATATTGTGGAAGGCGCAGAACGGTCGGCTGCTCTTGGATGACTCAGGCGGGTCCCTGCCGCGCTTCGTGTCTGGCTTTGCCGCGAGTACGGCCGCTCCCTTGCGCTTCACGTCCTTGGCCTTGGCTTTCTTCTCTTCCAGGTCGGCAGCTGGGAGCTTGAGAAGGGAAAGGCGCCCTTCCTTAGCCCTTGCACACTTGGTCGCCAGGTTGAATAGCTCCAGGGATGTGCACAGCTCCTCGTGGATGGCGAGCTCCTCCTTCATCTTGACGTCCCGTACGCCATCGGAGAACGTAGAGATGATGGCCTCGTCTGTCACCTTGGGGATCTTGAGATGAACATTGTTTAAGCGTTGGATGTAATTCTGGAGGGTTTCCCCTAGTTGTTGCTTGACGCGGCGTAGGTCATCCTGCGGCCGGTGGGCGGTCGCGAGTGCCCTGGGAGTTTGTGACGAAACTGTCGCGCATCTCGTTCCAGGAAGAGATGGAGCCTGGAGGCAAGTTCAGGAGCCACAAGCATGCGCCATCCTTGAGAGCCATGGGGAAACAGTTCGCCGTGACTTTCTCGTCGCCGTTGGCCGCCTCGATGCTAAGCTCGTAGAGCTGCAGGAACTCCACGGGGTCGGGGGTGCCATCATAGCACGGAGGTAGGTTTGGCTTGAACTTGCCTGGCTAGGCGACGCTACGCAGCTCGGCGGTGAAAGCGCGCAGCCCGCGGTGGCCACCGGGACCCTTTGCTGATGCGGAGCCTGACCTTGACGCCCTTGCACCGCCATCACGGGCGGCGCACGGTCTTGTTGTAGTGGCGCCGGGAGCGCATGAGCGTTTTCTTGCAGACAAGGGACTTCTTGGCAGCTTCCTTCTTCGCGTACAGGCGCCCGACGTGGTGTGTCATGCCAGGGGGCTGCATGCCTTGGCGCCAGGGCGCCGTCTTGGGGCAGAGGTGGTGGAGGCGCTCCATGAGCCACGTCGCCTGCAGCTGGCGGAGGGCGAGGCAGCAAGAGGGACGGCACGGGACGCGGAGCGACGGAAGGAAAGCTTCGGCGCACCCCTACCTAGCGCGCCAAATGTCGGATCACGGGTTCCGATGAAACCCTCAAGGTTTGGACACTGGGGTGCGCGTGAAGATCTCCTCCTACCAACTCACGCCCTTAGCCTCGCCACGATCTCAAAGGCAAGCTCGATGAACTCGCAACACAAGGGACACAAGATTTATACTGGTTCGGGCCACCATTGTGGTGTAATACCCTACTCCAGTGTGGTGTGGTGGATTGCCTCTCGGGCTGAGGATGAACAGTACAAGGGGAAGAACAGCCTCCCGAGGCGAGGTGTTCTTGTGCTTGGTGGGTGCGTGGATGGGATGGATCTAGTCCAAGATGAGATGGCTCAGGCTCCCTTGTTCGCCCTCATTTTTTGTTGGTTCTTACTGTGATGGCTAATCCTATTTATAGAGGCCCTGGTCCTCTCCCCAAATATTGAGCAGGAAGGGAGCCAACAATGGCCAATTTGAAAGGGGAAAGCTAGTACAAGTTATCCTGACAAAAGCAGTCTTCGCCTGCCAAAGGCTCTGGTGGTGACGCCGCTGTGGGTTCCATGGTGACCCCCGTCTTGCCGTCCTGCTGGTCTTGGTCTCGTTGCACCGATATGGAAACCTTTGCTTGACGCATCGGTACTCTTCGCCTGCACTTGCCTCCTTAGCACCAAAGAGGAAACAAGGACATTGTGCGCGCTGGCGCCCGCCTAGTCTCGATCGATATGGCTCACGTCTTTGGAACCTCACGAGGTTTGCCTTGCCTTGATCTCTCCGCCCCTCGCGAGCCAGCCTGGTGAGGCCGCTCCCGAGGAGGTCTTGTGACGTCCACCTCGCGAGGCTTGGCCCCTCGCGAGGGTCTTGTATGCTTGTTGGTGAAGATGGGCCGTACGGGTCCGCTTGCAGAGCCATGCCGTGGGCCACAGGCAGGCAAGTCTGGGGACCCCCGTTCCCAGAACACTGACAGAACCCAAGTCGGAGAAGTGCATCTTCATATGATACCCAAAAGAAACTTTTGGTTACACCTTCTATCACAGATCCGAAGGCAAGATCTTTGTTTCTAAGAATGGATCCTTTCTAGAGAAGGAGTTTCTCTCGAAAGAAATGAGTGGGAGGAAAGTAGAACTTGATGAGGTAATTGTACCTTCTCTCGAATTGGAAAGTAGCTCATCACAAAAAACCGTTCCCGTGATGCCTACACCAACTAGTGAGGAAGCTGATGATGATGATCATGAAACTTCAGATCAAGTTACTACCAAACCTCGTAGGTCAACCAGAGCATGTTCCACACCAGAGTGGTACGATAATCCTGTTCTGGAAGTCATGTTGCTAGACCATACAAACCTATGAACTATGAGGAAGCGATGATGACCCCAGATTCCGCGAAATAGCTTGAGGCCATGAAATCTGAGATGGGATCCATGTATGAAAACAAAGCATAGACTTTGGTTGACTTGCCTGATGATCGGCAAGCCATAGAGAATAAATGGATCTTCAAGAAGAAGACTGACGTTGATGGTAATGTTACTGTCTATAAGGTCGACTTGTTGTGAAAGGTTTTGGAAAAGTTCAAGGAGTTGACTACGATGAGACCTTCTCACCCGTAGTGATGCTTATGTCTGTCCGAATCATGTTAGCAATTGCCGCATTTTATGATTAGAAATCTGGCAAATGGACGTCAAAACTGCATTCCTTAATGGATTTCTTAAAGAAGAGTTGTATATGATGCAACCAAAAGGTTTTGTCGATCCTAAAGGTGCTAACAAAGTGTGCAAGCTCTAGTGATCCATTTATGGACTGGTGCAAGCATCTCGGAGTTGGAATATACGCTTTGATGAGGTAATCAAAGCATATGGTTTTATACAGACTTTTGGAGAAGCATGTATTTACAAGAAAGTGAGTGGGAGGTCTGTAGCATTTCTAATATTATATGTGGATGACATATTGTTGATTTGAAATGATATAGAATTTCTGGGTAGCATAAAAGGATACTTGAATAAGAGTTTTTCAATGAAAGACCTCGGTGAAGCTGCTTATATATTGGGCATCAAGATCTATAGAGATAGATCAAGACGCTTAATTGGATTTTCACAAAGCACATACCTTGATAAAGTTTTGAAGAAGTTCAAAATGGATCGGCCAAAGAAATGGTTCTTGCTTGTGTTACAAGGTATGAAGTTGAGACAGAATCAATGCCCGACCGCTGCAAAAGATAGAGAGAAAATGAAAGTCATCTCGTATGCCTCAGCCATAGGTTCTATCATGTACGCAATGATGTGTACCAGACCTGATGTGTGCCTTGCTATAAGTCTAGCAGAGAGGTACCAAAGTAATCCAGGAGTGGATCACTGACAGCAGTCAAGAACATCCTGAAGTACCTTAAAAGGACTAAGGATATGTTTCTCGTTTATGGAGGTGACAAAGAGCTCGTCGTAAATGGTTACGTCGATGCTAGTTTTGACACTGATCCAGATAACTCTAAGTCACAAACTGGATACGTATTTATATTGAATGGTGGAGCTGTCAGTTGGTGCAGTTCCAAGCAAAGCGACTTGGCGGGATCTATGTGTGAAGCGGAGTACATAGCTGCTTCGGAAGCAATAAATGAAGGAGTCTGGATGAAGGAGTTCATCTCCGATCTAGGTGTAATACCTAGTGCATCGGGTCCAATGAAAATCTTTTGTGACAATACTGGAGCAATTTCCTTGGCGAAGGAATCCAGATTTCACAAAAGAACCAAACACATCAAGAGACGCTTCAACTCCATCCGTGATCAAGTCAAGGAGGGAGACATAGAGATTTGCAAAATACATACGAATCTGAATGTGGTAGACCCATTAACTAAGCCTCTTCCACGAGCAAAACATGATCAGCACCAAGACTCCATGGGTGTTAGAATCATTACAATGTAATCTAGATTATTGACTCTAGTGCAAGTGGGAGACTGCTACCTCTTGAGCATGCATTGGTTTTCCCTTGATGAGGAAAGGGTGATGCAGCAAAGTAGCATAAGTATTTCCCTCAATTTTTGAGAACCAAGGTATCAATCTAGTAGGAGGTAACACGCAAGTCCCTAGTACCTGCACACACACAAACAAGAACCTCGCAACCAACGCGATAAAAGGGGTTGTCAATCCCTTCACGATAACTTACGAAAGTCAGATCTGATAGAGATAATAAGATAAATATTTTTGGTATTTTTATTGTATAGATTGGAAAATAAAGATTGCAAAATAAACAACGATAGAAATAGCAAGTAGATAGGAAAATAATATAATGGAAAATAGACCCAGGGGCCATAGGTTTCACTAGTGGCTTCTCTCAAGATAGCAAATTCTATGGTGGGTGAACAAATTACTGTCGAGCAATTGATAGAAAAGCGCATAGTTATGAGAATACCTAGGCATGATCATGTATATAGGCATCACATCCGCGACAACTAGACCGAAATGATTCTGCATCTACTACTATTACTCCACACATCGACCGCTATCCAGCATGCATCTAGAGTATTAAGTTCATAAGAACAGAGTAACGCATTAGGAAAGATGACATGATGTAGAGGGATAAACTCAAGCAATATGATATAAACCCCATCTTTTTATCCTCGATGGCAACAATACAATACGTGCCTTGCCCCTGCTGTCACTGGGAAAGGACACCGCAAGATTGAACCCAAAGCTAAGCACTTCTCCCAATGAAAGAAAGATCAATCTAGTAGGCCAAACCAAACTGATAATTCGAAGAGACTTGCAAAGATATTAAATCATACATAAAAGAATTCAGAGAAGAATCAAATATTGTTCATAGATAATCTTGATCATAAACCCACAATTCATCGGATCTCGACAAACACACCGCAAAAAGAATTACATCGAATAGATCTCCAAGAGAATCGAGGAGAACTTTTTATTGAGATCCAAAGAGAGGCCATCTAGCTAATAACTATGGACCCGAAGGTTTGTGGTAATCTACTCACACATCATCGGAGAGGCTATGGTGTTGATGTAGAAGCCCTCCGTGATCGATTCCCCCTCCAGCGGAGCGCCGGAAAAGGCCCCAAGATGGGATCTCACGGGTACAGAAGGTTGCGACGGTGGAAATAGGGTTTCATGATGCTCTCGGATGTTTTCGGGGTATATGAGTATATATAGGCGAAAGAAGTAGGTCGGCGGAGCCGCGAGGGGCCCACAAGGGTGGGGGCGCCTACCCCCCTGGGCGCGCCCTCCTACCTCGTGGCCGCCTCGTTTCTTCCTTGGCGTCCACTCCAAGTCTCCTGGATTATGTTTGTTCCAAAAAATAACTCTCCCGAAGGTTTCATTCCGATTGGATTCCGTTTGATATTCCTTTTCTGCGAAACACTGAAATAGGCCAAAAAAACAATTTGCACTGGGCCTTTGGTTAGTAGGTTAGTCCCAAAAATAATATAAAAAGGTATATTAAAGCCCACTAAACATCCAAAACAGATAATATAATAGCATGGAACAATCAAAAATTATAGATACGTTGGAGACATATCTGAGACTGAAGGAAATATGCCCTAGAGGCAATAATAAAATTGTTATTTATATTTCCTTATATCATGATAAATATTTACTATTCATGCTAGAATTGTATTAACTGGAAACTTGATACATGTTTGGATACATAGACAAAACACCGTATCCCTAGTAAGCCTCTACTAGACTAGCTCGTTGATCCAAGATGGTTAAGTTTCCTAACCATAGAGATGCGTTGTCATTTGACTAACGGGATCACATCATTAGGAGAATGATGTGATGGACAAGACCCATCCGTTAGCTTAGCATAATGATCATTAAGTTTTATTTCTATTGCTTTCTTCATGACTTATACATATTCCTTTGACTATGGGATTATGCAACTCCCGGATACCGGAGGAATACCTTGTGTGCTATCAAACGTCACAACATAACAGGGTAATTATAAAGATGCTCTACAAGTATCTCCAAAGGTGTTTCTTGGGTTAGCATAGATCGAGATTAGGATTTGTCACTCCGAGTATCGGAGAGGTATCTCTGGGCCCTCTCGGTAATGCACATCATAATAAGCCTTGCAAGCAATGTGACTAATGAGTTAGTTGCGGGATGATGCATTACGGAATGAGTAAAGAGACTTGCCGGTAACGAGATTGAACTAGGTATGGAGATACCGACGTTCGAATCTCGGGCAAGTAACATACCGAAGACAAAGGGAATAACGTATGTTGTCATAACGGTTTGACCGATAAAGCTCTTCGTAGAACATGTGGGAGCCAATATGAGCATCCAGGTTCCGCTATTGGTTATTGACTGGAGAGGTGTCTCGGTCATGTCTGCATAGTTCTCGAACTCGTAGGGTCTGCACGCTTAACGTTCGATGATGATTTGTATTATATGAGTTATGTGATTTGGTGACCGAATGTTGTTCAGAGTCTTGGATGAGATCACGACCATGATGAGGAGTCTCGCAATGGTCGAGAGGTAAAGATTCATATATAGGACGATAGTATTTGGACACCAGAAGTGTTCCGGGGGTACCGGGTACGTATCAGGTCACCGGAAGGGGTTCCGGGCTACCCCCGGTAAACTATATGGGCCTATTGGGCCAAGAGGTGAAACACAGCAGCATACATGGGCTGTTGTGCCCCCCTTGCTGGACGAATAGGAAGGGGAAGGGAAAAGGGGAAGAGAGAAGTAAGGGGAGGCAATTCGGTCTCCCCCTTCCTTCCCTCTCCGGAAAAGATGGTAAGGGGGGCGAATTGGACAAGGCCCCCAAGTAGGATTCCTCCTACTTGGGGCGCCCCATGGCTGTCCCCTCCCCATCCCACCTATATATATGTGGGGAGGGGGCACCTAGAACACACAACAAACATTGTTAGCCGAGTGCGGCGCCCCCCTCCACAGTTTATGCCTACTGTCATATTCACGTAGTGCTTAGGCGAAGCCCTACGCGGATCACTTCACCGTCACCGTCACCACACTGTTGTGCTGACGGAACTCTCCCTCGACACTTTGCTAGATCAAGAGTTCGAGGGATGTCATCAAGATGGATGTGTGTAGAACTCGGAGGTGTCGTACATTGGGTGTCTGATCCGTCGGAACGAGAAGAAGTTCGACTACATCAACCGCGTTGTCAAACGCTTCCGCTTTCGATCTACGAGGGTATGTAGACACACTCTCCCCCTCTCATTTCTGTGCATCTCCTAGATAGATCTTGTGTGAGCGTAGGAATTTTTTTGAAATTGCATGCTACGTTTCCCAACAAACATCATACTTAGCAAGCATTTTACGAAAAGCACCATGAATAAAATATGAACCACCATCGGTCATTAAATATCTAGGGACTCCAAACCTCAGAAAAATAACTTCTTTAAGCATCTTAATAGAAGTGTTATGATCAATACTACTAGTTGGAATAGCTTCTACCCACTTAGTAACGTAATCAACAGCAACTAAAATATGTGTATACCCATTAGAGGAAGGAAAAGGTCCCATATAATCAAAGCCCCAAACATCAAATGGTTCAATAACAAGTGAATAATTCATAGGAATTTCCTGACGTCTACTAATATTGCCAATTCTTTGGCATTCATCACAAGACAAGACAAACTTACGAGCATCCTTGAAGAGAGTAGGCCAATAAAAACTAGATTGCAATACCTTCTGTGCAGTTCTATCTCCAGCATGGTGTCCTCCATAGGCCTCGGAGTGGCACTTGCGTAGGATCTGTTCCTGTTCATGCTCAGGTACACAACGTCTAATAACACCAACTACTCCTTCTTTATAAAGATGTGGGTCATCCCAAAAGTAATGTCTTAAATCATAGAAAAACTTTTTCTTTTGCTGGTATGTGAAACTAGGTGGTATAAATTTAGCAACAATGTAATTAGCATAATCAGCATACCATGGAGTATTACAAGAAGCATTTATGACACCTAATTGTTCATCAGGAAAGCTAACATCAATAGCAGTGGGTCATCAAGAACATTTTCTAATCTAAACAAGTTGTCAGCAACAGGGTTCTCAGCTCCCTTTCTATCAATAATATGCAAATCAAATTCTTGTAGCAAGAGAACCCATCTAATAATTCTAGGTTTAACATCTTTATTTTCCATAAGATATTTAATAGCAGCATGATCGGTGTGAATAGTTACTTTGGAATCAACAATATAAGATTTGAATTTATCACAAGCAAATACAACTGCTAAAAATTCCTTTTTAGTAGTAGCATAATTTCTCTGAGCATTGTCTAGAGTTTTACTAGCATAATGAATAGCATTCAATTTCTTATCAACTCTTTGTCCTAGAACAACACCAATAGCATAATCACTAGCATCACACATAATTTCAAAGGGTAAATTCCAATCAGGCGGCTGAACAATAGGTGCAGAAATCAAGGCTTTCTTAAGTATTTCAAATGCTTCTACACAATCATCATCAAAAACAAAAGGAACATCTTTTTGCAAGAGATTAGTGAGAGGCCTAGAAATTTTAGAGAATTCTTTAACAAACCTCCTATAGGAACCAGCATGACCAAGGAAACTTCTTATACCTTTGATATCTTTAGGACACGACATCTTTTCATAGCATCTACTTTAGCTTTATCAACTTCAATACCTCTTTCAAAAATTTTATGCCCCAAGACAATACCTTCATTAACCATAAAGTGGCACTTCTCCCATTTCAAGACAAGATTAGTTTCTTCACATCTCTGCAAAACTCGATCAAGGTTGCTTAAGCAATCATCAAAAGAAGTTCCATAAATGGAGAATCATCCATGAAAACCTCGACAATCTTTTCACCAAAATCAGAGAATATAGCACTCGTACATCTTTGAAAGGTAGCAGGTGCATTGCATAAACCAAAATGCATACGTCTATAAGCAAAAGTACCGAAAGGGCAAGTAAAAGTGGTCTTTTCATGATCATCTTTTGACATGGGTATTTGAGAGAAACCAGAATAACCATCTAGAAAGCGAATATGTGTATGTTTGGATAATCTTTCTAGCATTTGATCAATAAAAAGTATAGGGTAATGATCTTTCCTAGTAGTTTTATTCAATTTGCGAAAATCAATTACCGTTCTATAACCTGTAACAATTCTTTGTGGGGTCAATTCATTCTTATCATTAGGAACAACAGTAACACCTCCCTTCTTAGGGACACAGTGAACAGGACTTACCCATTTACTATCAGCAGTAGGATAAATTATACTTGCCTCCAAAAGCTTTAGTATTTCATTTCTTACCACTTCTTTCATCTTAGGATTTAAGTGTCGTTGGTGATCAACCACTGGTTTAGCATCATGTTCCAATTAATTTTGTGCTGACATAGAGTGGGACTAATGCCCTTAAGATCATCAAGAGTATATCCAATAGCGGCACACTACTTATTTAGAGTTTTCAATAATTTCTTTTCTTCATTCTCTGAAAGGTTGGCACTAATAATAACAGGATATATCTTCTTTTCATCGATATACACATATTCCAAAGTATCGGGTAATTGTTTAAGCTCAAACACGGGGTCACCCTTGGGTGGAGAAGGATCCCCAAGGATTTCAACAGGCAAATTATGTTTCAAAATAGGCCCATGATTAAAGAATGTTTCATTTATTTCTCTTCTTTCATTCATAAACATATCATTTTCATGGTCTAGCAAATATTGTTCTAAAGGATCAGTAGGAGGCACAGCAATAGAAGCAAGACCAATAATTTCATCCTTACTAGGCAATTCTTAATCATGGGGTTTTCTACGAAATTTAGAGAAATTAAAATCATGAGACATATCCCCTAAACCAACAATAACAATACCTTTCTCGTAGTCTATCTTAGCATTAACAGTATTCAAGAAAGGTCTACCAAATATAATGGGAGAAAAATCATCTTGTGGAGAACCAAGAACAAGAAAATCAGTAGGGTATTTAATGTTCCCACACAAGACTTCAACATCTCAAACAATCCCAATTGGTGATATAGCATCTCTATTGGCAATTGTCGGTGTCAAAACCGGCGGATCTTGGGTAGGGGGTCCCGAACTATGTGTCTAGGCCGGATGGTAACAGGAGGCAGGGGACACGCTGTTTTACCAAGGTTCGGGCCCTCTTGATGGAGGTAAAACCCTACGTCATGCTTGATTGATATTGATAATATGGGTAGTACAAGAGTAGATCTACCACGAGATCAGAGAGGCTAAACCCTAGAAGCTAGCCTATGGTATGATTGTTGTTCGTCCTATGGACTAAAACTCTCCGGTTTATATAGACACCGGAGAGGGCTAGGGTTACATAGAGTCGGTTACAATGGTAGGAGATCTACATATCCGTATCGCCAAGCTTGCCTTCCACGCCAAGGAAAGTCCCTTCCGGACACGGGACGAAGTCTTCAATCTTGTATCTTCATAGTCCAGGAGTCCTTCCGAAGGTATAGTCCGGCTATTCGGACACCCCCTAATCCAGGACTCCCTCAGTAGCCCCTGAACCAGGCTTCAATGACGACGAGTCCGGTGCGCAGATTGTCTTCGGCATTACAAGGCGGGTTCCTCCTCCAAGTACTTCATAGAAGATTTTGAACACAAAGGTAGTGTCCGGCTCTGCAAAATAAGTTTCCACATATTGCCATAGAGAGAATAATATTTACACAAATCTAATCTGCTAACATATTCCGTAGCGTGACATCACACCACGGCCAAGTCTTTATTCGAATCATTTTACTGTCCCACCTCAGCGCGTTTAGCGAGGCAGTTTCCTTGCCATGTCTTGTTAAAGCAGAGATCGTGTCCCCTTATTCCGGGATTCTCATCAATACGGGCGTGGGTAACCCAACCGTACCCGTTGGTATATTTTCTCGATCAAAGGCGAGTCCCAAACGGTCACGGGGAAGGCCCTTGGTATTCAACCTCTTATAAAGAGACCAAGGCTTTATTCCTTTCTTTCAATCTCAAACGAGTTCGCCCTTCGCCTCGAGTTCCAACACCCAAGGCTCCAGATTTCAGGCGCTTCGGACCTTCGATAATGTCCGGTTCCGACCTTCGAGGCCGATGGATGCCCTCCTCCGTCACGGAGGAGGACGTGCTGAAGTTGAGAAGGCCAGGTTCTTGACCGGCGAAATCTCGCATAGGCTGCCTGCTCAAGGGCAGGTCATTCCCACTCCCAAGCCCGGTGAGAGTGTGGTGTTTATGTCTCACTTCCTTCGGGGGCTATGATTCCCGACTGATCCCTTCGTGAGGGGGCTCATGTTTTATTATGGGCTGGAATTTCACGACTTAGCTTCGGAGTCCATCCTCCATATTTCCTCGTTCATCGTCGTGTGTGAAGCCTTCCTCCGTATTACTCCTCACTTCGGACTATGGCTCAAGACCTTCAAAGTAGAGCCAAAGATGATCGAGGGACGGCACGTGGAGTGCGGAGGTGCTTTTATAAGCAAGAATGATGGTTCTCCATGGCCCGAGGGCTCTTTTCCAGGGAAGTCCAGCTTATGGCAACGAGAGTGGTTTTATATCACAGCTCCGAGGAGCACCAAGTGGGTGGCGCTGACTGCTTTCTGCTCGGGTCCCCCGCCACGACTGGCGTCATGGGTCAATACGGGTCTGGATTGGGGGCCGGCAAAGGACATGCCCCTGTTGCAGGGCCGCATCTGAGATCTCCTAGAAAGAGACATCAGTCTGGTCGTGGTGACGCGGGTTATGTTAATTTGCCGAGTTCTGCCCTGCAAACGTTGCCCCCTCCGCCTGTGGGAGTTCAACCCAGAGGGACCACGAGTTCTCCAACATTTTCTTGGCATGACGCCTGTGGAGATGTACAAATTGTTCTTCGGACCACAAGTAGTGTGTCCGGATTCTACGGAGGACGCAGGTCTGAGCTGCAATCGTCCGGATACTCAAGTAAGTAGCCTTGTGCCCGGACTCGCTATCCGTATATTTATCATAAAATTGCCCCTAAAAGAGTTGTCCTTTAAACAGGAGTGGATAGTGAAAGCGAAGCTAATCAGGTGTCCGGCCCCCCTCCCCGAGATCACGCCGGGTCCCGTGCTAGTCAGGATGTTGGAGGTTGTGCCTTCAAAGGGAAGCGAGGGAGGGGACAAGGAAGCTACAGCCTCCTCAAAGGAGGTTGCCCGGAAGGGAGGAATCGAACATTCCTCTCCTCAGGGGAAGAAGGGGACCGCCTCTAAAGACCCGGAGACCATGGCCTTAAAACGGGGGAAGAAATCTTCACCAGAGGGTCCTGTGCTGGGGGATACTTCGGCCGAATTATGCCCTCAAGGGGATCAGCCCTCCACCGAGCCGTAAGTAGAGAGGAGTTTTCTTTTTAAGAAATGAGAGAAATCCCTGCTTTATATCTGAGAAAAGTAATCGAAAATTTACCTTGTAGCTTGGACCTTAGCCCTTCTCAGCAGGACTCGTCTTCGGGGGATCTTCTTTCGGAGATGATGGAGAGCGGAACGCCTCCCCCTGCCGTACCGCCTTGCGAGGCGGGCGACCCTAAGGTATCGTCGCGGAGGGTTTCTCCGAATCGGGCGGGGTCGGAAGGTAGTCATATGGCCCCCCAAAGCCCTCCGTGTCCGGCCTTCGAAAAGGGCCATCGGACGAGTCTGGTGCCGTCTGGTGCATGGTCAGAGGAGCTGAAGGATCTGCTAGGGCGTGCATCTATCTCAGAGGAGTACCGTGCCTTGATGGGTACAGTGATTGAGAGGATTTCATCCGCGGAGAGCGGATTGCACGAGACCGTCAGGAGTTTACTGACAGGTTTTGAGGTACGCAAAATAATGTACCCTTTTTGGACAGTTGCGCGTAAATAAGATGCGCCCTGTGTAGATAGTAGCCCCTGAGACTCTGTGCGTTGTCAAAAGTGACGGCGCGCAGAGGATCATAATCCCAGGTCTAACATGCCACCTTCATACGTAGGTGGCGAAGTGTCCGGTGGCCAGCCGGACTGATGAATTTGTCGAGCTAAAGCGGCAACTTGACGTGGCAGATGCCGACATCGTGCTTGTCAACAAGCGGCTTGACGAGGCACAAGGTATGTAATTCCTCCGGTGGCACCTGGTAAGAGGAGCTTTATGCCAGTATCTTACAATGTGTGCACTTGATGTAGATGGTGCTTCTGCCATGGAGAATCTTTGGGCGGAGCTTGCCCGGGCCAAGGAGCAAGCCAGGAAAAGTGATGCGGCTGCCGGAAAGGCAATTGAAGAGCTGAAAGCCGAACAGGCTGCTCACTACCGAAGCAAGAAGGAAATGGCCGAGATGGCCGTGAAGCTGAAGAACGCTGCTGACAGTTGCAAGCTTCTTGAAAAAGAAGATCGGGCGGAACAGATGGACCTGAAGAAGGCTGTTGCCGATGCCAAGGATGCTCGCTCTGTGATGAGAGCTATGAAGGAGGAGCTGCGTCAGGCCGGAGAGATCGCGGCTGGAAAGCCCTTTATGCTGCGGAGGAAGTTCTGTGATCCTAAACATGCTTTGTTAGACCCGATGTGGAGTACGGCGGACACATATCTGGATTTGGCAGCGAGTGCCGCAGATGCGGCCGAACACTTCCGAGATCAAGAAGATCGCAAAGTGGAAAAGCTCTTCTGGTCGCAGTTCCACAATCCAGAGCGTCCACTGTCATTAGCCGATCATTTGGCCGAATGGGCCGAGCTAAATAGGTTGTCCAGACTCGCCATGAAGTATGTCATGAGTCATCTGTGGCCAGAGAGGCCAGAGCCGAAAAGTTATTTCAACTTGGTGCAGCAGTTCCTTGGTGCGGCGCCGCATATCAATGCGATGAAGAGGTCAGCGTGCATAGAGGGTGCGTGGATGGCTCTTTCCCGTGTCAAGACATACTGGGCGGAAATGGAAGCCACCGCTGTTGCATCCCCAGACTTGGATGGAAGCCGAGTACCTGTCGACCACTATTTTCAGGAAGTTCTGCAAGGCGCTCGTTTGATAGAGACGCAGTGCTCAAAGGATACTATATTCGAATAGCATATATTATTTTAAAACAATATTTTGATAAATTGTAGAAGCTTTTTATACTTGTGCCTGCAAGTATTATGATACCTCCTGTGCGGCCGTTTAACATATATGTATATATAATCTGAAAGATGGCGGTCGTCGGCTTCAGCCCCCACGCACATAATGCGGGGGTGTTCGCAGAAGGCGCATTTTCACACTTGATCCAATGTCTTGGTCCTATAAGGAGGTGATAGCGCAGCGAACTAGGCAATCGGACTATGATGCTTTATCACTTTCACTTAGCCATAGGAGTTTGACAGTGAGGCTACTTATATAGCCCCGGGTGGCGTCTGCGCTCGCCCTAACTCGGGGCGCGTATGTGCCTGGCCGGGAAACGGCCCTTCTTTAATGCGGAGGAATCCTAAAGATTCCTCTAAGTCATCGAGTGGTTGACCTGTCTCACGCTATATCATGACAGTCAGTTTTCGGCTTTCTCTACTAAGGTGCTCGCCTGGCCGAACCGGGGCACAATCGCAGTAGTTCTCCTGGTGCCGCCTTAGCCGATAGAGCGGAACGTAAGGCAGCAAAACACAGGAGCCGGACAAACCCAATATTTGACCAAAGACATGATTCGGAGCTGATGCATATAAGGCCAAACTCGCGACGCCGAACACTCCCTAAGGTATTCGGTCTTTATGAGGGCGGGCGGGATAACGCCCTTAGTAATAAGCCCCTAGTGTCCAGGTACGCGCAAAACTCTGACGTGGCCACATGCCAAAACTCCAGCCTCCTCCTTGGTTATACCAAGAAACCAGGGGATGTGTATCAACAAGAGACAGTAAAAAAGGTTTACGCAGGGTCTTAATCTGAAAAGAATCCTTGGAACGGGTCCCTGCTGCACGTATGCGCATGTGTCTCCGTTGTGATGTATCCTGGACGGGCGTAGCACAGTGTTCATCTGTAAAAAGAGAGGAACTTAGTTGAAGAAAAATCGTGCCGAACATAAGTTATACTAAATAAACAAAGTATAAATCGAAATGGGTAACATTGAGCTTTATTGTCCCTTGTTTTATATGCACGGAGCCCCTAGTATAGGGGTATACGGCTATTAAGCCTTTATAATTGTATGTTTATGCCGGACTCGTCTAGCCGTGTCCGTGGTCTTGAAGACCTGTTTAGGTGCTTTGGCTGGTGAAGCCGCTTTATTGTGGGGTTGTCAAGGCAGCCGCACTGTCTTCCGCGCGAGAGGAACACTCAATGTTTTCCCTTTAATGAGATGATGCCTCGTGGACCAGGCATCTTAAGCGTAAGAGATGCATAATGCGGTATTGCGTTAAAGCGGGCGAAAGCTTCGCGTCCCAGCAGTGCTTCATAGCTACTT
This sequence comes from Triticum dicoccoides, assembly GCF_002162155.2. NCBI lineage: Eukaryota > Viridiplantae > Streptophyta > Magnoliopsida > Poales > Poaceae > Triticum > Triticum dicoccoides. The sequence goes on along the minus strand of NC_041382.1, from coordinate 519,079,405 downwards.
GAGAATGGGGCGATGTGGAAAGTTAGCTATTCGTGACGGAAGTTATTGGGGGCCGAACATAACTTCTAGCCGGACAGGACCCATACAGCGGGCATCCGGGCCTGGCGTTACCCCTTGAAAGGAGGTTTTGCTATGGCGAATTTTTGTTGGGTCTATCCCCATGTTGCGGATTGTGTCCTGGTATAACAGGTTTAGACCACTGCCACCGTCCATCAGGACATTTGTAAAGTGGAGTCCACCGATTATTGGATCTAATACCAAGGCAGTCCAGCCTGCGTTCCGGATACTTCTAGAGTAATCCTGATGGTCGAAGGTGATCGGTTTTAACAACCATTGGCGAGACTCCTTTGGGATAGGCCGTATGGCGCGTATCTCTGGTGGCGCCGTTCTGTTCATCACGTGAAGTAAGTTTACTGTTTTGACTTCTTGTGGGAAATCCTTTTGTTTCCTGGTGCTCTGCTTGTGGGGTTCGTCGTCGTCCTCACTTGGTGTGTCGAGCCCCTTGTGTTCGGCGTTGAGTTTGTCGGCTTGCTTGAAAACCCAACAATCTCTGTGGGTATGGTTCGCAGGCTTCCCGGGAGTACTGTGTATTTGACATATCTTGTCCAAGATTTTGTTTAAGTTGGATAGCTCGTCCCTGTTATCCTTGAGGGGCGGCTTTCTCTGATTCTGCCGCGAGCTTTTGAATTCGGCGTTGACTGCCGTGCTCTTTGGGTTGCTTCCCTTATTCTGGCGTTGGTCCTTGCTGCGTCGGGGTTTTCCGTTTCCATCCCTAACTTCGGATGTACTTGGGTTGCTGGTGCTACATTTGGCCAACCAGTTGTCCTCTCCTGTGCAAAAGCGGGTCATCAGGCTTGTTAATGCGGCCATTGTTCTTGGCTTTTCTTGGCCGAGGTGTCTGGCGAGCCATTCGTCTCGAACGTTATGCTTAAAAGCTGCTAGGGCTTCGGCGTCCGGATAGTCGACTATCTGATTCTTTTTAGTAAGAAGTATGTTCCAAAATTTCCAAGCTGACTCTCCGGGCTGTTGAGTTATGTGACTGAGATCGTCTGCATCCGGAGGGCGGACATAGGTCCCTTGAAAATTTGCCCGAAAAGCATCCTCAAGCTCTTCCCAACTTCCAATGGTGTTTTCGGGAAGGCTTTTGAGCCAATGCCGGGCTGGCCCTTTAAGCTTGAGGGGTAAGTATTTTATGGCGTGGAGGTCATCTCCTCTGGCCATGTGTATGTGGAGGATATAATCCTCGATCCAGACCCCAGGGTCTGTTGTTCCGTCGTATGCCTCTATGTTTACGGGCTTGAATCCCACTGGAAATTCATGGTCCAGCACCTCATCGGTGAAACATAGGGGGTGTGCGGCACCCCTGTATTTGGGTGTGCCGTGATGTTCGGATATTTGTTGTGTTGCATTGCTTACTAGAGCTTGCTTTCTTGGCCCGTATATAGATCTGGCTGGGCCGTCTTTTTGATGCGGATCCTTTGGTGGATCGCGTGCCGGCTTGTGTGCGGCGCCGCTTGCCGCTCCATGCTGGCCATGCGGTCGTCCATCCGACCGGATGGCTTTCCTATTTTTTGATTGCGGGGGCTCTAAGGCCTCCTCGTCAAATTCAGGTAGTAGCTTTCGCTTTGGATAGCTTTTTGTGCGACGACTGCCGCCATATTTGTCTGCGGTGTTGCGTACTTTGCTCCATTTGATTCTGAGTGCATCTTCCGCAGTTTTGAGCTTCCGCTTCTGCTTTTTCAGGCTATGTGCAGTGGCGACAAGCCTTTTGTGGAGGTTCTTATGCTCCATGAGTTTATCCGGTGTAAGGTCGTCCGGACTGTTGTTTTCGCCGGGGATGGGGTGTTCGGTTTGTTTATCCAAGTTGCCCTGTTCGGACGCTTGCTCGAAGGCATGTTCTTCGTCCGCCAGCTCATCCTGCTCTATGGTTGGGTCTGTATGGCTGCTGTCTTTGTCGAGGCGGGGCTTGGAGCGGTGCTTACATCGCTGCTTTGATTGCTTTTTGAGTGAACGATCCCTCGTTGCATCCCTATGTTCCTTGTTGTCGCTTCCTTTGGGTGTGTCCACCATGTATACATCATGAGATGAGGTGGATGTCCAGTGCCTTATAGGCGTTGGTTCATGTTCATCTCCTACATCGTCGTCCATACCGTTGATGTCTTCGGAGTTGAAGTCTAGCACGTCGTTTAAATTATCGACAGTGGCTACGAAGTGGGTGGTGGGTGGGCATCGAATTTCTTCGTCGTCCACATCCCAATCCTGCCGGTCATAGTCCGGCCAGGGTTCTCCTGACAAAGAGAGAGACCTGAGTGAATTCAGAATGTCGCCGAAGGGCGAGTGTTGAAAGATGTCTGCGGCGGTGAACTCCATGATCGGCGCCCAATCGGATTCGATCGGTAGGGGCGCGGAGGGCTCGGAGTCCAGAAAGGAGTCCGGCACCTTGGAGTCACGGCCTTCGCAGAGGACAAGGCTGGTGTTCGGCTTGATCGCCGTAGAGATTGCAGCCCCCGAGGCAGTGTCTAACCACCCATCCTCGATTGGTGTGATCGGCTCCGAGGTAGGGGTCGGAGCGGACACACATGCGGCCTCCAGGGCACTGTTCGGCGGCAGAGCTAGATCATGCCCATCGTGACAGTGCGGCGCGCTCGGCTATGGCTCGAATCCGTTGAAGATCAAGTCTCCGCGGATGTCGGCCATGTAGTTCAAACTTCCAAATCTGACCTGATGGCTAGGGGCGTAGCTTTCGATCTGCTCCAGATGACCAAGCAAATTGGCCCGCAGTGCAAAGCCGCCGGATACGAAGATCTGTCTGGGGAGAAAAGTCTCACTCTGGATTGCGTCGCTGTTGATGATCGGAGAAGCCATCGGGCCTAAAAGTGACGACACAGAGGAACTCTCAATGAAAGCACCAATGTTAGTGTCAAAACCGGTGGATCTCGGGTAGGGGGTCCCGAACTGTGTGTATAGGACGAATGCTAACAGGAGGCAGGGAACACGATGTTTTACCCAGGTTCGGGCCCTCTTGATGGAGGTAAAACCCTATGTCCTGCTTGATTGATATTGATGATATGGGTAGTACAAGAGTAGATCTACCACGAGATCAGAGAGGCTAAACCCTAGAAGCTAGCCTATGGTATGATTGTTGTTCGTCCTACGGACTAAAACTCTCCGGTTTATATAGACACCGGAGAGGGCTAGGGTTACACAGAGTCGGTTACAATGGTAGGAGATCTACATATCCGAATCGCCAAGCTTGCCTTCCACGCCAAGGAAAGTCCCTTCCGGACACGGGACGAAGTCTTCAATCTTGTATCTTCATAGTCCAGGAGTCCGGCCGAAGGTATAGTCCGGCTATCCGGACACCCCCTAATCCAGGACTCCCTCAGCAACCTTAATAGTAACATCAATATCTTCTATCTCAGCAGGTGCAATATCATTCATAATTTCTTGGTATAAGGGTATAAGGAATTGCACTCACACTAGCACCCACATCACATAAGCCATGATAACAATGATCTCCTATTTTAATGGAAACAACAGGCATGCCAACAACAGGTCTATGTTTATCTTTCATATTAGGTTTAGCAATCCTAACAGCTTCATCACAGAAATAAATAACATGCCCATCAATATTATCAACCAAGAGATCTTTAACCATAGCAATACTAGGTTCAACTTTGATTTTATCAGGGGGTGCAGGTGTTCTTGTATAACTCTTACGAACCACAATTGAAGCTTTAGCATGATCCTTATTCTAACAGGAAAAGGTGGTTTCTCAATATAAGCAGTAGGAACAATAGAATCAACATTGTAAGTAATAGTTTCTTCTTCAACTTTAATAGGTTCTACTACTTTCACTTCAATGGGAGGATGATATTTAAACCACTTCCCCTTAGGGAGATCAACATGAGTAGCAAATGATTCACAAAAAGAAGCTACTATCTCAGAGTCAAGTCCATATTTAGTGCTAAAATCATGAAAAGCATCGGTATCTATAAAAGATTTAACACGATCAAAATTAAGGTTTATACCTGACTCCTTACCTTTGTCGAGTTCCCAATCTTTAGAGTTGTGTTTAGTTCTTTCCAATAAATCCCATTTGAATTCAATATCCTTCTTCATAAAAGAACCAGTACAAGAAGTATCAAGCATGGATCGATCATTATGAGAAAGCCGAGCATAAAAGTTTTGAATAATAATTTCTCTTGAGAGCTCATGATTGGGGCATGAATATAACATTGACTTAAGTCTCCCCCAAGGTTGAGCGATACTTTCTCCTTGAAGAGGCCAAAAATTATATATATAATTTCGATCACGATGAACCGGATGCATAGGATCAAAATTCTGATGAAATTCCAATCTCAATCGGTTGTAGTTCCATGATCCAATATCATCACATAGCCTATACTGTCGGCGTCCTGGGAATGGGGTACCCTGACTTGCCTGCCTATGGCCCAGGGCATGGCTCATCCAATGGCCTGGTACGGCCCATCTTCATCAACAACCACTCAAGACCCTCGCGAGGGGCCGAGCCTCGCGAGGTGGATGACGCCAAGACCTCCTGGGGGCAGCCTCCCTAGGCTGGCTCCCAAGGAGCAGAGATATCTATGCAAGTGACACCTCACGAGGTTCATGTGACGTGAGCCATGATGACCAAGGCCAGGCGGGCGCCAGCGGGCGTAGAGTACTTGTTTCCTCTTTGGTGCTAAAGGGGCAAGCGCAGGCGACGAGTCCTGAGGCATCAGGCAAAGGTTTCCATATCGATGCAACAAGACCAAGACGAGTAGGATGGCAGGACGGAGGTCACCGCGGAGCCCACGACGGCGTCACCACCAGAGCCTTTGGCAGGCGAAGACCACCTTTTGTCAAGATAACTTGTACTGGTTGTCCCCCTTCGAAATTGGCCATTGTGGGATCCCTTCCCACCTAAACATTTGGGAAGAGAACCCGGGCCTCTATAAATAGGACTAGCCACCACCTTACCAAGGGACGGATCATTGAGACCATCCTCACACACAAGCTCATCGAGCTCAAGAACACCTCTCCTCAGGAGGTTGTTCATCCCTTGTACTACTTCATCCTCAGCCCACGAGGCAATCCACCACACCACACTGGAGTAGGGTATTACACCACAATGGTGGCCCGAACCAGTATAAACTCTCGTGTCACTTGTTCCTTGGGTTCGGCGAGCTAGGCCTAGAGATCATCGCGAGAGTGAGCATGAGAGAGAGAGAGAGATCCTCGTGCGCACCCTAGTGTTTGAACCTCAAGGGTTTACCGGAACCCACGATCCGTTGGCAGACCTCCCCACCGTTCTCCATCACCTGCTGCCAATGCCGCCACTTGCCCGGCAGCAAACGAGTAGCAGGCCTCATCGTTGCACCCCTCAGTGCGGCGGGATGGACGCACCGCCACCCCGTCGCTAACTCCGAATGGCTCATCATCCCATGCTCGCGTGCGCCCACAGACACGCAGGCCGTGCTGCTCATGGCGCGCGAGCTCCTGCGTTACCTCCCGGTCGATGACCTCTACGATGACTGGATGGACCGCATCGCCGAGCTTGTCAGTGCTGCCAGGGGCTTTCGTGCACCATCCCTCTCGCTTCCTCGCCCACCTCCAGCCGCAGGCGACGTAGCACACAGAGCGCCTCTGCCGCCTCCGCATCAAGACGGCGCCCTCGCACTGAGACGCGTGGCTCATGGAGGGGCCCCCACCGCCTCCGCATCAAGACGGTGTCCTGGCCCCAAGACGCGCGGTCCCATGACGTGAGCCGCCACGCCGGGCGCCCGCGCAAGAAGAAGGAAGCTGCCAAAAAGTCGTGAGGCCGTAGGAAAACGCTTCTGCACTCCCCGCACCACCACGTCACGACCATGTGCCGCCTGCGGTGGCGGTGCGTGGATATCAAGACCAGGCTCCACCACCACGACGAGCTCCTGTGACTACTGCAGGCTATCGTGCCTTCACACCTGAGCTACGCACCATCGTTTGGCCAGGCAAGTTCAAGCCGGACTTGCCTCCACGCTACGACGGCACCCCCGACCCTGCGGAGTTCTTGTAGCTCTACGAGCTGAGCATCAAGGCAGCCAACGGAGACGAGAATTTCATGGCAAACTGGTTTCCCATGGCCCTCAAGGATGGCGCGCGCTCGTAGCTCCTAAACCTGCCCGCGGGATCGATCTCCTCCTGGGGCGAGATGCGCGAGCGCTTCATCGCCAACTTCCAGGGCACTCGCGACCGCCCGCCAGCCACAGGCGACCTGCGGCGCATCAAGAAGCAACCAGGGGAAACCCTGCAAAAGTACATCCAGCTCTCCAACAGCGTCCCCCTCAAGATCCCCAAGGTGACGGACGAGGCCATCATCTCCACGTTCTCCGATGACGTCCGCGACGTCAAGATGAAGTAGGAGCTCGCCATCCATGAGGAGCTATGCTTGGCCCTGGAGATGTTCAACATGGCAACCAAGTGCGCAAGGGCTGAGGAAGGGCGCCTCTCCCTCCTCGAGCTCCCAGCTACTAACCAGGAGGACAAGAAGTCAAAGGTCAAGGACGTGAAGTGCAAGGGGGCTGCCGTGCTCGTGGCGCAGCCAGAGATGAAGCGCGGCCGCGACCACCCCGAATCATCCAGGGCCAACCGCCCCTTCTGCACCTTCCACAATGTTCACAGCTACAATACCGGCGACTGTCAGGAGCTCAGGGCCATCCGAGATGGGCACTTCGGTCGACGCCCCGAGCGCAATGACCGGGGCTACGGTCGAGGAGGAGCACGAAGTGGAGGATGCTGGGACGACCGCGGCCCCCGCCGGGAGTGGTGCAACCGGCCTCATGAAGACCACTGGCAGAACCAGCCTCGCGAGGGCCCTTGGAGGGAGCAGCCTCGTGAGGACCGCCCTCAGGGCAACGCTGGCCTCCCTCCGCTACCGCCACCACCAAGAAGAAACGACGACCGCCATCAGGATGAGGGGGTTGGGGGCTTCCAGGAACCACGTGTCATCGCCTGTATCTTAGGTGGCGCTCAAGCCCCAGCCTCTCAGCGTGTCTTCAAGCAGTTTGCTCGTGAGGTGAATGTGTCCCTTCCCAGGCTCGAGGCCACGCGCCCACTCAGGTGGTCCAAGTGCGCCATCACCTTCAGCTCGGCAGATCAGCTCAAGCGCGCAGCGATGGCCGGCACTCTCTCGATGCTCTGCTCACCCTTCATCAGCAACGTTCAAGTCACCAAGACCCTCATCGACGGCAGCGTAGGGCTCAATGACCTGTCCGTTGAGACATTCGACAGCCTTCAGGTGCCATACGATCAGCTATAGCTTACCAAGCCTTTCTCAGGAGTGACCGACGGCTCCACCACCCCGATAGGGCAGGTCCGCCTCCCTGTCACCTTCGGCCAACGTGACAACTACCGCACCGAGCTCATCGACTTCGACGTCGCCCACATCCGTCTGCCGTACAATGCTATCCTTGGATATCCAGCCTTGGCCAAGTTCATGGCAGTGACCCACCACGGCTACTACGTCCTCAAGATGCCAGGGAGTGGCGGTGTCATCTCGGTCGCCTGCGAGGAAAGAGATGTGGTGTGCTCCCTCGAGCGCGCTTACCAGGCTGCAGCGACCGAAGACCCCGACAATGAAGGCACCCCGCACCCTCCTGAGGCCAACCCCAAGAAGAAGAAGCATCTACGCCGCCAACGACCTCAGGAGGGCGGCGTCTCCAGCAACACCATCTCAGGACCTGCGCCCACAGATGGAGCGCCTCCTTCCCTTGCATAGGAAGGCGCGCCCGGCGCCCTCCTCAGGCTGGGCTCGGGGGCTCTCTTTTGGAGGGCCTCAGACCTAGCCGTCATCACGAGGGAGGCGCTCGGGCACCATGTGGAGGCATGCTTCGCCACACATTTCCCTCAAGAGGGCACGAGACGTGGAGCGCCTTGTGCTCAGGAATTCATCACCAAGGCAATCTAGGAGCTTCAAGAAGTAGGGACCATACGTGGCGGTCGTCGCCCACCATCCAGCGCAGCTCTCCACCCTGGCGAGGGCGGCGGGCTACGCATCTGCGTCGACATTCTAGGGCTCAACAGGGTCGCATCTCAGCGACGATTCTGGCCTTCGCATGTTGGGCGGTGCGAAGGTCCCCCTCACAGATATGTTCGCATGCCTCTCGGCCTGCCGAACACGGTTGTCACCTTCTAGCATCACCTACGGAGCATTCTGGCGGCTCAGGAGGCCCGGCATCATGCTGTCCTGGCAGAGATCGCAACAGTTCCTCGAGAGCCATCAGGTCCTGCGGAGCCTCTTGAGGCTCAGGACCCTGGCGGCTCGTGAGGGGCAACCTCTTCAGCGCGTCTTTAGCTGCCCCAACACCACTCCAGCATGGTATCAGGTGACTCTTTCCAGTTCATTTAGTAAGGGGTGCCCATCGGGCAACATTATCCCCAAGTCGCATGGGCCTGTCCCTGCGGCATGTATCCTTTTGCATCTTTAGCTTACTCTGTTGGGGGCGCCTCACAGGCCGCATCATCCCCAGGCCGCTCGGGTCCGTCCCAGTGGCATGTATCATCCTTGCATCTATCTGAACTAATTTTCCTTCTCGCGTGAATTACTGCATAACCACTGCTCACCTGGCGCACGCTCATCGCGGCCTCCTGCACTGTCGATCGGTCACTTGCTTATCCCGCAACGGGAGACTCGCATGCTGGCACGGTGCTTGTGCTCGGGTCTGTCCCTGCAACACTGATAAACCTGTGCGATCGAGCTCTCGCTCGCGGCCCGCTCCATGTACGCCACCTCACCAAATCCTCAGCGCCTTCATCTTCTCGCGGAAGTAGCAATGGCAGGACGGCCAGCACAGCTATGGGCCACTCTCTCTTACACTAACCCACAGGAACCTCTGGAGCCTGGCTGCAGGAGGTCCCCGCCAGCTACTCCCTTTCATGCTTTTCGCTTGGGCGTTAAAGGGAGGGCTCCTGAGCATCACGCCTCAGGAGCTCTTACTGGCTCTCCAGCCCTCGCGCCCTGGCCTTGACCATGGCATTGTGACCTGACATACTAGCGGTGGCCGAGCTCGCTCGAGGGCCGGGACCCGAGGATGCAGAGCAATCAGGAAAGTATGAAGGGTGGGAGATGGCGTGGACACAACATGGCAGCATCGCCATCAGCGGCCGCGAACCGGGCGCCACGCAAGGAACCGATCCGAGATTGCTAAGATAAGTCATGTACCCAAGGCTGCTCAGCTTGCAACTTAGGATTTTCGACTCCTGCAGCCTCGCTCTAGCAATGCCGCCTACCATTTCTACCTTTAGGAAGCTACTTGCACGCTAAGGGGGGCCTCTTAAGCATCGCGCCTCAGGAGCTCTTACCGGACCTCGGGCCGCTCACCTCCTGGCCTTGACCACGGCATCGCGACCTGGCATACCAGCAACGGCTGAAGCCTGCCTGGGGACTGGGACGTGTCGGCGTAGAGCACTAAGCTACCGCAAGGATGAAAAGGGGGACAGTGCCAAAGCGAGACATGCAATCACGGATTCCGTAGTGAAGATAATATTGATGCAAAGCATTACAGATTCTTTACACGCCCCCACAGGGTTCATCTTGATTCCTCGCAGGGAACAAAAGAAGGAAGTTCCTAGGAGCCCTATCTACCAGTATAGCCGCCTGCGCCATCATCAACAGTGGGCCACGAGGGACCGGCGCCAACCCCATCTAGATCAGCGGCGGCGACGGGCGGACGACACCGCCGCGCTCTGGGCACGGCGTGAGCTCGGGGGCATGTAGCTTTCGTCGCTCGTCTCCAGAGTCTCGTTAGGCTCGGGAGAGTCGCTGGACTCCCAGGCACCATCGCTGCTGCTGGAGGAGTCATCGGCAGGACCATGGGCGGGCCTAGCGCCTGCCCTGCGCTGTCCTAGCTACGGGTGGAAACGGATCGGATAGTGCTCTTACCACTTCCATTTTCATATTTTCAAAACGAATACGAATCCGAATACGGATGTTCTCGGATACGGATGCGGCTCGGATATTATTCGAATACGGATACGTATCGGATATTTTCTTGATTCGGAACGGATACGAATTATATCAACATGTTGCTTAAGTAAATTAGTCAATAGCTATGCAACCTAAAATAATCAACTTGTGACATACAATAAGTCAATGATAAGTAGGTTTATGAATAAATATTATTGTAATGCATAATAATTTATAAGTTTAATCATATAAAGAGTAAAATTTGACCACTTATTTGGCTTTTATTTTGGATAATTGGAATATTGGGCCTAGAATTTTAAAAAATACCTCACATAATCTTATTCGGATACGGATATATCCACTTCCATATCCATATTTGTGTCAAAATCTCCTAGCATATTTTATTTTGTATCTGTTTAATAAATTTGGATACGGACAATTTCCATTTCCATTTTGGTTCGGATGCGGATGTTTCGGATACGAATAGGCATTTTCTCGAATACAAGTATCGGATATTTCGGATTATCCGCTACCACTTTCCACCCCTAGTCCTGGCGATCCCCTTCAGGACAGCACTCCAGGCGGCGGCCTTCCTCGTCGAAGACTCTGAAGAACATGGTGGAGGCGCCGTCGTACTCGAAATGGATCACGAGGGCCCCCTCCGTGTGGCAGATGCGGGCGACCTCGCCCCATCCGTGGGTCATGAAGATCTTGCCCTAGGAGACGGCATCAACCTCTTCTCCCGTCGTCGGGGTACCGCACTCGGCGTGCTGCAGCCACAACTCGAGCGGCCCCCTTGGTGGCATCACTTCGGCAAAGAACGATGGGAATCGAATCCACATGTGCGGTGGCATCGCCGCCCGCACCATGAGTTCTCACGAGGAGCCCTCGGCGTGTGTTCGCGGGCCGGCGGCACACGCCACCACTGCACGGCCATCGCAGCCATGGCGCGAGAGGCGTCAGTCGCTGCCTCCTCCTCCGGAGCCTTCTGCCTGAGCGTACAAGGGCAGCGGGTAGCCCGGGGAAGGCCGCTCGTACCAAGGCCTCGTCACCTCCGGACTCACGAAGATGTCGTGGGAGCGGACCGGCCTCTTCTTCGGTGGGAGTGGCCCAAGTTCTTCACGATGGGTTTTTCCCTTCTCGGCGGTGGAGAATCTCCGAATCGGCGCCATGGATGTCGCAGCAAGGAGGAAGAATAAGAAGCAAGCGGAACAAAGGAAAAATGAGCAACGGGGGCTCCCCCCCTTCCGCATTTATAGCCAGGAGAGGCCAACCGCCGGCCTCCATGATCTAAGGTAATGATGATTTTCTTCTGCATGCAGCAGGGTCTCGTCAAGTCGGGCAGTTGCCGAGGCAATGTGGGGAAGCGGAGACGCCCACGACCTATCAATCGCCACGCGTCAATTGAGGCCACAGGCTATTGGGGCCCGCGGCGCTCCGCACTTGACCTTTGGCTTCGCCTTGAAGCCAAGTCCGAGCGCGCCTTCGGCCCGGGGGCTATTGTCGGTGTCCTGGGAATGGGGGTACCCAGACTTGCCTGCCTGTGGCCCAGGGCATGGCTCTTCCAACGGCCTGGTACGGCCCATCTTCATCAACAACCACTCAAGACCCTCGCGAGGGGCCGAGCCTCGCGAGGCGGATGACGCCAAGACCTCCTGGGGGCAGCCTCCCTAGGCTGGCTCCCGAGGAGTGGAGATATCTATGCAAGGGGCACCTCACGAGGTTCACGTGATGTGAGCCATGACGACCAAGGCCAGGCGGGCGCCAGCGGGCGCAGAGTACTTGTTTCCTCTTTGGTGCTAAAGGGGCAAGTGCAGGCGACGTGTCTCGAGGCATCAGGCAAAGGTTTCCATATCGGTGCAACAATACCAAGACCAGCTGGACGGCAGGACGGAGGTCACCGTGGAGCCCACGGCGGCGTCATCACCAGAGCCTTTGGCAGGCGAAGACCACCTTTTGTCAGGATAACTTGTACTGGTTGTCCCCCTTCGAAATTGGTCGTTGTGGTATCCCTTCCCGCCTAAACATTTGGGAAGAGGACCCGGGCCTCTATAAATAGGACTAGCCACCACCTTAACAAGGGACGGATCATTGAGACCATCCTCACACACACAAGCTCACTGAGCTCAAGAACACCTCTCCTCAGGAGCCCACGAGGCAATCCACCACACCACACTAGAGTAGGGTATTACACCACAATGGTGGCCCGAACCAGTATAAACTCTTGTGTCACTTGTTCCTTGGGTTCGGCGAGCTAGGCCTAGAGATCATCGCGAGAATGAGCGTGAGAGAGAGAGAGAGATCTTCGTGCGCACCCTAGTGTTCGAACCTCAAGGGTTTGCCGGAACCCATGGTCTGACATATACCATGTCAATGCATTTCCCTTCAAATATAAAGGGAAGACCTTCTTCTTGATAAGATGTTTGGGCATACCTACAAGCTTAAATAATCCACAAACTTCATCCACATAGATTAGGTGCATATCAGGATGTAATGTTCCATCTCCTGCGTAAGGATTAGCTAGATGTTTCTCTATCATACCCGAAGGAATTTCATAATAAATATTTTCAGTAGGTGCAATAGGTTGAGGGGCAACTCTTTGATCTTCCGTTCGAGGTGAATATACCCCGAACAAGCCCCTCAAAGGATTATTTTCCATAGTAACAAGTGACAGTAAATTTCAGCACACTATATAAATGTTTCCTTACCAAAGGCGCTTCACTCCCCGGCAACGGGGCCAGAAAAGAGTCTTGATGACCCACAAGTATAGGGGGTCTATCATAGTTCTTTCAATAAGTAAGAGTGTCGAACCCAACGAGGGGCAGAAGGAAATGACAAGCGGTTTTCAGCAAGGTATTCTCTGCACGCACTGAAATTATCGGTAACAGATAGTTTTGGGATAAGATAATTTGTAACGAGTAACAAGTAACAAAAGTAAATAAGGTGCAGCAAGGTGGCCCAATCCTTTTTGTAGCAAAGGACATGCCTGGACGAACTCTTATATAAAGCAAAGCACTCCTGAGGACACATGGGAATTATAGTCAAGTTAGTTTTCATCATGCTCATATGATCCACGTTCGTTACTTTGATAATTTGATGTGTGGGTGGACCGGTGCTTGGGTGCTTCCCTTCCTTGGACAAGCCTCCCACTTATGATTAACCCCTCTCGCAAGAATCTGCAACTATGAAAGAAGAATTAAGGTAAACCTAACCATAGCATGAAACATATGGATCCAAATCAGCCCCTTACGAAGCAATGCATAAACTAGGGTTTAAGCTTCTTTCACTCTAGCAACCCATCATCTACTTATTACTTCCCAATGCCTTTCCCTAGGCCCAAATAATGGTGAAGTGTCGTGTAGTTGACGTTCACATAACACCACTAGAGGAAAGACAACATACATCTCATCAAAATATCAAACGAATACCAAATTCACATGATTACTTATAACAAGACTTCTCCCATGTCCTCAGGAACAAATGTAGATAGTCACAAAGCATATTCATGTTCATAATCAGAGGAGTATTAATTATCATTAAGAATCTGAACATATGATCTTCCATCGAATAAACCAACTTGCATCAACTACAATAAGTAATCAACACTAGTAGCAACCCACAGGTACCAATCTGAGGTTTTGAGACAAAGATCGGATACAAGAGATGAACTAGGGTTTGAGAGGAGATTGGTGCTGGTGAAGATGTTGATGGAGATTGACCTCCTCTCAATGAGAGGATCGTTGGTGATGACGATGGCTTCAATTTCCCCCTTCCGGAGGGAAGTTTCCCTGGCAGAACAACTCCGTCGGAGCCCTAGATTGGTTCTGCCCAAGTTCCGCCTCGAGACGGCGGCGCTTCGTCCCAAAAGCTTCCTTCTGATTTTTTCCAGGTCAAAATACACCATATAGCAGAAGATGGGCATCGGGGACAAGCCAGGTGGCCCACAAGGACGAGGGGCATGCCCAGGGGGTAGGGCGCGCCCCCCACCCTTGTGGATGGCAGGTGGCCCCCCTCCGGTACTTTCTTTGCCCAATATTTTTTATATATTCCAAAAATATTCTCCGTGAAGTTTCAGGACTTTTGGAGTTGTGCGGAATAGGCTCTAATATTTGCTCCTTTTCCAGTCCAGAATTCCAGCTGTCGGCATTCTCCCTCTTCATGTAAACCTTATAAAATAAGAGAGAGAAAAAGGCATAAGTATTGTGATATAATGTGTAATAATAGCCCATAATGCAATAAATATCAATATAAAAGCATGATGCAAAATGGACGTATCACAAGGGATGACGAAAACGATTCCCGAGCTCTTCGCAGTGCTGAAATCGGCAGAGGTAGAAACCAAGAAGGAGCATCAAGTGTTGATGGTTAACAATACCACTAGTTTCGAAAAAAAGGCAAGGGAAAGAAAGGGAACTTCAAGAAGAATGGCAAGCAAGTTGCCGCTCCCGTGAAAGAAACCCAAGGCTGGACCCCAAGCCTGAAACTGAGTGCTTCTACTGCAAAGGGAATGGTCACTACAAGCGGAACTGCCCCAAATACTCGGCGGATAAGAAGGATGGCAAAGTGAACAAAGGTATATATGATATACATGTTATTGATGTGTACCTTACTAATGCTCGTAGTAGCGCCTGGGTATTTGATACTGGTTCGATTGCTCATATTTGTAACTCAAAACAGGAGCTGCGAAATAAACGAAGATTGGCTAAGGACAAGGTGACGATGCGCATCGGGAATGGTTCCAAGGTCGATGTGATCGTCGTCGGCACACTACCTCTACATCTACCTTCGGGAATAGTTTTAGACCTCAATAATTGTTATTTGGTGCCAGCGTTGAGCATGAACATTATATCTGGATCTTCTTTATTGCGAGATGGTTATTCGTTTAAGTCAGAGAATAATGGTTGTGCTATTTATATGAGTAATATCTTTTATGGTCGTCAACCTTTGATGAATGGTCTATTCTTGTTGACTCTTGATCGTAGTGATACACATATTCACAATATTGAATTATTGATGCCAAAAGATGCAAAGTTGATGATGATAGTGCAACATACTTGTGGGACTACCGTTTAGGTCATATTGGTGTAAAGCGCATGAAGAAACTCCATGCGGATGTACTTTTGGAATCACTTGATTATGAATCATTTGATACTTGTGAACCATGCCTCATGGGCAAGATGACTAAAACTCCGTTCTCCGGAACAATGGAGCGGCCTAATGACTTATAGGAAATTATACATATCAATGTATGCGGTCCGTTGATTGTTGAGGCACGCGGCGGGTATAGTTATTTTCTGACCTTCACAAATGATTTGAGTAAGTATGATGGTTATATCTACTTGATGAAACACAAGTCTGAAATATTTGAAAAGTTCAAATAATTTTGGAGTGAAGTGGAGAATCACCGTAACAAGAAAATAAAGTTTCTACGATCTGATCGCGGAGGCGAATATTTGAGTTATGAGTTTGGCCTTCATTTAGAACAATGTGGAATTTTTTCACAACTCACGCCACCTGGAACACCATAGTGTAATGGTGTGTCTGAATGTCGTAATCATACTTTATTAGATATGGTGCGTTCTATAATGTCTCTTACCGATTTTCCTTTATCATTTTGGGGTTATGCATTAGAGACAGTCGCATTCACGTTAAATAGGGCACCGTCTAAATCCGTTGAGACGACGCCGTATGAACTATGGTTCGGCAAGAAACCTAAGTTGTCATTTCTTAAAGTTTGGGGATGCGACACTTATGTCAAAAGACTACAACCTAATAAGCTCGAACCCAAATCGGAGAAGTGTGTCTTCACAGGATACCCTAAGGAAACTATTGGGTACACATTCTACCACAGATCCAAAGGCAAGACCTTCGTCGCCAAGAATGGGTCCTTTCTAGAGAAGGAGTTTCTCTCGAAAGAAGTGAGTGGGAGGAAAGTAGAACTTGATGAGGTAATTGTACCTTCTCTCAAATTGGAAAGTAGCACATCAGAGAAAATTGTTCCCGTGATGCCTACACCAACTAGAGAGGAAGCTAATGATGATGATCATGGAACTTCGGCTCAAGTTACTACTGAACTTCGTAGGTCGACCAGAACACGTTCCGCACCAGAGTGGTACGGTAATCCTGTCCTGGAAGTCATGTTGTTAGACAACTGCGAACCTACGAACTATGAAGGAGCTATGATGAGCCCAGATTCCGACAAATGGCTTGAGGCCATGAAATGTGAGATAAGATCCATGTATGAGAACAAAGTGTGGACTTTGGTGGACTTGCCCGAGATCGGCAGGCCATTGAAAATAAATGGATCTTCAGGAGGAAGACGGGCGTTGATAGTAATATCACTGTCTATAAAGCTCGACTTATCGTGAAAGGTTTTCGACAAGTTCAAGGGGTTGACAACGATGAGACTTTCTCACCCGTAGCAATGCTTAAGTCTGTACGAATCATGTTAGCAATTGCCGCATTTTATGATTATGAAATATGTCAAATGATCGTCAAAAATGCATTCCTTAACATATTTCTTAAAGAAGAGTTGTATATGATGCAACCAGAAGGTTTTGACGATCCTAAAGGTGCTAACAAAGTGTGCAAGCTCTAGCGATCCATCTATGGACTAGTGCAAGCATCTCGGAGTTGGAATATACGTTTTGATGACGTGATCAAAGCATATGGTTTTATGTAGACTTACGGAGAAGCATGTATTTACAAGAAAGTGAGTGGGAGCTCTGTAGCATTTCTGATATTATATGTGGATGACATATTACTGATTGGAAATGATATAGAATTTCTGGATACCATAAAAGGATACTTGAATTAGAATTTTTCAATGAAAGACCTCGGTGAAGCTACTTATATATATTGAGCATCATGATCTATAGGGATAGAACGAGGCGCTTAATAGGACTTTCACAAAGCACATACCTTGACAAAAAAATGAAGGAGTTCAAAATGGATCAGTCAAAGAAAGGGTTCTTGCCTGTGTTGCAAGGTGTGAAGTTGAATAAGACTCAAAACCCTACCAAGGCAAAAGATAGAGAGAGAATGAAAGTCATTCCCTATGCCTCAGCCATAGTTTCCATAAAATATGCCATACTGTGTACCAGAACTGTTGTGTGCCTTGCCATGAGTATGGCAAGGGATTACAATAGTGATCCAGTGGATCACTAAACAGTGGTCAAAATTATCCTTAGTTACCTAGGAGGACTAAGGAAATATTTCTTGGTTATGGAGGTGATAAAGAGTTCGTTGTACAGGATTACGTCGATGCAAGCTTTGACACCGATTCGTATGACTCTGAGTCTCAATCTGGATATGGATTGAAAGTGGGAGCAATTAGCTAGAGTAGCTCCATGCAGAGCATTGTAGACATAGAAATTTGCAAAATACATACGGATCTGAATATGGCAGACCCGTTGACTAAACCTCTCTCACTAGCAAAACATGATCACACCTTAGTACTCTTTTTGTATTAATCACATGGCGATGTGAACTAGATTATTGACTCTAGTAAACTCATTGGGTGTTAGTCACATGGCGATGTGAATTATCGGTGTTAATCACATGGCGATGTGAACTAGATTATTGATTCTAGTGCAAGTGGGAGATTGATGGAAATATGCCCTAGAGGCAATAATAAAGTTGTTATTATTATATTTCTTTATTCATGATAAAGGTTTATTATTCATGCTAGAACTGTATTGACCGAAAACTTAAATACATGTGTGAATATATAAACAAATATCGTGTCCCTAGTGAGCCTCTACTAGACTAGCTCATTGATCAAAGATGGTTAAGGTTTGCTAACCATAGACATGAGTTGTCATTTGATAACAGGATCACATCATTGGAAGAATGATGTGATGGACAAGACCCAACCCTTAGCATAGCATATGATCGTTCAGTTTATTGCTACTGCTTTCTTAATGTCAAATACATGTTTCTTCGACCATGAGATCATGCAATTTGCGGATACCGAAGGAATACCTTGTGTGCTATCAAGCGTCACAACATAACTGGGTGATCATAAAAATGCTCTACATGTATCTCCGAAGGTGTCTGTTGAGTTGGCGTGAATCAAATTGGGATTTGTCACTCTGTATATCGAAGAGGTATCTCTGGGCCCTCTCGGTAATACAACATCACAAGAAGCTTGCAAGAAAAGTGACTAAGGAGTTAGTTACGAGATGATGTATTATCCAACGAGTAAAGAGACTTGCTGATAACGAGATTGAACTAGGTATAGAGATACCGACGATCGAATCTCGGGCAAGTAACATACCGATAGACAAAGGGAATTACATATGTTGTCATAAAGGTTCGGCCGATAAATATCTTCGTAGAATATGTAGGAACCAATATGGGCATCCAGGTCCCGCTATTGGTTATTGACCGGAGAAGTGTCTCGGCCATGTCTACATCATTCTCGAACCCGTAGGGTCTGCACGCTTAATGTTCGTTGATGATATAATATTATATGAGTTATGTGAATTGGTGACCGAATGTTGTTCGGAGTCCCGGATGAGATCACAGACATGACGAGGAGCTCCGGAATGGTCCGGAGGTAAAGATTGATATATAGGTTGATAGTATTTGGTCTCCGAAAAGGTTTCGAAATGCACCAGGTATTATCAGATCACCAGAAGGGGTTTCGGGAGGCCACGGGAGCATATTGGACCAAACGGGCCAACGAGGGAGAGCACACCGGCCCACATAGGGTTGGCTCACCCCCACCTCATGGAGGGCGGCCCTAGGGAAGGAAGGGAGAGGGCTAGCCCCCTCTTTCCTTCTCTTCCACATGCAGTGAAAGGAAAAGGGGGGCGCCTCCCCTCCTGCCTTCCCCCCCAAGCGCCAGGAAGGAAAGGGGAGGACGCGGCTAGGGCAGGCGCTAAGGCTGGCCGCCGGCCCCCTTGGGGCGCCCTAGGGCTGCCTTCCCTCCCCCACCTATGTATATGTGAGGAGGGAGAGGGGCAACAGACACCATGATCCCCAAGCCATGTGCGGCGCCCCTCTCCCTCTAGTTCACACTATGACTATTTTCATAGTGCTCGGTCAAGCCCTTGGGAGATAGTTGCATCACCACCGTCACCACGCCGTCGTGCTGTCGGAACTCATCTACTACTTCGGCCGTCTTGCTGGATCAAGAAGGCGAGGGCGTTATCGAGCTGAACGTGTGCTGAACGCGGAGGTGCCGTACGTTCGGTACTTGATCGGGCGGATCATGAAGGTGTATGAATACATCAACCGCATTGATAAACACTTCCGCTTAACGGTCTACGAGGGTACGTAGACACTCTCCCCTCTCGTCGCTATGCATCTCCATGGAAAGATCTTGCGTGTGCGTAGAAAAAAATTGTTTTACATGCAACGTTCCCCAACAGTTGCAGGCGAGGAAGAAGGGAGAAAGAGTAAATGGATCCGGTAGGTTGAGGGGGTAGATTTGATGCATTTTAAGATGGGGTGGGGCTATCGGGTTCGATGTGGTGGACGCGCCCGGACACACGCAGGCACCCTCATATCCGCCCCATATTTAGGCTGGATATGAGGGGTGTCGGTCAGCCTAGGCGTTTGATGCCCGTTTAAAGCGCCCGTCTAGGTTGCATTTTTGTGACTTGGTCGTCTGCCTGGGCGTTTGAGGTGGGTTTGGGGCGCCCTGTTGTAGATGCTCTTAGATGTCCTAGGGTGTAGTGTGTTGTTGTGTTCAGTTCTTGCTGTATTTTCTTTTGATTTTGTTGCCAGTTATCTGGCTTTGTAAGAGGGTCACCTCACCACCTTGTATCGTTCGGCCATATACTTGTTCGGTTGTGGCTACATTCATAAAGCGGGGTGAAAGCCTGTTTTGAGAGAGAGTGTTTGTCTCCAAAATAGAAAGGTGGGCATGGTTCCAGGCACCCACGTGAATAGTAAAATTGAGAAAAATACTAGAAAATTTAAGAGAAAAACTAAAATTTTAGGGTATTGACTTTGTCGACCACTCTACTCGCGTGTGAAGTTTTATGAAGAAATTGGTGAAGAAAATGCAATCAGGATCTTACTGTTCACTCAAACAATGCTTTTTATACCATCTTTTTCTCTATTTTTACCTAGAATACTATAGATGTCATTTCTTCATGAAATTTCATACGCAAGTATACCGATTGACTATGTATGTTACAGAAATAACATAATTTACTTTGTTTTCCTAATGATTTTTTTGAATTTACTATTCATAAGGGGTTCACGTGAAACCATGTTCCAAAAGTCTGTGGCCGCGTTTGTCCCCGTTTTACTTTGCAGTTTGATCATTTGATCTATCTTATCTCAATGAAAGACGACCATGGACCGCGCATGGAAGTTTTGGTGGCAGGAAAAGAGATACTCCAACTACTTCCTCTTTTTTTTAGAGAAAAGGCGAGAGCCCGACTTTATAGATAAAGCCACCAGGCAGAGTATATGACCAACAACCAGCACCCAACAAAGAATCACACGCAGAAGATAAAGTATCATTACAAGGCCAGCGGCCTTACATGGCACGCAGGCCAGCCTAAACCAGCCACCAAAAGAGCATTCAGGAAGCCGTCCTCAAAGAAAGCCGAAGAAGCCCAGACGCCGTAGATTTCATCTTGGATAGCATGGCGTCGAAGGCCTGGAGGTCCCCTTCTTTAGTCAATAATCTCCACTGCTGCAAGAAACCATTGGCTTTAAATAAGCAATTGACAGGATTAGCCGGAAAAATATGTTCAATTGAGAACTTATTCCTAGTAGTCCACAACGACCAGCCAATCGCAGCCCATCCAACTAGGAAGACTCTTTTAGAATGGCCAGAAAGAAGATTGACATAATGCCGCAGGTCTTCAAAGGAGGAAGGGGACCAATTTACATGTAACCAGAGTCTGATGCAACTCCACATAAGTTTAGCTAAGGAGAAGTGAAAGAAAATATGCTCGGTGTTCTCCAGTGCCCCACAAAGCACACACCTGTCGGACCCCGGCCCGTTTCTTTTCTTAATCTGATCGGCCGCCGGAAGCTTACTCCCGACAGCTTGCCAGAGAAATATCTTGATCTTAGGAGGAATTCGAGCTGACCAGACATGCTTAAACTTGACCGGGCGCCCCGCGGGGATAAGCTTGGAGTAAGCAGATTTAACCAAAAAACGCCCCGAAGAGGAGAGGGGCCACACCACGGCATCCTCTTCCTCCGAGAGCAGGGGGAAGCAAGCAGTAAGGCGCTACCAATCTTCCAACTCTTCAGGAGAAAGAGAACGACGAAAATCCAGAACCCAACCCCTAGCCCAGAGCTCAAAGATAGAAACCTCAGTATCATCGCAATAAGAAAATAGAACCGAAAAAGCAACAGCCAGCGTGGAGTCCCCGACCCACCAATCAAGCCAAAACCGCGTAGACTTACCGTTCCTAACTACAAATTTTACAAGGGACCGAAAGATCGGCCGAACTTTAACCAGTTGATGCCAAAATTGCGACCCACCCGTAGCCGGCGCGAACATAGGACTCGAGGAGGGGAAATATTTAGCTTTTAGGATAGAGAGCCAGGGTGGCAGTTCCTCAAGAGTCATGATCTTCCACCACCATTTGATCATAAGACAATTATTCATCACTCGCGTATTAATAATGCCCAGACCCCCTTTGGCCTTGGGGCGACATATAATGTCCCATCTAACCATCTTGTACTTACGTTTATTGTCCGCTGCATTCCAATAGAAAGCACCCCTATGCTTGTCAAAACCATTATGAACCCCACTAGAGAGAAGATAGAATCCCATTGAGAACATAGGTAGCAAAGAAAGACATGAGTTAGTAAGGGCGACCTTGCCCGCTTGCGTATTATATCGCCCTCGCCAAGGGAGAACTCTGTTGCCAACTTTGGTAACCACCGGAGCAAAGTCTTTAGCCAAAAGTTTAAGCGGGGAAATGGGGAGGCCTAGATATTTGAGAGGGTAGGATCCCAAAGAGCAGTTCAGAAGATGGGCCACCCGCTGCGCCTCTTCGTCCGAGACCCCAGTCACTACAACCTCACTCTTAGAGAAATTGATTTTAAGACCTGAGAGCGCTTCGAAACAAAGCAGAAGGAATTTCAGATTGGTGAGGCTATTATCATTAAGTTCCATCAGAATTATAGTATCATCCGCATATTGGAGATGAGAGATGCCATTAGGGATGAGATGAGAGCTCACCGGAGTGATATGACCAGCCAAGGCAGCTCGAGAGAGAATGCGAGATAGAGCATCAGCCACAAAGTTGAAGAGTAAAGGGGACGTTGGATCCCCTTGCCTGAGGCCCCTGCCATTAGCAAAAAACTGGCTAATTTGGCCATTGACAGCCACAGCCGTGTGCCCCCCAGAAACCAATTGCATCAAGCGCTGCATAACAGGCCCCTCAAAGCCCTTATCCAAAAGAACTTGCCGAAGGAATTTCCAGCTAACCGAGTCGTAGGCCTTTTCAAAGTCAAGTTTGAGAACCACAGCCTTGGTCCCTCGCACCCGTAAGTCATGAACAATCTCATGTAAACAAAGCACCCCGTCCAAAATGAACCTCCCTTTGATGAAAGCAGACTGGAAAGGGCTAATGGTCCGATGTGCAATGGGAGATAGCCTAGTGGCCATGCCCTTTGCAGGCATCCTTGCGAAGTTGTTGATTAAAGCAATCAGCCTAAATTGAGAAATCATATCCGCACCCTTGACCTTAGGGATGAGGGAGAGAACCGCATAGTTAAGTCTAGAAATGTCAACCGATCCCAGCCAATACCCTTGGATGACAGCAGAAATTAGACCTTTTAGTTGGGGCCAGAATTGTCGAAAGAACAGAATGGAGAAACCATCAGGGCCTGAAGCCGCATTAGAATTAGCCGTCCGAATAGTATCAAAAATTTCCTCCTCAGAAGGGGGAATCAACAGAAGCTCATTATCAGCGTGAGAAATCCTATCAATGGGAGCCAGAAGCCCGGGGCTAGCGCGAATCCGAGGTCTGGTTTAGCCGAAAGCAGGTTAGAGAAGAACCGAACTACATGACGGAGAATGACCGGCGGTTCAGAGACCCTAACACCATCAATAATGAGGCTGTTAATCAAACATCTACGCCGTCTGCCATTCGCAATGGCGAAAAAGTAAGCCATGGGAGAATCACCCTTAAGAGTCCAATTAATCATACCCCTTTGCTTCCAATACACTTCCTCTTGGCGATGAATAGCCAGAAGCTCCTTCTCAAGGCCATAGCGAACTTGCCACTCAGTAGCCGAGAGCCCACCGTTGTCCGCACGGGAGTCGAGGGCACTAATTTGAGCACTCAACCTAGATTTGTCGCGCCTCGACTCAGCAAAGTGGTTCTTGGCCCATCCTCTAAGGAACTTGCGTAGGGAGTAAGAAACATAATGCCAGTCATCCATAGGGCCAAATGAACGATGGGGGGAGGTAAGAAAGCCCAAGATCTTCTGAGCCAGCATATCAGGGAACCCTTCCACTAAAAGCCAGGACGCGTCAAATTGAAATCTTTGGCAGCCATTGGGGCAGAGACCATCGTCAAGGATGAGAGGAGCGTGATCGGACCCGACGATGGGGAGGGCCCGAAGTGAGCAGCGAGGAAAAAGGCCATCCCAAGCAGGGCAGATAAAAACTCTATCAAGAACCGAGCGAATAGGACAAGTCTGTCGGTTGGTCCAAGTGTAGCGGGCCCCAACCCTCGGGATCTCACGGATAGTCGTGTCCCTGATGAAAGCATTAAAAGCCTCGGCCAGCACCCAGGAGAAATTGACAGAACTCTTATTAGAAGGATACCGAAGCAGATTAAAATCACTCCCAATCAGGAGTGGCAGTTGGCGGGCATCAATTTTAGTAAAAATCTCATCCAAGAAAATTTGTGACAAGGAATGATCAACTGGACTATATACTACCATAAGTTCAAGGAGGGTATTATTGGAACGTAGGGAAACTACCATACTAGCCCAGTATATACCATGGTCGAAAGCCACAAAATCAAAGGTGACATTATTGGTGCCCAGAAGAAAGCCGCCGGACTGACCAACAGAGGCCACGAAATTCCACCTAAATCTATCAATCCCAGCAATCGCCAATAGTTCAGAAGGAGAAAAGGAGGGTTTAAGAGTCTCAACAAGCCCGATAAAATCAATTCTTTCAGCGCGCATTAAGTCCTTCAGTTGGTCTCTGCGCCCCCTAGCGCAGAACCCTCTAATGTTCCAAAACAGGGCCTTCATCTTAGGGAAAGGTTTTTAATTCTCAAGCTCGACCTGCACGGAGCCTTGCAGGTTTTAGCACGTTTCCCGGCCCCGCGCTTCTGCACCGGAGACAGCTGCCCCCTAGCAACCTCGCCCGGTTCCCCTCCGGCCACAACCAGAGGGGCATCCATCCCAGTCCCGGCCTCCTTGGCCTTGGCGATATCAGCCTGAGCACGTTCATTAGCATGAATCAACTGCAACAGAGAGGAGGGAGAACCCACGCTAGCGTCTAGACATATCCCAACATCAGCTAATATCGAAAGGAGATGTTCATCGGAATGGGAGGGTAAAACAAGCCTAACAGGAGACTGAGCCAAAGGGGGGGAAGGAGATGAGGGTGAATCCAAACCTGAGGGGGGAAGATCACGCGCCGCCGCACGCCGAGCCGCCCGATCCACCACGCGCTCGCCACTGTTGGAGACGCGGCCACTCTTGCGAGCGGTCGAGGCAGGAGAGCGCACAGGGACCGGAGGGGCCCGACCAGGGGAAGCCGCCGCCGAAGAAGGGCCCGAAGCCGCCCCCAGGTCCGCCTCCAGACGGCGGCAGAGCCCAGCCGCCGACTGCCTGGAGTCCCCCGAGGCCCGGCTCTTCGCGGAAAACTTCTTCACCGAGGACTTCTTCCTTTTCTTGGCCGCCGAAGGTCCCACTGGAGGTAGATCTTCAATGCCGGACATCGAGGGGGAGGTGGGGCGCACGGGCATGTTGGAGCACGCCCCCGACAAGGGGGTGCCCTTCGAAGCAGCCGCGGCCGCAGGACCAGCCACCGTACCAGGCACCGAGCCCTGAACCCCACCACCCGCCGGAGTCGGAGCCAGTCCTTCATCAGCTCCTGCTCAGTAGGAGAAAGCCCATCCCACGCAGACTGGGTGAATCGGGGATCCGTGCCATTCAGCGAGTCCTCAGGACCCCCCCCCCCACCCTCCCGGCTCTTGTCATCGTCACCCGAGGCCGGGGGAGGAGGGGGGGAGGAGGAGCGACCGCACCAGGAGCACCTTCCACCCGAACTCGAAGACGAAAGCCACCAGCTGCCGGGAAGACATCAACGGAACCACGGATGCAGATCGGATCAACACACCACACACGAAGGCGAGCAGGACCCAGAACCGACAGCGAAGCAAGATCGACCTCAATAGGTTTCCCGATAAGCACCCCAAAAGCCATCAAGAAGGACGCGGTGCGCAAGCTGGGAGGCACATCATCAACGAGCACCCAGACATCAGACAGAGGAGATATGGTCTTGGATCCGTTGGAAGCCGCTTTGACCGATACAACAAGTTGATTCACAGGGAGAGTGAAACTGGTACAGGAAGACATCATGCGAAGACTCTCTTTAGAGGGGAAAGTGGCCGCAAACTCGAAATCAGAAAGCTGCCGGATCTGCCAGTCCCAACCCCCTTCATCCCACATATGAAGTTCATCCAAGAGGGCTTGTGAAGAGATACGCTTGTCTTGGACAGTAATGACACCCACGTTGGACAGGGAGGGAATGGGAGCAGCTGCGGGGACTTCCTTGTCCATGGCAAAAAAAAGAGCAACCCGGGAGGCCAATCCCAAAATGGACGAAGGGGGGGGCTTGATCCTACTCTGACAGTCCACCGTTAGGTGTCCATCCTCCCTACAGATGAGACAGAAAGGAGGGTTCTCGCACCGAGACTGGAAATGGCCAGGGCGATGACACGCGAAGCAGGTGAGGATGGGATTAGAAACCTGGGAGTGAGAGGAGTTACGGTTCGCACCACGAGAAGGCGGCGGAGGGAGGACGCCATCTCCAGAAGAACAACCGACGGCACCCGCGCCAGCACCACGTCCCGCCGCAGGGCCAACCGGACGCCGGGCCGGGGCCCCAGAGCCACCACGAGGAACGAAGCGGGACGGCCCGCCGCCGCCCGCCGCCGCCGCCCGCGGCGGCCCACCCATGGGAGCAAGCGAGGAAGGAGACGAGGAGGGGCCCGAAGATCCCGCCCGGCTCCCCCGCGCCGCCTGTTCCCAAGGGTCGACCACATGCACCGGAGCTACGGGCGCCAAGGACGGAGAAGCCACCGGCCCGGAACCAGACGCACGCGGCGAAGCGGCACCCGCCTCCGACCGAGAAGCCTGGAGCTTGGCGCGGAGCGACGCCTCAAACTCCAGATCCGCAGCGGCGTCGCCAGAGCCGTCCCGCCCCCGCTTCAGGCCGGAGACAGCGTCGCTGGAGGACCCACGGGAGCGGTCCATCGCCACCACCGACGAGAAGGGGAGGAGGAGGGGAGGGGGAGGCTTGGATCTGACAAAGCGGCGGATAGGGAAACGGCGCCGTCGCAGATCAGCAGCGGAGGCAGGAAACCCTAGAAAAGGGGGAACCGACCCCTTCCGGACCCATAAATAGCCGGAGCCAGCCAGGCCGGGCTCTGTCGAAAGGGCCGAAGGGGGAGGCGGACTCAACTGGGCTGGCCTAGGCCCATCAGACTCAGACACGAG
>NC_041382.1:519023317-519052650 GCF_002162155.2 Triticum dicoccoides | reverse complement strand
CAGCCGTGGAATCCAGCGAAGGGGCCGACACAGGCCCACACGGCCCGTCACCGACCAGAGGGACCCGGCCCACGGACCGGGGCACCAACGCAAGACCCGATCCCAGATCTAGGGTTTGCACCGGCGCCGCCGACGACGTGGAAGGGAGGCACCTGGACGGCGACGAACCGGAGGGCACCGCCACCGAGGAGGATGAGACGGGTGAGGCCATGGCGTCCACCCCCGGGCTCACCAAAGAAGGATCCGCCGCCCAGGGAGCGGCGCGCCGGCGCCCACGGCCAACACGACGCCATCCATCTGGGCCCGCATCAAGCGCACACAGCCGGCCCCGACCCCCCGGAGCAAACTTGCGCCGACGGCCCGCCACCAATAACGGAGGCAACCCAACCACCGATGCCGAGCGAGGAGGAGGGGGAGTCTCAGGATCAGAATCGGAGCCAGAGTCGTCGGAATCAAGGGCCCAGAACTTGTTGGCCCGTGGCGCTGCCAGGGCCACCGGACAGGGAGGGGGGAACGCAGGTGGGAGGGGTTCGGGCCCCGCCGCCGGCGGATAGCCCGGAGAGGAGCACGAGGGGAGAAGGGAGCAGGGGAGCGAATCTGACTTGGACGCCGGGGACGAGGGGGAACCGCAAGCCGACAGCGTCTCGCGGGGAGGGAGCGAGGGAGGGGAGGAGAGAGCCATCTGCCCTTTCCAACTACTCCCTCTGCACTAATATAAGAGTGTTTAGATCATTAGTTTTAGTGATCTAAACACTTTTATATTAGTTTACCGAGGGAGTACTAATTAATTTTTTAGAGATGAGATAATCCAGTTAAATCCTTGGACTTGTGTGGCTTACAACAGCTTGAAGTGAGAAAAGTCCTGGATCTTACTGGCTAGGCCATGAGGTGGTGAGCTAGCCAGCCAGCTCACTTCTACAGTACCCTACAGTTTCTCCTAGTAGGACAAGTCGTTACACCCATGACCCACAGTACCATCGAAGCACCACCGAAGTTGCCTTTGTTTGATTGACTGGTTTTATTTTTATTTTTTGCGGGAATGTTTGATTGACTGATTGTCGACCCGTCTCTTATACTGAATCCACAGAGAGCCGCGCGGAAATGTCACGCGCCACGCACGATATGGACGGCAACGCCGCCCCTGACGCCTACGCCAGGTACGAGGCGATCGCTTCCTCCCTCCCGACGTCGGCGTGCCAGGGCCTGGGGGCCGCCGCGTACAAGAACCACCGCGGCTTCTGGTACCCGGCGCACCAAATGTCGCCGACGCTCGCCGCGCGGGACACCTTCGTCGCCCGCCCCACCGACATCCTCGTCGCCACCCTGCCCAAGTCCGGCACCACGTGGCTCAAGGCGCTCGTGTTCGCCGTCGCGTACCGCCGCACGCACACGCCAGCACTGGAGGACGGCGCGGGGCAGCGCCGCCACCCGCTCCTGGGCTCCAGCCCCCACGACCTCGTCCCATTCCTGCACTACGTCTACGAGAAGCACCAGTCGGCCGCGGCGCCGCTCCTGGAGGCGATGCCGGCGCCGCGCGTGCTGGCCGTGCACGCGCCGCTCTCGGCGCTGCCGGCGTCCGTGGCCGGCTCCGGCTGCCGCGCCGTCTACATGTGCCGGGACCCCAAGGACGCGCTCGTCTCGCTCTGGCACTACCTCCGCAAAGCCAACCGTCCGGGCGCCACCGCGGCGTCGCTCGAGGAGCTGCTCGCGGCGTTCTGCGACGGCGTCTCGCCGTTCGGGCCGGCGTGGGAGCACGTGGCCGAGTACTGGAGGGAGAGCCTGGCGCGGCCGGAGCAGGTCATGTTCCTCCGGTACGAGCACGTCAAGGAGGACACGGTGGGGAGCGCGAAGCGGCTCGCCGAGTTCCTCGGCTGCCCGTTCACGGCCGAGGAGGCGGCCGGGGGCGTCCCCGAGGCCGTGGCAGCGCTGTGCGGCATAGAGCGGATGAGGAGCGTGGAGGCGAACCGCACCGGCGAGTACGGGGTTCACTGGAAGTTCAGCAACTCGGCGTTCTTCAGGAATGGGGAGGTTGGGGACTGGAAGCAGCACATGACGGCCGAGATGGCGCAGAGAATCGATGGCATCATGGATGGTAAGTTGCGGGGCATTGGCCTCTCGCTTATCACTGAACCAAAGCAACTTCTGAATGAAAATTAAATTATGATGACTGAACGTCATGAAAAATGCAGCACTTCTTCCTTATTTTTCTTTGGCCCAATCGATCCAAAAACCCTCGAGTAAATTGCAAAAAACCACCACAATTCAGGACCCTAATTCAGAAAACCGCCATCATTCAAGTTTTTTCAAAAAACCACCAACATTGTGGTGACAGTTTTCAAAAAACACTAATAACATGATAAGCAACGTTTGATACAGAATCTGACGGATGGGTCCCATGTGTAAGTGATGACATGGACAAAAAATTGGGGCCGTTTTGCCTGGACCGTTAAGTTGGTATATGGCCCACCTGTCAGTATCTCCACTCCTCACTCTCTCGTGCATTTTATCAAGCACCCTATGCGCACAGCCACGCCCACGCCATGGCCGTCACTACCTCGCCGGCGCGACTCCTCCAGCGCCGGCAGCCAGCGCCGCCACCTTTAGCTCCCCTGCACGCTTCCCCTCCTCCTCCTCCTCCTCCTCCCGTCACCAACTCCACCCCGCGCTCGCCGCCAGCAGCAGAACGAGCAGCGCGCGCCGGACAACCGGCTGCTGACCAAGCCGCGCGTGCCCGACTGCATCCTCGGCAAGGGAACAAGCACGCCGGCCAGCCGGCTGCGGACCGAACTGTGCGCCGCCACCTCCAGCTCCTCCCCGCGCGCTTGCCCTCTCCTCCCGTTTCCTGTCCCACGCCATGCTCGCCGCCCGCTGCGGACCGGCAAGCTGCAGCAGCAGATACTCCCGACCACGCCGGGCACGCATCCCCCTCTGGTCTAGCCCTGGCCCCACGCTCGCTTCCCTTTGCTCTGTGGCGGCCGCGAGTTCCGGGCGCATCTGAAGCTGGTCGGTGGCTGCCTGCGGGAGGCGAGTCGGGCACGGCGAAGGCGGAGCTCGCCGGGATGCAGCGCTGCGAGGTAGGCCTGCCGGCGGCCAACTAGCGTGCGAGGCGACGGGCGGCAGTGCTTCGAGGCAGGCCTGCCGGCGGCCGACTAGGGCGCTGGGGGCGGCCGGTGCGGGCGCGGGCTCGCTGGGCACGGCGATGGACTTTTTTTAAGAACGATGGATGCGAACTGGTCAAACCTAACAAAGTTAGCGCCGTTAGTACATGCGTGACGGGCGGCGTCTTCATCCTCACCACGTGGCACATTATATTGGGACCCATCCGTCAGATTTTGCATCAAGCTGCTATAATCAGTCAATTAGCGTTTTTTGAAAACTGTCACCGCAATATTGGTGGTTTTTTGAAAAAAAACTGAATGATGGTGGTTTTCTGAATTAGGGTCCCCAATTGTGGTGGTTTTTTGCAATTTACTCAAAAACCCTGAGAAGCACCTTGTGAAGTGAAACATAAACCCTCGGCGTCGACTCAGACGGCAATGGATGCCTTGTTGGTGTGCAATGTGTATCTGAAGTTGTATGTAAGATTTAAATACTGTAGTAGAGACAGAGATACAAGAATCTTGACACTCCGATGTGCATAATTCAGCTGCAAGCCAGCGATTGCTTGCCACGAAATTTTTCATGTTACAAGCACACAGTGCTCAAAATAAGACATCGGTAATTTCTGTGCTGGGCAATGGTCAAAGAACAGAAGAGAAAGGCCTACACCACCAACACTGCATCCCGTCCAAATTCAAAATGACCATCAGAATATGAAGCTACTACCACGAATCCTGAGGAACTACCGCCCTCAAATTAACTTCAGAACTTATCATACCCAGACTAGAATCCCGTATTAAACAGGGCAAGGCAACAAATGATAAAACATATACAGTATATTCCAGTGAAGAAGTGAACGACACCACCACGAAGCAAAATCAATCCTGCAAGAGATTGCACTGAGCTTTTGACGAATTTTATTTCAGACTGTAGATTAGAACGATTGGACAGATATTTTACACACCTGGTACAGACTACAGAGTAAAGCTTAAATTACACAGATATATGGTGTCATTCTTCTTGCTCCCTCAGACTTTCATACTATGTTTCGTATATATTAGTACTCCCTCCGGTTCATATTAACCTTGTACTAAGTCTG
The DNA here is from genome assembly GCF_002162155.2 of Triticum dicoccoides. Classification (NCBI taxonomy): domain Eukaryota; kingdom Viridiplantae; phylum Streptophyta; class Magnoliopsida; order Poales; family Poaceae; genus Triticum; species Triticum dicoccoides. The sequence continues at coordinate 519,048,452 of NC_041382.1, read as the reverse complement.
AGTCAATTAATTTGGACCGGAGGGAATAGATGTTTTTCTGATGTACGCCATGTTGCATCTTCATTATTCTGATTCATTAGAGAGGTAGGTGGAAGGGGGGTGAGAGCTCCTCCTTGTAATGGCCTGAAGTAGTCTTGGAATGGGAGGCGTATCAAGATCAGATAGGCCCTCTAGAATACGAACAACTTCGCCCATCGTCGGCCGATCAAACTCATCATCCTGAATGCACCAACAAGCAACCTTGCATAGCCGTTCAGCCTCCTCTAGATTTACATCACCCGATAATTTTTGATCCACCAAGCTTGCCACATCTCCCTCGAGAAGCATTTGCGCAGCATGCACAGGGAAGAAAACAGCACAGTCACCACCTACACTGTATTGTTCAAATGAATTCTGTCTTCCTGATATTATTTCCATTAGCACCATCCCATAACCATAAACATCGACTTTTGCCGTGATAGCAACCCCGCTTATCCATTCGGGTGCAAGGTATCCTGCAGTTCCTCTTGTTGTAGTCAGAACCCGGCTAAAATCCCTCCCTATTAACTTGGCCATACCAAAGTCAGCAATTTTAGCAACAAACGACGTGTCAAGAAGAATATTTTGTGGCTTGATATCACAGTGTATGATCAAGTCTTGGCAGCTCTCATGCAGGTAAGCCAGCCCTCTAGCAACTCCCAGAGCTATTTTATACCTGGTTCCCCAGTTTAAAACTGTGTTGTTGTCCTGAAATAGATGGATGTCAAGAGAACGATTTGGCATGTGCTCATATGCAAGTAACCTCCGTTCACCCTCGCAACAGAAACCGATCAGTCTAACTAAATTGATATGTTGTATAACTCCGACTGAAGTCACCTCAGCCCTGAATTGTTTTTCTCCTTGACAAGCACCATCAAGCCTTTTCACTGCCATTGTAGCTGAGTCGGTCAGATATGCCTTGAACACAGAACCAAAGCCGCCGGCACCTAGCTTCTCGGAGAAATTTCTTGTTGCCCTCTGCAAATCAATGTATCTAAATGCAATAATTCCACCACCGTCTTGAGGATTTTTCAGTGTACCACCAGACCAATCCCTATTGTTCCTCCGAATCATCAGTAGAAGAACTAGCAATATGAGTGCCAGCAACCCCAGTGCGGTGACAATGGCAGCTGACAAAATCCGAGTGGCCACTCTTCTGTCAGGTTTCTGAGTTTGCATCTCTTTTGCAGCAAGGCGAAGATAAAGAACTGCGCCATCATTTGTATCGGTAGTGTCAGCATGCTGCTGTTTTACATTGAGGAGTTCCTCATGCCAAATGGAGCATTGACTGTCAGTGCAAGAATACGCAGTGCAAGAGCAATTTCTCAGGCAAACTTCTGCGCATTCTCTAGCACTGATAGCAGCGCCTATGTTGTCAGCATTCTGAGGCAATTTCACATTGGACAAGGAGTAGAATTCATCAGTCATTCCTGCAGTACTCCTGTTACTGCCACAATTTAAAGGAGTATTTCTCACGCATCCACCGCTTCTATCATTTTGCTCCCAATCCTCTGGGGATCTTATGGAGAAGCCCTTCATACAGCTACAATATGGAGCTGAGTTATCATCGCACACAGTGAATGGTCCACAGAGAGCATAGACATCACACTGAGCTTTGGGGTTGGAGTAGGAACCTAACCAACCCTGCGAGACCTCATCCCAGATTAAAGTCTTCATTTGACCAGAAACATCAAGTAGATGATGCATGATCATCGTGTCATTCAGTAAGGTGAATGTGAAGTACTCTTCATTTGTGTTGTTGACAAACTTGAAGTCTATCAAGCTGCGGCTTAACATCTCTGGAATGGAGCTAAAATACTGTCCATTCCATTCCCCGCTAGACCAGTATGCTATCGATGAGTTCAAAAGTGTAAGGATCAACCTGTTAGGAACTAACTCATAACAGTAACGACCACGAGCTGGGTCAATCAAGTTCTTTCCGGAAACAAGACGGCGAGTCAAACCAGTGACCTTGTCTTGGCCGATCTTTGCACCAGGGAGAAAAGTATTTGTTGGGTGATCAAAACTCTGCCATAAAATGTCGGATGACTTTGAGGCATTTTGTAGGACAAGGTTTCCACTGTTCATGAGCATGGCCATGGTGGTGTTGGTTCTGATACTAACTCCGCTAGACCAGATCATGGAATTGGTGGCTTGATCCAAGATGACAAGATTGCCATCTTGGGAAATTGTGAACCTAACTAAAGCTGGCTGTGTGATTGGATCATCACGGTTTGCGACCCACACCGGAGTTATCTTGGGGACTTTATTAAACCAAATGCCTAGGTACCAATTCAAGGTGTTGCGGGACTTACTGCCTGGTTGGAAGAAGCCAAGCGCAAACTTGCCATCTAGGGAGACAAGCTTGTCACCGACACCGCAAACAAGTCCTTGGCCTGGTGCAATGGAGTCAATGGCAGCAGAGGATGCAGGAATCTGTAGGGTGGAAATAAGGCCAAGAAGTAATATGTGAAGCAGCATATTGAAGTTGAGCAAACTGCGAAACAAGCTGCCACTGATAAGAAGCACAGAATGGGTAGCGCTGCTTTAATATTAAGAAGCAACAAAAACATAGTACAACACAAGACAAGACTAGGCATGGTGGAGACTGGAGAACGCGACGGGTACCCTTGCCGTTGGGGCACGGCTGAAATGGTAACCACAAAAACTGTTGAGTGAAACATCCTGACAATGACCATAAAACCTCCTGAGTGGTTGCGCAGCATACAACCATAAAGTGGTTAGGTTCTATCAGCATCAGGGAAACAGAGATGCCTGAACAACAGCTAACCAACAGATGACCTTGAGCGGTCACCTGCCATTACTCTCTGGAACCCTTGGAGATCTGCAATAAGTACTACGATTCCGCGGTCACATCAAATTACCTTCAGCCTTTGCTTGGGGTGACTAAGAAAGATCACTGGCCCTGTAACACTTGGTACTCGGGGAATTGCATCATCGGTGGAGCTTCAGATTTCGCAATGCCAGCTATCTTGACACTAAAATGCATTGCCCTCTCAAGGCAGGCAGCATGCATTTTGCTAACTAACGCCCTGTTCGGTATCCCTCCGCTCCACAACGCCACGAGCGGAGTTGGCGGAGCTGTTGTTCAAATCGAAGGAGTTGTGGTTTCCCCGCTCCACAGATTCTGGGAGCGGGTGATTACGAACAGGCCCTTCGTATTTTCTTCACGAAAGGGCATAACTCCTGACGTCCTTTGCAATTTCAAAAATTGCATTGATCACAGGCCATCTTAGCAGAACAATTCAAACAATTAGAATGGGTCATCCATATATTACATAAAGACCAGGGTCCGGGCTTCGCTCCCTTGCATTCAATCCTCAGGGAATCAATCTAAATCTAAAACTAGTAACAACAGGTTGGCTAGGTTATCATCAAAATAAGTGGGCTTGAATCTTCAGAGAAGACATCGGCAGTACTACTTCCGTTTTAGAACTGCCCTACCAAATACAGTATTCTTGAACAAGAACCCTCGAGGCTTGAGACTATCTACCAGAACTAGAGACTAGTAAGGCTAATCTGGGTATAGAATTCCTTTACCGATCGATAGGCTGCGGCCTGCGATGCGGGGAACGAGCTCGATCCACCCAGGGCTCCCGCCGACTCGCCGTGCGGAGCACTGGGCGAACAGAGACATCCCCGGAATGCTCGCCATCTGCTGTTTGGGGGTCGAGTCGTGGGTGAGCAAGGGGCCTAGGCCTGGCTTATTGTTTGGCTGTCACTGAAAAGGCCCAACGCCGAGAACTAACCAACAGAAATAGGCCCATAGAAGAGATGGCTCTTGAAGCTAAAAAGGAAAAAATTGTCTCAAAAAAAAGAGAGATGGCTCGCTCGCGGAATGGTCAACTGCTGAACTGCAGCTTCTCGATGCAAAGATTCAACATGACATTCAGACTTGCATTCGTTCTGAAACTTATTTCTGCTGCTCGTGCGGACAACTGAAGATGCTCCACTCGATTACACACAAACACCATTGTGACAACCACATCACAGTGCTTTCATCAGAGAACAAAATTCAGATGATCCCATATGCGTAAAGAAATGCAATGAACACAAGCATTCGCAAAGCAATGAAGCAGCGGTAACATTCCATTGAACGACATTCCAGAGGCGAACCATCGCTACAAGATACTAGTAATGGTAAGCAGCAGGCGACAACCCAACATTTTCTAAATCCTAACACACGACGACGACACCAAGAACATCAACGGCGGCAGAGAACAGAGACAGAGAGAATTCGTTCATCAGGCCCTCTCGCCCCTGATACGGCGCGCGAGCTGGATGTCCTTGGGCATGATGGTGACCCTCTTGGCGTGGATGGCGCAGAGGTTGGTGTCCTCGAACAGCCCGACGAGGTACGCCTCCGCGGCTTCCTGCAGCGCCGACACGGCGGACGACTGGAACCGGAGGTCCGTCTTGAAGTCCTGCGCGATCTCCCGCACCAGCCGCTGGAACGGCAGCTTTCGGATCAGCAGCTCCGTGCTCTTCTGGTACTTGCGGATCTCGCGCAAGGCGACGGTTCCGGGGCGGAACCTGTGCGGCTTCTTCACGCCGCCGGTGGCCGGCGCCGACTTGCGCGCCGCCTTCGTCGCCAGCTGCTTCCGCGGCACCTTCCCGCCGGTGGACTTGCGCGCAGTCTGCTTGGTGCGGGCCATCGGATCGGAGGGACTCGGTGGAAGCGAGGGGAGACCGGGAGGAGCTTGGAAGGTTCGAGAGTGGAGATGTGGGATTGCGGTGTGGGTTCCCGATTTGGGGGGGACTGTATTTGTAGCAGCTGCGGAGGCGGGCGGGCTAGAGAAAATTTTCGCGCGGTGAGGCGGGTTGGCCTTTGGGTGATTCTGGAGCGACGGATGCGATCCAACGGCAGGGAGGGCGCCTGTGCGAGTGGCGATCCGCGAGACGGGCAATGGGGTGACCTTATTGGCTGCGATGGTGTTATGGAGGATCAACGGGCCCATAGAGGATACTGGATTGTTTTTCTTTCTATATTCTTTCCAGGGCCCCGCTTCTTTCATTTTTTCCAGGGCCCATCATACGAATATGGTCCAACGGCGCTCTACGTGGTCACCTATGCCGGGCACTGTTTTCTTCTAAAGAAACAGTTCGTCAACTGTGAAAAATCTGAACCAACAGAGAGACCTAGTATTGTCTTTGGTGTTTCAGAAAAGTGATAAAGTTTCATGAATGAGGAAGCTTAGCAACAATGATCGCCACAACAAACTTGTTGGGAGCACACACATTTTCAAAACAGAGGTGTTGACACCTGATTTTGGCAAGATACAGATTGCAATGAAGATGGTCTCGAGTGAATGGGTTTTCAGCATGAAAAGATTCACGTCGCCGAGTGGAACCACTTTGATGTTTCGGTTATATTCATTCGACTTTATCTTACGGACTGAAACTATACTCCGAGTGGCATAATTCAATGTTTCGAGTGGTTTTTGGCCAATCACGTCTTCAAGATAACCTCGTGTGAAGGAGCACTCTTAAGGAATTGTCTTCGTCTCATCGAGGCAATCGATTTTAATATATAAATCATCTCAATCCGAGTTCATATGCAAAAGTTAGAGGCAATACACTGCAGACCGAACCTCAACGGAAATATGGCGCGAGGTGCCAGACAATAGGTTGCGCGAGTAATTCGGCCATCAAGCCGGCCTTGAATCGAAAAACCTTCAACACGGAAAAGTTTCGCATCGTCGAGCCGATCGATTTTCATATATAATTCGTCTCAATCCGAGGTCGTATGAGGCCTGGAGAGACAAATCAAGATCGGGCTATGTTTTCAGTCGGAAATCCGAGTGAAAAGTTTACCATCCAAGTGAAAGTTTACAGTTGAGTGAAAATTTACCAGTTGAGTGAAAGTTTACTGACCGGATGAACTTATTATTATCCAAGTAGAAATATAGTCATCCGAGTGGAAATATGATTATCCGAGTGAAATTGTCGTCTAGGTGAAAATATTCCGAATGAAAAGATTACCATCGGGATGAAAACTTGCCGATTGAATAAGATAGTGCCTTCCGAGTGGAAATATAGTCATCCGAGTGGAAATATAGTCATCCGAGTGAAAGATTGTCTTCCGAGTGAAAGTATCTAATATCCGAGTGGATGAGCTCAAGTCTGAGTGAAATTGAACATGTGCTCGAAAGTTTATCAAAATGACCTTGGATGAAGAAGTGTTCAATACAGAAGTTGTGTGTATCATCAAGACGGTAAACTTTGATTTTGGAGTCATCATCATCAGAGATAATATATAGCCTACAAATTCACTACGAGACTCGGATAATCCAGTCTACTGCAAAACCGAGTCCGACTGGAAGATAAAGATAACCTCGAAAAGTATTCAAGATGGCCTTATTTGAAAAAGTGACCAACATGAGAGTTGTTCGTATCGTCGAGGCGCACAAGTTTGATATTTGGGCCGTCTCGATCGGAGATCATATGCAAGCCCGGCGGCCCGTGCAAGAAGGAAGACAGAGTTTGGGCCAGATTCAGACTGAATCCGAGTTGGAATAGAATTAGGACTCTAGGACGTGAATTGATGTAATTTTTCTTGTAAGGAAAGCCTAGATGAATCCTTTACTTGTACGGGAAGTCCAGCCGCCTCTTATATATGTTGGGGGTGACGGCTGATTGAACAACACACAATCGAACAAATCAATATACTACTTTTTCATCTATGTTTTATCTCTCCACTGTTTTTCTATCTCGTTCTTCGCTGTTCTTCGTGTTTGAGAGCTGCGAATCCCGAGGCTCTAGGGGCGAGCGAATCGACCTAGGGCAGCCCATAGTCGCCGCACTCCCTGACGGCGTCCCTCCCGGGGGTGTGGGGTTTTCGGGTCTGCAAAAGCGCCTGTCGACTGTCTTGCGTATCGCGCTATCGTTCGGGTCTCCTTTGACGTGAGCTGCGGTGCATCACCCCTGGCGTCGAGGGTACACGTGACGTGTTCGTGTGTCAACACACTTTTTGGCGACTCCGCTGGGGATCGAAGATCAATCATCATCATCCACCATGTCCGATCTTCCCAAGCCATCTGAGGTTGACGCCGATAACATCATTAAGCCCAGTCTTGATGAGATATCGGCCGATCATCGCCAAGTCTATGAGGAGTACAAGAAGGCGCGCGAGAAGAAGGACCTGCAGGAGTTCCTTGCAAAATTCAAGAAAGATCGCCAAGGCAACATCACTCCGATTGAAGAAATCAAGTTCCCTCCTCTTCAAACTGAACAGGTTAAACCCTCTGTAAGTACTGCCTTTTCTCCTGAGCAGTGGGCTGAGATTGAAAGTCGTATTGTTGATGGTAACAATCTAGTCTATCAAACTTTTATAGAAAATACTAATGCTCAGAAGAATATATCTCAATCGTCTAGTGGTAATAATGGTGTAACTGCTAGCGTGCAAAACCCTAATTTGGCTTTACCTATTGCATCGGCGCCTCCCGTGCCGATGACTTATTATCCTACCCAAACAAATCAGATTGTGGCTACACCCATTAATCCTATTATGAGCATGACAGGTTCGGTGGCAACGCCGAACCAAACTCTACCTACAGCTACAACCACTCGACCACTACCAAATTATGGGTCGACATACATGCCACAATTCCTACCTACAGCTAGTAACCATACTCTTCCTATGTCACTGCCACAAGCTTCATTGTCCGCTACGGATGATGGTCTAGCTAATCTTAGAGAGGAGATGGCTAAGATGCTTAGAGAGAATTTTGGAGTTGAGTTACCTCGGAATCGGATTTACCAAAAGTCGTACCCCGAGTACTTTGATGCCATCCAGTGCCCTCCGGGATATAAGATTCCAGATTTTATTAAGTTCAATGGAGAGGGCACAAAAACCACATGGGAGCATGTTAGTCAATACTTAGCACAACTAGGTGAAGCAGGCTCACTAAATGAGTTGAAAGTGCGTTTGTTTCCTTTATCTTTAACTGGTACTGCATTTTCATGGTTTTCTTCTTTATCACATGGTTCCATTCGGGTTTGGTCGCAGCTAGAGCAGAAATTTCATGATCACTTTTATAGCGGCGACAATGAACTCAAGTTATCACATCTAACATCGGTTAAACAGAAGCATGATGAATCGGTCTCCGATTACGTCAAGAGATTCAGAGAAACAAAAAACTGGTGTTTTAGTTTGGTGATAACCGAGAGAGACTTGGCAGACCTAGTGCTGAGTGGTTTGAGAACTCCCATTAGATAAAAGATAGAAGGTTATGAGTTCTTAAATATCAACCAAGTCTTACAAAGGGCTTTGGCTCAGGAAAGCCGAAGCAAATATCTCAAAGAAGTGCATAGATACAAAGCCGATCGTCCAAAGATGAATATGGTGGAATATGATAGTGATCACTCGGACGATGAGGGGGATGTTTTTGCTACTGAATTTGTTTGGCCATCTAAGGCCAAACCCTTTACTTGCAATGATCTGAAACCGATTCATAAGAATCGTGATGAAGAGATGAAGTTTAATTTTAACATTGCTAAGTGTGATAAAATATTTGATGCTTTGCTGCAGGCTAAGATTATTAGAATATCTCATACTTTACCGCCGTTTGAAGAGCTAAAACGGCGTGCTTATTGCAAGTATCATAATTCTTTTTCTCATGCTACTAACGATTGCAATGTTTTTCGACGACAGATACAATCGGCCATTAATGACGGACGATTGAACTTTTCTGAGATGCAAGTTGATAAACAACCTTTTACAATGAATACCATGGATTTGGAGGGGAAGAATCTACTCATTCGGCCTGAGGTAGCCGAATCTGCTAATAAAGCTAATATCATTATTGGTGAGCCCCGGAAAGACAAGGAAGGCAGCACTATCTTGGGGAGACATGTTGTGCTTGATAAGCAGCCCGATGGCAAGGAAGTAATCAAAATCACCATCAAGAATCCTACACTCGGGGGGCAACTGCAAGTGCAAGAAAATGCTCGTGTGAGATTTGTCAAGCCCAAGAGTCCAGAAATTGGCAAGTGGAAAAGGAATGAAGTTAAAGTACAGCGCAAGCGGATCAAGCCAACTTTTGATATGTTGCTGTCCAAGTACACCAACCAGTCGGCCGGTTCTAGTTTTAATCGACCGACTCATCTGAAGCGACCAAGTCACCATCAGCTGATATGTTCAATCAGTATATGAAACCGAGTGGACCAAGGGTGCCGTTTCCAGAAGAGCATACGCAATCTGTTTGGGATCGAGTTGGCTATTCATATAGAGGTCGACTGAACATTGGTGGCTATCAGTCGGCTGGTCAAAACATGCGACCGGATGGAAATTATCTGAGTGTAAGAATGCACCCAGGTGGAAGTTATCCGAGTGAAAAAATGTGGTCAAGTAGATTCCATCCGACTGAATTCCATCCGAGTGGATTCTATCCGAGTGGATTCCATATGAGTGACATCCATTCGAGTGGATTCCATCAGAGCAAAAAGGTGCGCCCGAGTGGAAATTTCATGCATCTAGAAAGTCAAAAAGAATGGCGTGTTAAATCACCAAGTGTTGCAGCAATTGAGTCAGGAAAAGGCAAGGAGAAAATGGATGCCGACTCACTTATCTTGGGCACCGAAACATTCGCCATACAGCAGCCGATTGTGCATAGCAATCCGACTGAGCCGATACTATCTATCGCGCCAAAGCACTCGGCTAATGGCCATGAAGCAAGCACCAGCCGAGTAAAAACGAGAGATCCTAAATACACTCAGCCAAAGTGGTGTCCTCCAGGGCTAACAAAGACACAAAAGAGGAAACTACAGAGGTTAAGGAGTCAAGAGATGGCAGGACAAGAGGCCGAGAAGCAAAGGGATAAGTTGTTCAATGACACTCGGCCTATGGTACCTACAAAACAAGTGTGGAGGCCCAAACAAATACAAGATGTTGTGGCTTCTACACCTATCACAGCAGCACCTACACTACCAAAAGAGGACGACGCAATCATTGCATCATCTACGTTACCTATTGCTTCCTCTTCACTCGGACAAATTTCTGAATCAGTGGATGCACTTGAGGAGGAGGCTGATATGTTGGACTATGAGTCTACGCCGGTTCATGAAGGTATGGATATCAATATGGTGTATTACTTACCTGCTGAGTTTCATGCTGTAGAGGAGGAAGGGGGGTGGCTCAGCTGGATTTTGGCCCTAAAAACGCGATATTCGAGAAGCCAAAAGAGCCAGTAACGCATCTGAAACCATTATATCCCAGAGGTCATATCAACGGGTCGCCCCTCACTCGGATGCTTGTTGATGGTGGTGCTGTGGTAAATCTTATGCCTTATTCGGTCTTCAAGAGATTGGGTTTGCCTGATGAAGAATTGATCAAGACCAATATGGTGCTCAACGGGTTTGAAGGCAAAGAGAAAACTGAAGCCAAAGGTGTAACGTATGTGGAGCTTACAGTCGGAAGCAAAACTTTGGCTACTGCATTCTTTGTCGCTGAGGTGCAAGGTAACTACAACGTTATACTAGGCCGTGATTGGGTTCATGCAAACCAGTGTGTGCCATCCACTATGCACCAGTTTTTGATTTAGTGGGTTGATGATGAAGTGGAAGTTATTCATGCGGATAACTTGGCATGTGTTGCTTTGGCCGATGCATCGGTGGATTGGCAACATCCCAATGCTACTTGCTTGACGGGACGTGACTTATCAGAATTTGATTTTCTCAGCGCGACCAAGAATGGTTTTGTGCCCGTCTCCTTAAAGCCGAGTGAATGCAATCGGCTCCAAGGTATGATATGTTTAAATGGATCCTAATTCCGAGTGGTTACAAAAACGTCTTGTAAAGTATCGGTCCAATGAGAACGATATGTATGAGTCTATAGAGGAGTTGGATGACATGGATAAACTTGGACAAGGTTTTACATTAGCCGATCCGTTAGAAGAGGTAGATATTGGAGATGGTTCAGTCACTCGACCAACATTTATAAACAAAAATTTGAAAGCCGATTGTAAGGCTAAGTTAATCGAGCTATTGAAAGAATATGTTTGTTGCTTTGCATGGGAATATCATGAGATGCCAGGGTTAAGCCGAGAGCTAGTGGAGCATCGGTTTCCTATAAAGGCCAGTTTTAGACCTTATAAACAATCGGCCAGAAAATTTAATCCGAAAACATATGACCAGATCAAGGAAGAGATCGGTCGACTGCTTGAAGCTAATTTCATTCGACCTTGCAGGTATGCCGAGTGGATTTCTAACATTGTCCCAGTGGAGAAGAAAGGGTCCGGTAAGTTGAGGGTGTGCATTTGACTTCAGAGATTTGAATAGGGCTACACCCAAAGATGAGTATCCTATGCCAATAGCCGATATGCTTATTAATGATGCTTCTGGACATAAGGTTATTAGCTTTCTAGATGGTAATGCCGGATACAACCAAATTTTTATGGCCGAAGAGGACATGTACAAGACAGCTTTTCGATGCCCTGGTTTCCTTGGTTTATTCGAGTGGACAGTGATGACATTCGGATTAAAAAATGCTGGCGCCACATATCAAAGGGCTATGAATTTGATTTTTCATGATTTACTCGGTGTCATACTTGAAGTTTATATTGATGATATTGTTGTCAAATCGGATGCTTTTGAATCTCACTTGGCCGATTTGCATTTAGCTTTTGAAAGAATGAAAAAGTATGGGCTGAAAATGAATCCTTTGAAGTGTGCTTTCGGCGTGTCAGCTGGCAAGTTTTTGGGTTTCATTATTCATGAAGATGGTATAGAGATTGATCCCAAAAAGATAGAGGCTATACAGAAAGTGGAGGCTCCAACATGCAAGAGAGATATGCAAAAGTTCCTTGGCAAGGTCAATTATTTGAGAAAGTTCATAGCTAACCTATCAGGGAAAGTTGATGCATTTACTCCTATCCTTCGGTTAAATAATGATGCTGATTTCACTTGGGGGGCAAAACAGCAAGAAGCATTTGATATGATCAAGAATTATTTGTGCACTCCTCCGGTGATGAGAGCACCCAAGCATAGAGAACCCTTCAGACTTTACATTGCAGCAGAGGAAGGAGTTATTGGTGCTGTTCTAACTCAAGAGACCAAAGGAAAAGAGCATGCCATCACTTATTTGAGCCGCCGCTTATTGGACGCAGAGACAAGCTATACATTTATTGAGAAATTATGTCTATGCTTATATTATGCTTGCACAAAACTGAGACATTATTTAGTGCCGAGTGTTTGTGTAGTAGCTTGTCAAACCGATGTCATTAAATACATGTTGCATAGGCCAATTCTTAGTGGTAGAATTGGCAAGTGGGATTATGCTTTGATTGAATATGATTTGGCTTATGAATCTCTAAAATCCATGAAAGGCCAAATTGTTGCTAATTTCATTGTTGAACATCGTATTAATAACAAGCATGATGTTGTTATGAACCTTGTTTCATTAGTACCATGGAGATTATACTTTGATGGTTCAGTTTGTTGAAATGGCCAAGGTGTTGGTATTGTTTACATATCTCCTCATGGTGCTGTTTTTGAAGCCTCATGCCGCTTAGAATATTTTGCACAAACAATCAAGCCGAATATGAAGCATTGTTATTCGGCCTAGAGATGTTACTTGCTATAGGTGTTACACATATGGAGGCTTATGGTGATTCGTTACTAGTGGTGCAGCAAATATCCAAAGTCTTTCAGTGTTTGGACGAATCACTTAATGTTTATCTTGATAAATGTCTAGATATAATCTCTACTTTGGATTGTTTTAGCATTGCACATATATCTAGACATGACAACTGGAGAGCAAATGAGTTGGCACAGCAAGCATCCGGATACCATGTTGATCATGGCATGTTTCATATTTCTCAAAGTCCGATGTCTTGTCTTACCACTATAGAAGAGGCCGAACCAGAACCCACTGATTCGGTCATTAACAAAAAATCTAGTGCAGGTGACAATCCCGACTGGAGGAAGCCCATTGTTGATTACTTGTGCAATCCGAGTGAAAGGGTGGACAGGGCTGTTCGGCGTATGGCTTTCAAGTATACAATGAGAGATGATGGTCTTTATCGCCGAACAGTCGATGATGTTCTTCTAAAGTGTTTGGATGAGGACCAGGCAAGAGTTGCTATGGGAGAGGTACATGAAGGCATTTGTGGCACTCACCAGTCGGCTCTCAAGATGAAATGGTTATTGCGACGTGCTGGGTTTTATTGGCCGACTATGATTAATGATTGCTTCAGATATTATAAAGGGTGCGAAGCTAGTCAAAATTTGGTATTTGGTGATATTCAATTGGCTCATGCTGCTATGTTGCATCCTGTTATCAAGCCATGGCCTTTCAGAGGATGGGGTTTAGACTTTATTGGGCAAATTCATCCATCTTCCTCAAAGGGGCATCGGTTCGTATTGGTGGCAACTGCTTATTTCACTAAATGGTCTGAAGCAGTACCTCTCAAGAACATGACACATAGAGAGGTAATTCAATTCATAACCGAGCACATTATTCATAGATTCGGTATTCCTGAAACGTTAACAACAGATCAAGGTTCATCTTTCATGTCACACCAAGTCAGAGAGTTTGCCGGATCTTATAACATAAAGTTGCTCAATTCCTCTCCATATTATGCCCAAGCTAATGGACAAGCTGAGTCTAGCAATAAAATTTTAATCAAACTCATCAAGAAAAATATTGAAGATAATCCAAGGAAATGGCATGAGTTGTTGTCTGAAGCTTTGTGGGCACATAGAATTTCAAGGCATGGTGCTACGAAGGTGACCCCATATGAGCTAGTATATGGTCAAGAGGCTGTTTTACCAGTGGAAGTAAATTTGAATGCTTTGAGAATAGCCAAACAAAATGATTTATCGGCAATAGACTTTTATAACTTGATGATGGACAATATTGATGAGGTTGCCGATAAACGTTTGGTTGCTTTGAATTCCATAGAGAGAGACAAGTTGAGGGTTGCAAGAGCTTACAATAAGAAAGTTAAGTTGAAGAATTTTCAAGTTGGTGATCTCGTCTGGAAAGTGATTCTGCTGATTGGTTTAAGAGATAGAAAAATTCGGGAAGTGATCTCCAAGTTGGGAAGGTCCTTTTAGAATTACAAGAGTTGTTCCCGGAAATTCATATTTGGTGGAATCAATACAAGGGGCATTGTTACCTCGAGCTCTCAATGTCAAATATTTGAAGAAGTACCACCCGAGTGTGTGGCAGGAAGTCTAAGTAGGAAATGGCCGATATAGATTATCACCCTTAGCACAAACATGGCCGATACATAATTATCACCCTGAGAAAAATAAATGGCCGATGGAGTGTTGATATCGTCCTTAGAACAAACACTATGCATATTATTTTTCGGCGTGCAAGCTTTGCCGAAAAACAGGGGGGCATGTGTTGACACCTGATTTTGGCAAGATACAGATTGCAATGAAGATGGTCTCGAGTGAATGGGTTTTCAACATGAAAAGATTCATGTCGCCGAGCGGAACCACTTTGATGTTTCGGTTATATTCATTCGACTTTATCTTACGGACCAAAACTATACTCCGAGTGGCATAATTCAATGTTCCAAGTGGTTTTTAGCCAATCACATCTTCAAGATGACCTCGGATGAAGGAGCACTCTTAAGGAATTGTCTTCGTCTCGTCGAGGCAATCGATTTTGATAGATAAATCATCTCAATCCGAGTTCATATGCCGATTACCATCGGGACGAAAACTTGCCGATTGAATAAGATAGTGCCTTCCGAGTGGAAATATAGTCATCCGAGTGGAAATATAGTCATCTGAGTGGAAATATAGTCATCTGAGTGAAAGATTGTCTTCCGAGTGAAAAAGTCCAATCGGACAATCCGAGTGAAAGTATCTAATATCCGAGTGGATGAGCTCAAGTCCGAGTGAAATTGAACATGTGCTCGAAAGTTTATCAAAATGACCTTGGATGAAGAAGTGTTCAATACAGAAGTTGTGCGTATCATCAGGACGGTAAACTTTGATTTTTGAGTCATCATCATTAGAGATAATATATAGCCTACAAATTCACTACGAGACTCGGATAATCCAGTCTACTGCAAAACCGAGTCCGACTGGAAGATAAAGATAACCTCGAAAAAAGATGACCTCGAAAAGTATTCAAGATGGCCTTATTTGAAAAAGTGATCAACATGAGAGTTGTTCGTATCGTCGAGGCGCACAAGTTTGATATTTGGGCCGTCTCGATCGGAGATCATATGCAAGCCCGGCGGCCCGCGCAAGAAGGAAGACAGAGTTTGGGCCAGATTCAGACTGAATCCGAGTTGGAATAGAATTAGGACTCTAGGACGTGAATTGATGTAATTTTTCTTGTAAGGAAAGCCTAGATGAATCCTTTACTTGTACGGGAAGTCCAACCGCCTCTTATATATGTTGGGGGTGACAGCCGATTGAACAACACACAATCGAACAAATCAATATACTACTTTTTCATCTATGTTTTATCTCTCCATCGTTTTTCTATCTCGTTCTTCGTTGTTCTTCGTGTTTGAGAGCTGCGAATCCCGAGGCTCTAGGGGCGAGCGAATCGACCTAGGGAAGCCCATAGCCGCCGCACTCCCTGACGGGGTCCCTCTCGGGGGTGTGGGGTTTTCAGGTCTGCAAAAGCGCCCGTCGACTGTCTTGCGTATCGCGCTGTCGGTCGGGTCTCCTTCGACGTGAGCTGCGGTGCATCACCCTCGGCGTCGAGGGTACACGTGACGTGTTCGTGTGTCAACAAGAGGCAAAAGGATTGTCTCATCAATTAATTAAGAAGACAATTGCCTAGTTAATATACAAAAAACCGGGTGAAATCGATACAAAATAAAGTCACCCAACATTTTCAAAAAAAAGGCACCCAACATGAACACACCATGACCACGTCGACGGGCCGCCAAATGCTCCCAACACACACTTAGGGTCCGTTTGGATCGTTTCCAGCTTCTTGAAATAGCCAGCTTCTCGAGAAGCCACCCAGCACCAACTTGTTGAGAAGCCAACCAGCGTCGTCTTCAAACGGGAGCAGCGATGCGTTCGGAGCAGAGAGCAACTCCTCTTCGTCAGTAGAAAACAGAGAGAGGTAGGGGAAGGGTAGCTCCTGCTGGGGTTTGGCGTCCTATTGCCGGTAACGTGGATGCAGTGATGATGCAAGAGGCGGGCAACGGAGACTAACAGTGGCGCGTCAGCTGACCGGCGGGCGATGGGCGACGAGTTGGTGGCTGCTAGGGTTGGCGACAAAGAGGAAACACAAAGGGGGAGGGTGTTTATGCGGCCGCTCGGGGTGGGCTTCTGCAAATCGAAATGGTACGAAGCCACACTTCGTAATGGCATTTTCTGTAATTTAAATCAACTCCGCCTTCCATTCTTAGCTTTTGCTGCTCCACAAAAATACAATACATCAGGCGGGTTCCGCGAAGCGGGATTCTAAGAGCTGGAGTGTTTAGGATGGCTTCTCACGCGGAGCCAGTGAAGCTGGCTCGTGGAGAGGTTCCCAAAGGGGCCTTATGGAGCTCGAGTTCCTTTGCCATCCACTGCTTCTAATGAGTTTGTTTGATCACAAAATAGTTCTCAACTATTATGTAGTCGTTGAACTGCTCTATATCATGCAATTCACCACCGACATCGATGGGAGTGGACTTGGATTCATGTGCATCCCACAGTTCTTTGACATTCCGCACGTGTAAAGATGCACCAACCAACCTGTCAACCCCCACACACAAATACTGTAGTGGACTCCGATAATGGTTTGTCCAATTCAGAAGTAAGCGGTCCACTCGGAGTACTAGTCAAAACCCAATACATGTTCATAACGACGACCCGTCGGATGTTTTTGGTCTGCTATCTCTTGAAGTGAGTACCAGTAGACAGTCTCGATTCAGAACGGTGGCAAAGATAGTCAATGAAAATTACCTAAACAAATACATTTTTGAATTGTTATGCAATTAGACCATTTTTGTTAAAGCTTAATCCAGATTAGTATTATTACAAGATTATTGACATGGCAAATCACATACGACACACTAGAAACATCTAGCACGCACCAGTATAAAAACAAGCATTAGCAGTGGCCCCCGGAAGCGGTTGTGACCAAGCAGAACAAAGCCGCATGTAATGAACACACCGGATGCGGTTATTTGTCCTATACGTATATCCAGAGACGGTTAGAAATATGAAACCACATGTATGAACATTGGAGGTGGTTGAAGTTTTGAAACTGCTTCCAATTACTCACGTGCATGTGGGTGGAATCAAGAACCCGCCTGCACGGAACAAATTCCGAAAAAGATAAACATGTTCTGGACAAAATCCGAGAGTGATGTTTGTCAATATTAAACAACTGACTAAGTTGGCTATGATTTTCTCATCAAAACACATCAAATAATTATATATCATATTAAGTTGGCTATGATTTTCTCATCAAAACACATCAAATAATTATATATCATATTAGTGATCTTAATATTTTTGAATATCAATGGGTGTAGTATCTTTTAGTTGCACTGCACAAATGAACTAATCGGATTGGAGTATGTACAAATGAGTTTGTGACCACAATAGTCATCAGATTTAAAGCTTAACTTATTTCATATTTGTTAACATCAATTGATGATTACTTATTAATAACTAAGTTTTTTTTGCATTCGATTAAACATTATGACCATGCATATTTTTCATATGTTTATTGATATTAATTGCACTGTAGAAATGCACAAAAAGAAGATGACAGTATGGTACGAGATAAATTGTGCCAGCTAATGATCGTTGTAGTCCACTGAACGGGCGGTGATGAAGCTATGTACCTAGGGTAGGGTCATGGACCTGTCCAGACTGACCTACCGAAGGATATCTCCAGAAGAAATCACCTTTCAATCGACTTGGAGGTGTTCCACTCGACGGACTCGAAGATACTCGACCAAGAAGCAATCACTCGACCAAGAAGCAACCACTCGACGGTCAGGAGAACTAAGGGCACTCTGCATGCTAACGGTCGGTTATTAAGTAGCTTTTATGGTCATCATAGCACTTTATTAGGGGCGTTACCAGTAATGCCCGACATTAATGTATTTAAACCCTTTGTAACTGAGGGCGGGAGGGGTCTGGCGAACTCTATATAAGCCACCCCCTCCTCAGGGACAAGGGTTCGCACCCCTGTAATTCATACACGCATAATCCACTCAACCGCCTCCGGGCTCCGAGACGTAGGGCTATTACTTCCTCCGAGAAGGGCCTGAACTCGTAAACCTTGCGTGCTTAAAACTTCTCCATAGCTAAGATCTTGCCTCTCCATACTTACCCCCCTACATCACTGTCAGACTTAGAACCACGACAGTTGGCGCCCACCGTGGGGCAGGTGTTTTAGCGTTTTGTTGGAGGAGTTGCGATATTTTCCGACCCGAATCATCATGGTTTTCGGTGGAGTTTTGGTGGAAGGCCGTGAGATCTGTCTCGGCGCGCTCACGTTCATCGCCGACGACTCCGCTTGGCTTCAGGAGGCTCCGCTCGACATGAACGCACTCCCTGTCCGCGAGGCAATGCACTTTAGCGCGTGCGTCCGCGGCATTCTCCTGTGGCAACCGTCGACCCCCTACCGGTCGGCTTCTGTGTTGTCCTCCCTCCCTGTTTCCCGCCGGCGCAAGCGCTCCGGTCGGTCGAGACTTCAGCGGTGGGTGAGGCACGCGGTGGCACGCCAGTCGGCCACCCCTCAAGTCGCGGCGATCGAGCCCGACGAATCCCTCTACGGTCTGTTCGACCTGTCGACTGGCTCCGCATAGACCGCATCCGAGTGTGACAGCAGTGATCCGGCAGCGGAGGTTCTGATGGTCGATGGATCGCCCAGTCCTCCCGGTTTTCCCCGCACCGACGGAGGCGCAGGTGGAGGTGACACATCGCGTTCCCATGAGGAATATCTCCCTGAGCCTCTCACGTCGCTGCAGAGAGAAGAACTTCGTCACCGGAACATGGATGCACTACACACTCCTATCGTTGGAGAAACCCCCAAGGCTCGTGCCTTGGAGGACGCGCGCCTGGCGAACTTGGCCGAGTGCACTCGACTGGAGAACCTCCAGTGAGCACTCGACGAGCGTGCACGGCAACGGGTTCCCGAATCCAGTCAACGTCAGCTCTTTCCGCCCCCACAGGTATATCGAACACCGATTCAGAATTTAGCAGCTGCAGCCCGTATAGCAGAATCGATCCAGCCTTCCCAGTCGGAGGCTGGCAGAGGCTTGCTGCAAATCAGAGCGTTACTCCGGGCAGCAGGAGACCAGAATTCTGCTGTTTCTCAGTCGTGGAATAGGATTCATAGCAGATCCATTGCTACTAACACGGTCCAGTCGGCTCATAGCCCAAGATCGCCCCCGAGGCGTGAGGGACGTGGGGACCGGCGTAATCAGTATGGGAACCGTGAGCAATTTGATCACCGATTCGATCGTGACGATCGACGTCGAGTGCCCACCCCTCCTCCGAGGAGCGGGTCGTATGCACCTCGACAGCAGGATGACAGGCACCCTCGTAGTGTTGGGCGAAGGATTCCAGTCGACTCCAGAGAACCAGGCTTTGATGCGAGATCCATTCTCGTTCGAGGTCTGGTTGACAGGAACAGAGCTCACCGAGAAGGACACAACAAAGACGCACCTACCAGCAGCAGAGCGCGTGTTTTGGGGCCAGAGTGCTTTAGCAGAGCCATCAGGGCCGCTGTGATCCCTCCCAACTTCAGGTTGGCGACTGGAGTCAGTAAGTTCACGGGTGAGTCCAAGCCCGATACTTGGCTTGAAGACTACCGAGTGGCCGTCCAGATTGGTGGCGGCAATGATGAAGTGGCCATGAAGCATCTTCCCCTCATGTTGGAAGGCTCGGCCAGAGCGTGGCTAAACCAGTTAGCACCCAACAGCATTTACACTTGGGAAGATCTCACTCAAGTGTTTGTCACCACATTTGAAGGAACATGCAAGCGACCGGCAGGGCTGACGGAACTGCGGTCTTGCGTGCAGAAGCCGAATGAAACTTTGAGGGATTACATCCAGAGATGGATCACGTTACATCACACGGTGGAGAATGTGCCTGACCACCAAGCAGTCTGTGCCTTCAAAGAAGGCGTCAAGTACAGAGAACTGAATTTGAAATTCGGTCGAACCGGAGATATGTCTCTGAATCGGATGATGGAGATTGCCACCAAGTATGCTAATGGTGAGGATGAGGATCAACTCAGGAGTTGCAAGCTCAAGTCAGTCGCTCAAGAAGCCGGAGGAAATTCCAACCGGAAACAGAAGCGGAAAGCCGAGCCAGCTGCTCCTGGGGAAGCCTTGGATGTGACTCAAGGAAAGTTTAAGGGGAAACCCAAAGGACCTTGGAACCCCAAGAAAGTTAAAGACCAGGACAGAAATGATGTGTTGGATTTGCCGTGCCTCGTCCACACCAAGAAAGATGAAGAGGGTAATTTTATTTACCCAAAACATACCACTCGACAGTGTCGACTCTTGATCCAGTAGTTCCAGGGCAAGCAGCCCAAAGATAAGGAAAAGGAGTCGGACAAAGTTGAGGACAAGGAAGATAGTGACGACGGATACCCTCAGGTCAATTCCACTCTGATGATTTTTGCTGACGTCGAAAGCAAAAGTCGACTGAAAGTTATCAACCGAGAGGTGAATATGGTTGCTCCGGCAACACCTAGTTATCTGAAATGGTCTCTGACTGCCATCACATTCGACCAGTCTGATCACCCAACGCACATTGCCACCCCTGGGAGGCAAGCTTTGGTGGTCGACCCAGTTGTTGAAGGCACTCGACTGACCAAAGTGTTGATGGATGGTGGCAGTGGTTTGAACATATTGTATGCTGAGATGTTGAAAGGGATGGGCATTCCGATGTCCAGACTTAGTGCCAGCAACATGAGTTTCCATGGAGTCATTCCTGGGAAGAAGGCTGAATCACTCGGCCAGATTGCTCTTGATGTGATTTTCGGTGATTCCAAGAATTCCCGCAAAGAAAAGTTGACATTTGAAGTTGTGGACTTCTAGAGTGCCAACCACGCTATTTTGGGCAGGCCGGCTTATGCACGCTTCATGGCCCGACCATGCTATGTGTATCTCAAATTAAAGATGCCTGGCCCCAAAGGTGTGATCACTATTACGGGCAATCGGAAGAAAGCGGAAGAATGTTTTCAGAAAGGTTCAAAGATCGCTGATGCTCAGATGGTAGTGGTGGAGTTGCAGGAATACTAGAAGACTGCAGACTCGAGTGATTTGTTGCGAGCCAAGAAGCCCGCTACAGAATCAGCTTTTCAGTCGACTGGCGATACGAAGACAGCTCACATCCACCCGACCGACCCCAGCGCTGCTCCAACTCATATCTCGACAACACTCGACTCCAAATAGGAAGAAGCGCTCATCCAGTTCCTCCGTGAGAACTGGGACATTTTCGCATGGAAGCCTTCTGACATGCCGGGTGTTCCCAGGGAGCTGGCTGAGCACCGCCTAAGAGTCAACTCAAAAGTAAAACCTGTCAAGTAACATCTCCGACGGTCCGCCGTCCAGAAGAGAAAGGCCATTGGCGAGGAGGTGGCTCGGCTCTTAGCAGTGGAGTTCATCTGGGAAATCTACCACTCCGAGTGGCTCGCCAACGTTGTTATGGTCCCCAAGAAGGACAAGTCACTTCGCATGTGCATTGACTTTAAACATATCAATCGGGCCTGCCCGAAAGATCATTTTCCTCTCCCCCGCATCGATCAGATAGTCGACTCGACTGCGGGATGTGAGCGACTGTCTTTTTTAGACGCCTATTCCGGGTACCATCAGATCCGTCTGTATGGACCTGACGAGATCAAAACAGCCTTCATCACTCCATTCGGGTGCTTCTGTTATGTTACCATGCCGTTCGGCCTCAAGAATGCCGGAGCCACATTCACGAGGATGATTCAGAAGTGTTTGCTCACTCAAATCAGTCGGAATGTGGAGGCGTACATGGATGATATTGTGGTCAAGTCACGGAAGGGTTCCGACCTGCCGACTGACCTTGCTGAAACCTTTGCCAACCTCAGGAGGTATGATATCAAGCTCAATCCATCAAAGTGCACATTCGGAGTTCCCGGCGGAAAATTACTCAGTTTTCTCGTTTCTGAACGGGGAATCGGCGCCAATCCAGAAAAAGTCGGTACTATACTCTGAATGAAAAGTCCTGTGCGAGTGCACGACGTCCAGAAGCTTACTGGTTGCTTGGCTGCTTTAAGTTGATTCATATCTCGTCTCGGTGAAAAGGCATTGCCTCTTTACCGATTGATGAAGAAGTCCGACAAGTTCGAGTGGACTCCTGAAGCTGATGCAGTGTTTGCAGAGCTCAAAGCTCTGCTCTCCACCCAGCCGGTGCTTGCTGCCCCAATCAGCAAGGAGCCTTTGTTGCTTTACATTGCAGCCACAGGACAAGTCGTCAGTATGGTACTTACGGTCGAGCGAGAAGAAGAAGGAAAAACCTTCAAAGTTCAGTGCCCAGTATATTATATTTCTGAAGTTTTGACCCCATCGAAGCAAAGATATCCTCATTATCAGAAGCTTGTATATGGGATTTATATGGCCACAAAGAAAGTTGCTCACTACTTCTCTGATCATTCCATTACAGTCGTCAGCGACGCTCCATTATCAGAGATTCTGCATAACAGAGATGCAATTGGTCGAGTGGAAAATGGGCGATTGAACTCCTTCCTCTAGATATCAAGTTTGAGGCAAAGAAAGCTGTCAAGTCCCAGGCAATCGCAGATTTCGTCGCCGAGTGGATTGAACAGCAACTGCCGACTCAGGTTCACTCGGAGCATTGGACCATGTTCTTCGACGGTTCCAAGATGCTGAATGGTTCCGGTGCTGGAGTGGTGTTGGTCTCCCCCAGAGGAGATAAACTCAGATATGTTCTTCAAATTCACTTTGATTCCTCCAATAACGAGGCAGAATACGAAGCACTTTTATATGGGTTGCGCATGGCCATTTCACTCAGCGTCCGTCGCCTCATGGTCTATGGCGAATCAGATTTGGTGGTTAATCAGGTGATGAAGGAATGGGACGTCAGAAGTCCAGCCATGACTGGTTATTGCAATGCAGTGAGAAAGCTAGAGAAGAAATTCGAGGGGTTAGAGCTTCATCACATACCCCGACTGAAAAATCAAGCAGCTGATGATCTGGCAAAAATAGGTTCCAAAAGAGAAGCCATTCCCAGCAATGTGTTTTTGAAACACATCCACACACCATCAGTTCAGGAGGATCCCTTCACTGAAGAGGCCCCGCAGCCAAAAAGTACCACGGATCCGACTGAAGTTGAAGTTCCAGTTGTGGTCGACCTGATCATGGAAGTCTTAGTCATCACTCCCGACTGGACAGTACCGTACATCGCGTACATCTTAAGGAAAGAACTCCCAGAGGATGAAGAAGAGGCTCGACAGATCGTCCGTCGATTCAAGGCCTTTACAGTCATTAAAGGACGGTTGTATAGGGAAAGCGCGACTGGAGTCAGTCAGAAGTGTATAACACCAGAAGAAGGTCTGATGATCCTTGACGATATCCACTCGGGGACCTGTGGTCATCATGCGTCCTCTCGGACCATTGTGGATAAAGCATACTGAGCGGGATTCTACTGGCCAAGGGCCAATGAAATGGCAAAGGAGATAGTCGACAAATGTGAAGGATGTCAGTATTACTCCAATATGTCGCACAAGCCCGCGTCAGCCCTGAAAACCATTCCACTCGTCTGGCCCTTCGCTGTTTGGGGGCTGGACATGGTTGGACCACTGAGAATGGGCAGGAGCAGCTTCACTCATGTACTGGTAGCAGTCGACAAGTTCACCAAATGGATTGAAGCCAAGCCTATCAAGAATCTTGATGCTTGCACTGCTATCAGTTTCATCAAAGAGTTGATATTCAGATATGGAGTTCCGCACAGCATCATCACTGGCAATGGGTCAAACTTCGATTCCGACAAATTCAGGGCCTTTTGCACCTCTCAAGGCACTCGGGTCGACTATGCTTCGGTCACTCACCCCCAGTCGAATGGGCAAGCAGAAAGGGCAAACGGCCTAATTCTCAAAGGACTGAAACCCCAATTGACGCGCGATCTCAAGCACGCGGCAGGTGCATGGGTCGACGAGCTTCCGTCAGTCCTTTGGGGATTGAGGACAACCCCGAACCGATCGACCGGAAGAACCCCATTCTTTCTGGTCTATGGAGCCGAGGCAGTCTTGCCGAGTGACCTGCTTCACAACGCTCCCCGAGTCGAGCTCTACTCTGAAGATGAAGCAGAACAAGCCCGGTAGGACATAGCCGACCTCCTGGAAGAAGAAAGAGAAATGGGCATGATCCGATCGACCATCTATCAGCAAGACTTGCGTCGATTCCATGCCAGAAACGTGAAGAGTCGAGCCTTCCAGGAAGGAGACTTAGTCCTTCGAGTGGATCAGCAGAAACCACACAAACTCGCTCCTACTTGGGAAGGCCCCTTCATAGTCACCAGAGTCCTCCACAATGGAGCATACCACTCTACAATGTCGATCACCAGATTGATGAGCCGCGAGCCTGGAATGCGGAGCTACTCCGCCCCTTTTATACTTGAATTCTCACTCGGATGAGATGTAATAAGGAAAAACTCATGTAGTTCATTTATCAAAGACAAGAGTGTTATAATTTTCCCAGTGATTGTTATTGTTTTTTGTTTGCGAAAGAAATCCCCCAGTGGGTGGCTTAGCTGCGAATCCGCTTCGCCTAAGTTTGTAAAAATCCTACCGAGTGGAGAGCAGTCCTCCCACTCGGGGGCTTAGCTGCAGTCCAGTACTCGCCTAAGTTCTCTCACTTGAGGACTTAGCTGCAGTCAGGCACTCGCCTAAGTTTGAAAAAATCCTGCCGAGTGGAGAGCAGTCCTCCCACTCGGGGGCTTAGCTGCAGTCCAGTACTCGCCTAAGTTCTCTCACTTGAGGACTTAGCTACAGTCAGACACTCGCCTAAGTTTGAAAAAATCATACCGAGTGGAGAGCAGTCCTCCCACTCGGGGGCTTAGCTGCAGTCCAGTACTCGCCTAAGTTCTCTCACTTGAGGACTTAGCTGCAGTCAGGCACTCGCCTAAGTTTAAAAAAAATCCTACCGAGTGGAGAGCTGTCCTCCCA
>NC_041382.1:519012148-519023103 GCF_002162155.2 Triticum dicoccoides | reverse complement strand
AAGTTCTCTCACTTGAGGACTTAGCTGCAGTAAGGCACTCGCCTAAGTTTGAAAAAAATCCTACCGAGCTGAGAGCAGTCCTCCCACTCGGGGGCTTAGCTGCAGTCTAGTACTCGCCTAAGTTCTCTCACTTGAGGACTTAGCTGCAGTTAGGCACTCGCCTAAGTTTGAAAAAAAATCTTACCGAGTGGAGAGCAGTCCTCCCACTTGGGGGCTTAGCTGCAATCTGGTACTCGCCTAAGTTCTCTCACTCGGAGACTTAGCTGCAGTCCAAGTACTCGCCTAAGTACGAAACACATCCCACTCTGCAGTAACGAGGTGCAGGTCGACTGCCACCTCCTCCTTGGGGAGCTTCGCCACAAATACAACGCGCTCCATCGCCGACCCGCAAGGACGACGAGGCGCAGGTCGACTGCTACCTTCTCCTTCGGAGCTGCGCCACAAATACAAAAGTTGTCTCGAATAAAGATCGATTTCCACTCGACAGGGAATTCATAAAGATATTCAACGATAAACCAAGTTCAGATAAATCCTAAAGGTTCTGGACCACAGATCAAAGTGCTCGGGCATTCAGCCTGAAAGGGTTTAACGGTTACAAAAACCACTCGGCATTCCGAGGCAAATTTAAGGCGCGGCATAAAAGTTTGTTCACTCCGCAGGAGGAGGGCTAGCAGGCTCGACGAACTCATCCAGGTCAACGCCGTCGGCGATCCGAGTGGCTGCAGCGATGAAAGTCTCCATAAAAGTTCGGAAGTCATGCTTTTGGGTGTTGGCGACCTTGATTGCTGCCAGTTTGTATTGTCGCACCTCCTTGCAGTGGACACGAACCAAAGACAGAGCCACATCAGCGCCGCACCGAGCAGAAGACTTCTTCCACTCCTACACTCGGTCGAGGATTTCATCAAGTCGAGTCATCAGGGACTCAAGATCATTTTGGAGCACAACCTCTGGCCAAAGTGCCGGGTCGATCGATGACATGGCAACCTTCAGTCGAGCCAAGTAGTGCACGACACCGTTGATGCGGGATTCCAGTCGGAGCAGATTCATGGCAGTTTCATCTTTCACAGGAGAATTGATTGGATCCAAACCAAGTTCGATCCGCCCAGTCTCCTCCTCGAAGTTCTGGCAAAACTCTGCATTCACGATCCAAGGATAAGTCAATTTTCGTACACTGAGTCGACACAAAAAAAATCAATCGGAACAAAATGTGCACCTTCAAGCCTGATGAACAACTTCTTGGCAAGGCTCCTCAGATAGCTCTCCAGATCGTCCCTCCTACGAGCAATGCTTTCCATCTTCTCGCCCAGGATGAGATTCTCCTTCTTCTAGCGCGAGCACTCCTTGTTGGCATCATTCAGAGCAGACTTCAGCCTGGTATTCTCTTCTTCCAACTGGCCGACCGCAGCCAGCTTCTGTTCAGCCAAAGCGGTTCTGTCGTCAGCTTCCTTTCGAGCAGTAGCCAAATCTTGGTCCTTCTTCGTCAGAGCCTCTCAGTTTTTCTGCAAAGAAACAATGCTTGGTCCAGAAAGAGCGGAAGGGTACTCAAGCCTAAGACAGACCAGTCGACAAACTCGTCTTACCAGCGGCGCCGTCCTTGACTTTTTGCAACTCTGTCTTGGCCAGCTCCAAGTCAAGGTTCAGTTGGATCTGCTGTCTCTCCAAGTCAGCAAAACGAGCTCCAAGATCACAAGATTTCTGAAATCAAAGAGGAGAAATTATTTCACAGCGAAAAACAACAAAGACAATAAGTACTAAGACTACGGTCGACTGCCCGCAGTCCACCATAGTCTCGAGGACTACACCCAGTGGGTGCACTTTGCGTGCCCCCACCGGTTCTGATCCCACTCGACCAGCCCGCCGGAGTCGAGTGCAGGGAGTAAAAAAAGGGAGAGAAAGAACTCAGACCACAGTCGACTGCCAGCAGTCGACCGTGGTCTCGGGGACTACACCCAGTGGGTGCACTTTGCGTGCCCCCATCGGTTCTGATCCCACTCGACCAGACCGAGTGGAAGAGACAAACTACAAAGACTACAGTCGACTACCAACAGTCCACCGTAGTCTCGCGGACTACACCCAGTGGGTGCACGCAGCGTGCCCCCACTAGTTCAAAAATTCAATCGACGCACCCAGTGGGTGTACAGATGCAAAGATTTTCAGAAAGAGTCTTCAGGTAGCATATCCTAACAGAACAAGCAACGACCAACTAACCTGAACGTTGCTCTGGAGAGCCGAGTTGGCATCGTAGGCGGCCTGGCTGGCGTCCCGCGCCATCCTCATCTTCTCCATCATAATGCCCGCCTGGCGTATGGCTTCCTTGGCAGCATTCACTTCGTCCTCTGGGACATGATGGGTCGCAAAAACCGAAGGCGGGTCGACAGGGGCCTGAGCAGTCGACAAAGAAGGCAGGGCGCTCGACAAGGGCACGACAAAGGTAACAGAACCCCGATTGGCATCACTAGCATCCTGAACGACTGGTTCCGCCCTCGGCGTCGATTGTGGCACCTCGCTTGCAGGAACTTGCCTACTTCTCCTCGTTAAAGGCCTCTCGGGCTCATCATCATCATCATCATCATCAGGGAGGTCAATAACGTTAGGGGCTGTTCAAAGTTCAATCGACAGAATCACATCACTCAATGGTACACATTGCAGTTGAATCGACCAAAATAAAGACAGTATGGCAGAAATCATACCCAGTTTAGACGAGACCGCATCGTCCATCACCTCATCATCGTCCCTGTAAGCTGAGGTCCCAGAAGTAGCAGCGCTGCCAGTTCCCAAGTCCGTCCGGTTAAAACAAGAAAAACAAGCAGCACAGGGCGTCGAGTGAAGATAGAAAGAGACACTCACGCAGAGGCGACGGGGATGTCAATCTTAATCTTCGGCAACGCCTTCCGAAGCTTCAGCTCTGCGACTTTGGGATGCTTTGACGCTTTCTCAGTCGGAGTTGGCGAAGAGGTCCGAGGACGCTTTGAAGGCTGACCGGCTTGAGCAATCGCCTTTTCACGGGCGCTTGGCCGTTCTTGGTCAAGTTTGGACTGCCTCTCCCTGCGAGGAGGCGACTCGACTTCTTCTTCGTCACTCAGGTCATCGCTTTCTTCGTCCTCTTCACCGTCAGAAGTCCATTCGCCACTGCCGCCGCCGCCCGCCTCGCCTTCCAGATCTTGCTCTTGCTCTCCATTGTGCATCGAGTACATTTCAATGAGGGCCTGAAAGGATAACAATCAAAAGGCATTCAGTCGACCACAAACGGGACATCACATGGTGAATCGGAAAGTTACTTGATAAAACAGAAATATACCTGCTCCGGCTGGCGTGAGTTTTCGAATGGAATCACCCTCCTGGATCCCCGAGGGTTGTCTTTGTTGCCAGTGATTCCCCTCAACCAGTTCTCCAAGATGTCCTTGCTGACCTCCTCCGGGTGGATCCGAGTGGTGTCTTCGAGCCCAGAGTACATCCACATCAGATGATCGCGCGCCTGAAGAGGTTGGATGCGTCGATCGAGAAAGACCTCCAGCAGATCCATCCCGGTCACTCCATCGCGGACGAGCTGGATGACCCGTTCGACCAGCTCCTTGACCTGCGCCTTCTCTTCTGGAACTATCTTCAGGGGAGCAGGCTTCTCCACTCGAGCCAAGGAGAAAGGAGGAAGTCTAGTCGACTGGCCAGGGGCTGGCTGATCCTTGCAGTAAAACCAAGTCGACTGCCAGCCCCGGACCGAGTCAGGAAGGATCATCGCTGGGAAAGTACTCTTGCTCCTCATCTGGATCCCCAGACCACCGCACATCTGGATCACTCGCGTCCTCTCATCACCCGACTTGGTCTTTTGATCGACTGGGAACGGCAAGTGAAGATGTGTTTGAAAAGCCCCCAGTGCGGTCGACAGCCCAAGAAGTTTTCGCACATGGACATGAAAGCAGCCAGATAGACTATGGTGTTCGGAGTGAAATGGTGGAGCTGAGCCCCAAATAAGTTCAAAAAAACCTGGAAGAAAGGGTGGGGAGGCAGCGAGAATCCGCGATCTACGTGGGTTGCTAGGAGGACACACTCACCCTCTCTGGGTGCGGCTCAGTTTCGTCCCCCGGGAGCCGAGCCAACTTGTGGGGGATCAATCCCCCCTCCACCAGGTCGTCGAGGTCGTCCTGCGTGATTGCCAAGCGGATCCAGTCGCCCTGGATCTAGCCCGCCGGTAGGCCGGACCTCGACGAGGATCCGCCCCGGTTGGTCTGCTTGCCCTTCGCCTTCGCGGTCGCCTTCTTCGCGCGTTCCAGCGCCGCCGTCTTGTCTTTCCCCATGGTGGTAGATCGAGCTCGAGCGGAGTTCCGGCGATGAGGCAGAAGCAAGAGTGGCAGAGAGATCGAGAGAAAGAGAAGAGAGAATGGTGGCGTGCGGAGCAGAGCCCCGGCCCAACGCCTTATATGAGGCTACTTCCGAGTGGCTGACTGGTAGGCCCGGGCGGCCCTGTCAAATCCCGTGGCAATCGCGCGCGTGATACGTGGCGAAAAAGGTGGTGCGGGGATCGAGGCGGCTCCGCACTATCCCATCCGATTACTGCAGCCTCCCCCGTCCCACGCGCTTCCCAAAATTCGGATCCCACGAAATCTGCGGGCAGCAGAACAACTCGTCAGACCGAAGATCTCCTCTGCACCATCACTCGGAGCCTTTCAAGTATAAGAACTCACTCGACAAAAACTAAGAATGGATCAAGGCGACTGGAAAGAAAGTTGTTGTCATCACTCTGGTTCATTGATCCGAAACAAGATATGCTCACGACATGAAAAATGAGTCGGAGAGGTGCTCAAACCTTTTCCCACTCAAACCTCGATCCATTCGGGGGCTAATGATGAAGCTATGTACCTAGGGTAGGGTCATGGACCTATCCAAACTGACCTACCCAAGGACATCTTCAGAAGAAATCACCTTTCAATCGACTTGGAGGTGTTCCACTCGACGGTCTCGAAGATACTCGACCAAGCAATCACTCGACCAAGAAGCAACCACTCGATGGTCAGGAGAACTAAGGGCACTCTGCATGCTAATGGTCGGTTATTAAGTAGCTTTTATGGTCATCATAGCACTTTATTAGGGGCATTACCAGTAACGCCCGACATTAATGTATTTAAACCCTTTGTAACTGAGGGCGGGAGGGGTCTGGCAAACTCTATATAAGCCACCCCCTCCTCAGGGACAAGGGTTCGCACCCCTGTAATTCATACACGCATAATCCACTCGACCGCCTCCGGGCTCCGAGACGTTGGGCTATTACTTCCTCCGAGAAGGGCCTGAACTCGTAAACCTTGCATGCTTACAACTTCTCCATAGCTAAGATCTTGCCTCTCCATACTTACCCCCCTACATCACTGTCAGACTTAGAACCACGACAGGCGGCGCTGCGGCTATGATATTTTGAACTACAAGAACGGAAACCAAACCAATTATGTTATGTTCACTGCTCTGATAGTTTTTGCTTTGTGCAATTTTATATTTTTGTTAGACTGCACAAGACATAATATAATCATTCTCGTTTTCTCCTTCCCGTGACATAATCTCTACTTCAATAAGAGGCGCAACAGATAAACTACTCAGACACATTGAGTAGTTTATGAATCTTCGGATTTAGTTTTATGTCCTCTCCCTAGTTCGTTAAAAGGCGATGCAAGAAAGGCATGCTACTTGGGACAAAATACTTTAGGGCAATAGATTAGTGAGGGCTAGCTACTCGGAAATAGAAGATGTATCATTCACATGTAACATTTGAACTATGTCAAATTCTAAAACATATTTGGATATATTATGACATTTGTGTGATGAATGAGTATGTGTGTTTATCTAAATGTAATGTAACAGGAACTGTACAAGCATTTTTTTCAAACACACACGAATATACAAACCACCTCTAATGATAGTATATTGGATGCGGTAGAAAAACTAAAGCCGCATATTGGAGACCGCACATTCCAGGCGGTTGTTTTATATAAATCGCCTGCAGTAAATTATTACGGAGGCGGTCCTGAAAACTGTCTACGCCGAGCCGAGTATTAGCGCCAACAGCTTTGAGGCAAAATGGGGAACCGCTAGCGGCACACGCGCCCAAAGCATCGCAAAGCCCGATTTTGTACTAGTGACATACTATTGGGGAAGACAGTATTTCAAAAAATTTACCTATGATCGCGCAAGATCTATCTAGGAGATGTGTAGCAACGAGAGGGGGGAGTGTGTCTACATACCCTCGTAGACCGAAAACGGAAGCATTTAGTAACGCGGTTGATGTAGTCGAACGTCTTCGTGATCCAACCGATTCAAGTACCGAACATACAGCACCTCCGTGTTCAGCACACGTTTAGCTCGATGACGTCCCTCGGGCTCTTGATCCAGTTGAGGCAGAAGAAGACTTCCGTCAACACGATGGTGTGGCGACGGTGATGATGAAGTTACTGATGCAGGGCTTCGCCTAAGCACTACAACGATATGACCGAGGTGGAATTCTATGGAGGGGGGCACCACACACGGCTAAACAGTCAACTTGTGTGTCTATGGGGTCCCCCCTTCCCCGTATATAAAGGAGGGAAGGAGGGGAGGGCCGGCCCTCTCTATGGCGCGCCCAAGGGGGAGTCCTACTCCCAGTAGGAGTAGGTTTGCCCCCTTTTCCTAGTTGGAGTAGGAGAAGAAGGAAGAAGGAGAGAGAGAGGAAAGGAAAGGGGGGCACCCAATTCGGATTGGGCTTGGGGGGGGGGGGCGCCCTCTGTCGTGGGAACGATTCTGACAATAATAAGGTATAGGGTAATGGAGCATGATCTATCGAGATGCATATGGGTGACACGGTGGTTTTAGCGAGTTCGGGCCTCTCACGGTGGAGATAACAACCCTACGTCTCATGCTCCGGAGAGGCTTTGTTTTATCTTAGTATGTATCCGGAGATTACAATGAGAGGAGAACGGTTCCCCGTAGTCCTAAGACTAATGGTGAAAGAGAGAGAGAGAGGTAGAAGAAAAAAGCCCCCTTAGTCTAGTGGTTGGGGGTGGCTTATATAGAGTGTGCCACCCCCTCACCTCCTATGTTACAAAGTGGGGCATGAATGCCATAATGCCAGCCCACTACCAAGCCCTCACTATGAGAATGATACCGACTGTTTGCTGCCTACTGGTCTTCATATATCCGAGTGAGTCGTACGATCGAGTGGTGAACTGTCATCCGAGTGGATGGTATGCTGCTTGGTCGAGTGGATAGTATGCTGCTTGTCCGAGTGGATAATATGTCTGTATGAAATTTATCTGGACCCACATGTTGTGTGGACCCCATGCTTCATGATATTTTGACCCTTCGTGGGCCTACCTATTATGTGTATCCCCAACACCCTCCACCTGGCCGCCTCCTCCTCTCTCCCACTAAGGCCCAATAAGGCCCATTGACTCCCCGGGGGGTTTCCGATAACCCCCGAATCGATTGCGATTTTGCAGAACGAGTTTGTGAAAGACACAATTTGGTCTGAGTGATTACGGAAATACTCAGCACATGTCGTCGTGCTTTCAGACAACCAAGGTTTGAACAAAATCTCAATGGATTCTAGCATTGCGCTTCCCGACTGATTGGGGTAAGTGCCCGCATGGAGCAATTTGGTGACATTGGTTCATCTCTCGGAAGAGGTTAACTCGTGATCAGAGTATGGGTGTGTCATTAGATCTGGGCAGCATGATTGTCACATGGACTGTTGTCTCGGAGAGATGTCGTTCTTATCCCGGAGGAACGTCAATACGAGTCGGTATGAGATCCAAACTTATGAGTTTCACGCTTTGAGTCCTATAAGAAGGCTCAAAACAGGTCCACGGAGGAGCGTTAAACTCACCTTATAGGAATTTTTTGGTAGTCGACGAGATTCTTAGAACTTGTTTGTTTGTTGTTCGTCACTCGGACTGGTCAGGCCATACCGAGTGGAGATTACTCCAGTGGGGGCACGCTGAGTGCACCCACTGGGTGTAGTCCCCGAGACCGCCGTCGATTGCGGGCAATCGGCGGGGGTCTAAGAGAGAAAATCTTCTTAGCTGGTACCGATTGGACTTGTTCTTCTCTGACTCAGAGGTCGAGTGATCTGGAGCTAGTCTTGCATCGAGCAAAATGTTTCTTTGTGAGTTCTCTTCCAGTGGGGGCACGCTGAGTGCACCCATTGGGTGTAGCCCCCGAGCCTCTGTTGGACTAGATGAGTCTGGCAGAGGGTTTAAGTCTCCTGGTAAACCTCCATGCAGTCGACACGATAAATATCTTTGTCTGAAATTGAGTCAATCGGATGGATCTTTAAGCGCTTTGCATGGTAAATAA
The DNA here is from genome assembly GCF_002162155.2 of Triticum dicoccoides. Lineage (NCBI taxonomy): Eukaryota > Viridiplantae > Streptophyta > Magnoliopsida > Poales > Poaceae > Triticum > Triticum dicoccoides. The sequence goes on along the minus strand of NC_041382.1, from coordinate 519,014,793 downwards.
GCTCAGCTTGGAGCTGAGTCAGTCGGACTGATCTTCGTGCACTTGGCAATGTAAATAAATTCAATCTGGAACTGGATCAATCAAGTGATCTTTGTGCACTCGGCACGATGAATGAATTCGGCCTTGAAATTGTCGACTGTAGAAAAAAGCTCGACACTCCAGGGAGTAATCGTTCTAGTAGTAGTTCTTACATTGACCGTTAGCTTTTGCAGGAAAGGGGTATTTGTAAGAGTACACATGCTTCCCGACTAATCGGGGTATGTTGACTGCAAGGAAAAACATGGTGGCACTCGTATGTCTCCCAGGGGAGATAGACTAGTGGTCCTATGTGGACGTGCCATGAAACCCGAGTGGTGAGGCTAGTGTGTCGGCTGACTCTCTGGAGAGAGGCCACTCATTATCCCGGGGGAACACTAGCACATGCCATCTCTGAGTCCAAGTTTGTGAAACTGGCGCCTTGGAGCCTAGGATAACGGCCAAGTGTACCCGTAGAGGAGCGTCGTTTTCACCCTTCTGTAGCCGTGAAGATGACTTCAAGAAATGACTTGCGCGATCGTCCAAGTGGATAGTACTACCCTTATAGATTTTCGGCGGAATGAGCATGTATGGTCAGAAAGATATTCCTGATGTGATCAATGGGCTGATCGAATGGGTGTAACACTTGAAGGCGGCATGACCAACGGTTGTGCGTAGCCCCCGAGTGATGCTCAAAAAAGAGGTAGGCTTGCTATAGAGTGTGATATGAGATTTGATCATATGAGTAACTTAGTCGTTCCCGTGCTGGGGTGTAGAGGTAAAGACATGTCCAACTGATGGTGGCGCGCAAGGTGGCCGAGGGGCGATGATGCGTACAACCGAGTGACGATGCGTGGGGCGGCCGAGTGGCGAAGATGTGCACAATCGAGTGGCAACGCGCGGGGCGGCCGAGTGAGGATGCGCGAGGTGGCCGAGTGACGACGCGCGGCGTGGCCAAGTGACGACGCGCGGGGCGGCCGAGTGGCGAAGACGTGCACAACCGACTGGCGACGCGCGGGGCGGCCAAGTGAGGATGCGCGAGGTGGCCGAGTGACGACGTGCGGCGTGGCTAGGCGACGACGCGTGGTGCTGCCGAGTGGTGAAGACGTGCACAACCGAGTGGTGACGCGCGGGGCGACCGAGTGGTGAAGACGTGCACAACCGAGTGGTGCGGTGCGGAACGGCCGAGTGATGGCGCGGGGCAGCTAAGGCGAAGGCGTGTGCCACCGAAAGGTGAAAATGGTCCTCAGAGGAGTTAGTCGGATGCTTTCGAAGCTGATGTATAGTGTGGTTGCGATGCAACGAGACCGGCGTGAAAACTAAGTCTGAGTAGGAATGAAGATGGCGCGCAGAGCGTCTGGGTTATTATAAAAATGATCAAAGTGGCAGATCGAATGCACTTGTTGAAGTGAAGGATTTGACTGGTGATAAGTACTCGACCACTCATGAGAGTGTCTTTCCAAATGAGATGCAGTCCCTGAGTGCGGCGTAGCCCCCGAGCGTACTATAGGCTTCGACAACGGACATGTCGGAATACGAGAAATATAGTTTTGAATGGATGATTTGCAATTCATCGAGCCGGACTCGGGTAAAGATGAGGAGAAGCTTCCGAGTGATGCTCGAAAGAGACAAACTCGCAAAAGAGTGAAGTGTGAAGTTTAATTATAAGAGAGATTTATTTGTCTCATGCCCAACGAGACGACGAGGTCTATGTCATTGATACGATGAAGAGGATTCCACAGAGGGGTTGGCCGGATGTTTTTGAAGTCAACAGAGCGACTAGGTCGGTGCTGTGGTGTGCTATGACCGGTACGGCGACCGAGTCCGAGCAGTGATGAAGTTGGCGCATAGGGCCGTCGAGTGATCGCGTAACTTGTGTAAAAAATGGCACAAGCCAATGAAATAATTTCTCGAGCAAATTTGATGTGTGCTAAAATGATTTGTGTGAATAACACCCATAAACACCCGCTGGGAGTGCAAGGTGCTCGCTGGTTAACCAGCAAGAGTCTGAAAGAGCGAAGGATCCATTCCAACTTGTCGAAGCGATGGATCCGACTGAACTCATTGGAATACTATCTCAAATAAAGCGAAAGCGTAGTGTTTCGACTGAGTTGCAGCCCTCGAGGACCGATGCAAACTCGAAATGAAGAACGACACATGGTGTTCGTGAATGATGTATGCGAAAAAATGGAAGTTGGACCCAGTACTAAGCAAGTATGTGAAAATAGACAAACGAGCATAGAGGTACACTTGGTGGCGTGGCCTCCGAGTGAACGTGGTGTGTGAATTATGGGATACTCGGGAAGGCGGAAATAACAGAATGTAGCGCATATAGAATGACTTAGCTGATTGAAGGCACGCGAGTGGCCAAGTGGTGAAGATGAGTTCAACTGATGGCGATGCGCAGGGTGGCCGATTGATGTAGATATTTCTCAACGAGTGGCGACGCGTGGGGCAGCCGAGTGGTGATGAGGTGACCAACCGATGGCGACGCGCAGGGCGGACGAGTGGTGATGAGGTGACCAACCGAAGGTGACGCGCGGGGCGGCCGAGTGGTGATGAGGTGACCAGCCGATGGCGACGAGCAGGGAGGCCGAGTGGTGATGAGGTGACCAATCGATGGCGACGCG
>NC_041382.1:519009257-519010365 GCF_002162155.2 Triticum dicoccoides | reverse complement strand
CATGCGGGGCGGCCGAGTGGTGATGAGGTGACCAACCGATGGGGACGCGCGGGGCATCGAGTGGTGATGAGGTGACCAACCGAGTGGCGACACGCGGGGCGGCCGAGTGGTGATGAGGTGACCAATCGATGGCGACGCGCGGGGCGGCCGAGTGGTGATGAGGTGACCAACCGATGGCGACGTGCGGGGCGGCCGGGTGGTGAGGAGGTGACCAACCGATGGCGACGCGCGGGGCGGCCGAGTGGTGATGAGGTGACCAACCGATGGCGAAGCGCGGGGCGCCCGAGTGGTGATAAGGTGACCAACCGAGTGACGACGCATAGGGCCGTCGAGTGATCGCGTAACTTGTGTAAAAAAGGCACAAGCCAATGAAATAATTTCTCGAGGAAATTTGATGTGTGCTAAAATGATTTGTGTGAATAACACCCATAAACACCCGCTGGGAGTGCAAGGTGCTCGCTGGTTAACCAGCAAGAGTCTGAAAGAGAGAAGGATCCATTCGAACTTGTCGAAGCGATGGATCCGACTGAACTCATTGGAATACTATCTCAAATAAAGCGAAAGCGTAGTGTTTCGACTGAGTTGCAGCCCTGGAGGACCGATGCAAACTCGAAATGAAGAACGACACATGGTGTTCGTGAATGATGTATGCGAAAAAATGGAAGTTGGACCCAGTACTAAGCAAGTATGTGAAAATAGACAAACGAGCGTAGAGGTACACTCGGTGGCGTGGCCTCCGAGTGAACGTGGTGTGTGAATTATGGGATACTCGGGAATGCGGAAATAACAGAATGTAGCGCATATAGAATGACTTAGCTGTTTGAAGGCGCGCGAGTGGCCAAGTGGTGAAGATGAGTTCAACTGATGACGATGCGCAGGGTGGCCGATTGATGTAGATGTGTCTCAACGAGTGGCGACGCGTGGGGCGGCCGAGTGGTGATGAGGTGACCAACCGATGGCGACGCGCAGGGCGGACGAGTGGTGATGAGGTGACCAACTGAAGGTGACGCGCAGGGCGGCCGAGTGGTGATGAGGTGACCAACCGATGGCGACGAGCAGGGAGGCCGAGTGGTGATGAGGTGACCAATCGATGGCGACGCGCAAGGCG
>NC_041382.1:518993144-519007906 GCF_002162155.2 Triticum dicoccoides | reverse complement strand
TGACCAAATGAGTGGCGCCACGCGGGGCGGCCGAGTGGTGATGAGGTGACCAACCGAGTGACGACGCGCGGGGCGGCCGAGTGGTGATTAGGTGATCAACCGATGGCGATGCGTGGGGCGGTCGAGTGCAGTAGACCCGTTCCGCAGAGTGGCGACACGTGGGGCGTCCGAGTGATGTAGACGCGCGCCACGGAGTGACGATGCGCGGGGCGTCCCGTAGAGTGATGATGCGCGGGAAGTCAGGGTGATGTAGACGCGTGCGCGGAGTGACGACGGGTGGGACGTCCGAGTGATGAAGACGCGTCCGGCCGAGTGACGAGTGACGAGGACATGTCCAACCGAATGACGATGCATGGGATGGTCGAGTCGGACAAGTTGATGAAGTCATGTCCAGCTGAGCGATGGCGTGCGGGGCAGCTGAGTGATGAGAACATGCCCAGCCGAGTAGCTATGCATAGTGTGGCCGAGTCGGACAAGTTGATGAAGATGTTCTCAGCCGAGCGGTGTCGTGTGGGGTGACCGAGTGGACAAGTTAATGAAGACGTGTCCAACTGAGCAGCGACGCGCGGGGCGACCGAGCGGGTAAGTTGATGAAGACGTGCCCCAGTGAACAACGGTGCACGGGCAGTTTAGCAATGAAGATGTGTTCAACTGAGCGACGACGCGTAGGCGGCTGAGTGAGCTAGGGTCCATGGCCTAGTGAACTTGAGTCTGCATCCGAATGGATTCATATGTGAACTCTGGACGAATCGGGTTTGCAGCTGTCCGAGTGGAAGATCCATCGGGTGACCCGAGTGATGGTGGGATGACCAGCTGAGCGACTTGGCGTGCAGGCGGCCAAGTCACTATATTCGCCTGAACGAAACATCCGTCCGAGTGGATTGCTATCGGTGGACAACGACAGGACCAATGACCCTGCAAGTTTTTTTTTTGAGACGAGTGACCCTACAAGTTAGTAGCAAGCATAGCCACGAATATTCTTTTGTCGTGTCAGCGCTTTTCTGCAAGTTAGCAAGTATAGCCAGCATAGCCACGGAGTTAACGGCATGCATGTATGCACTAATTAGCTAGCACCAGAGCAATGCACTTATGACCGCAGTAATTAGGTAACTGACAATTGTAAATCCTCACAAATTGGCCGCTTAATGAGGCGATTATACCTTGATAAAGTGGAGCCAGTGGGGTTGCCTGTTGGTGGGAATCGCCCTTCCGTTTCCTTTTTTCCTGGGACGGGGCTTGCCTGCGTCCCCGGTGTGCGCCCATCCATGCGCCGCTGACACACGTGCTAAAAAGGGCCACGGGAGAGGGAGGCATGGATGGGTGACGTGTGTCAGCGGCGCACGGATGGGCGCATGCCGGAGGCACAGGCAAGCCCCGTCATTTTTCCTGCATGCAGTTAATTGATCATGAAAGTGACCGTATTATGCATGCACTTACGAGAGAGTTTAGGAGGCATTGACTCCTTTGACCCTCAACGACCAGGTTGCAGGTTGCGGGTCGTGGTTGTTTTGTAGGTCGCCGCCGCAGCGCGCCTCCGCCGCTGAGACAGTCACTGGCGACTAGCGTCGGAGGAAGAGCGACGCGCGCCTGCGCCGCGTCATGCCTGCGCTTCCATCGCGGAGGCCGAGAACATGAGGCGGGGTCGGCAGCTGTGCATTGGGGCTCATCGACAAGGTTGAAGACGACGATGAAGCGGACAACGCCGGCGCCCGTGCGTGACGATGATGAGGTGGACGGCGCCGGCGGCCACACGTGGAGGCTCATCGACAAGGTTGAAAACGACGATGAAGCGGATGACGACGGCGCCCGTGCGTGACGACGATGAGGTGGACGGCGCCGGCGGCCACACGTGGAGGCTCAACGACGACGTCGCAGACGAGGCGCAATCAGTTGTGCCGAGGTTGTTGACAACGACAACGGAGACGGCGCCGATGGCCGCACGCGCACTCGGCTGTACCGAGGTTGGAGACGACGACGGGGCGGATGGCGCCGGTGGCCGTGCGCAGAGGTGCAACCGGTTTCTTGTAAGTGCTTGGATTGATGCATGTTTCCTTCGGCGGGAATCGATCTGCCGCCGATGGTTGAAAATAACCATTTGCATCATGGCTCGATAGACGCCATGCCCCAAGGTGGGCGCCAACTGTCGTGGGAACGATTCCGACAATAATAAGGTATAGGGTAATGTAGCATGATCTATCGAGATGCATATGGGTGACACGGTGGTTTTAGCGAGTTCAGACCTCTCACGGTGGAGATAACAACCCTACGTCTCGTGCTCCGGAGAGGCTTTGTTTTATCTTAGTATGTATCCGGAGATTACAATGAGAGAAGAACGGGTCCCCGTAGTCCTGAGACTAATGGTGAAAAAGAGAGAGAGAGGTAGAAGAAAAAAGCCCCTTAGTCTAGTGGTTGGGGGTGGCTTGTATAGAGTGCGCCACCCCCTCACCTCCTATGTTACAAAGTGGGGCATGAATGCCATAATGCCAGCCCACTACCAAGCCCTCACTATGAGAATGATACCGACTGCTTTGCTGCATGCTGGTCTTCATATATCCGAGTGAGTTGTACGGTCGAGTGGTGAACTGTCATCCGAGTGGATGGTATGCTGCTTGGTCGAGTGGATAGTATGCTGCTTGTCCGAGTGGATAATATGTCTGTATGAAATTTATCTGGACCCACATGTTGTGTGGACCCCATGCTTCATGATATTTCGACCCTTCGTGGGCCTACCTATTATGTGTATCCCCAACACCCTCCACCTGGCCGCCTCCTCCTCTATTCCATTAAGGCCCAATAAGGCCCATTGACTCCCCGGGGGGTTTCCGGTAACCCCCCCGGTACTCCAGTAAATGCCCGAACTCATCCGGAACCATTCCGATGTCCAAACATAGCCTTTCAATATATCGATCTTTATGTCTCAACCATTTCGAGACTCCTCGTCATGTCTGTGATCACATCCGAGACTCAGAACTACCTTTAGTACATCAAAACACATGAACTCATAATACCGATCGTCATCGAACGTTAAGCGTGCGGACCCTATGGGTTCGAGAACTATGTAGACATGACCGAGACTCACTTCCGGTCAATAACCAATAGCGGAAACTGGATGCTCATATTGGTTCCTACATATTCTACGAAGATCTTTATCGGTCAAACCGCATAATAACATACGTTGTTCCCTTTGTCATCGGTATGTTACTTGCCCGAGATTCGATCATCGGTATCTCAATATCTAGTTCAATCTCGTTACCCGCAAGTCTCTTTACTCGTTCCGTAATGCATCATCCCGCAACTAACTCATTAGTCACATTGCTTGCAAGGCTTATACTGGTGTGCATTACTGAGAGAGCCAGAGATACCTCTCCGACAATCGGAGTGACAAATCCTAATCTCGATCTATGCCAACTCAACAAACATCATCGAAGACACCTGTAGAGCATCTTTATAGTCACCCAGTTACATTGTGATGTTTGATAGAACACTAAGTGTTCCTCTGGTATTCGGGAGTTGCATAATCTCATAGTCATATGAACATATATAAGTTATGGAGAAAGAAATAGCAATAAACTAAACGATCATAGTGCTAAGCTAACATATGAGTCAAGTCAATCACATCATTCTCTAATGATGTGATCCTGTTTATCAAATGACAATTGTTGTCCATGGTTAGGAAACTTAACCATCTTTGATTAATGAGCTAGTTAAGTAGAGGCATACTAGTGACACTCATTTTGTCTATGTATTCACACATGTACTAAGTTTCCGGTTAATACAATTCTAGCATGAATAATAAACATTTATCATGCTATAAGAAAATATAAATAACAATTTTATTATTGCCTCTAGGGCATATTTCCTTCACATACACGTATGAAACACGGACACATGTCAACATAGAAAGATCACAATACATGTGGATAAGTTGGCCGTCCGTTGTAGAGAAAGTAGTGAAAGCTGGCAGATAGCGTCGTTGAACTTGAGGGAGCAATTACATCAAGATTGTGTGGGCCGAGACCCATAAAATTTAGCGATAATTATTTTTGTGCCCTTAGTTGTGTCCCACTTAGCTATTTTGCTCCTAATTTTCAAAAACTATTGGTCCCGCCGAAACCACTTCGCTTCTCTTATGCATTTGCCCTTTGACCTCCAATTTAAAAATTTCATGACGAATTCATATTAACTCAGAAAAATACAAATAAGATATCAAAATGTTCAAAAAAAGCATCACATGTATGCATGTCATTTGCATTCACGAGAAAAGTGTTATTTAGTCACACGAGGTTATTAATATTATTGATGTTAGTAAATCTAAAAATGCATGAACAATACTTCTGTCAAGAATGCAAATAGCATGCACATATAAGTGATGTTTTTTCTGAACAGTTTGATATATTATTCGCATTTTTCTGAGTTAATATGAGTTTGTTATGACGTTTTCAGAGCGAAGGTCAAAGCGGCCAAAGAGCAAAAGCATAGAAGAAGCAAAATGGCTTGAGCAGGACCAATGATTTTTGGAAGCTAGAGGCAAAACAGTCAAGTGGGACACAACTAGGGGCCTAAAATTAATTATCTCCAAACTTTAACAGTTGCATTATGGCAAACACGGCAACATGTGGAGTCTGTGGTGCGACAGAAGGACTCGTGGCAATATGCGTATGGGGGTTGGCTGGTGAAGAACTGACATACTAGCACTTGTGCAGGAGTTCTTTCTTATCACTACTAAAATGAATGTTGGTGGAGCCTTGTCGAAGTCAAACTAGAAAGGCTTGGGAGGGCTGTGCGCAGGGACGCGGATGTTGCGGAAAACTTACGGGCGCTTCTGTTGTGGTCGCGGATGGCAGACAAGACCCGACGGTGGCAATGGCGTGTAGGGAAGCTCTTGACATTGTGCTCGATCTGTGTACCACAAAAATTCAGGTGGCGTCTCGTTTTTTTTTCCGGAAGTGGAGGCGTCTCGTTGTGAGAGACCTAGTGACTGAAATTAGCAAGAGGAGTGGAGACTACTGACGGGACGCTCTGGAAGAAGTGTGCTTCAAGTTTGAAGGTAGAAGAAGAAGTAATACGGAAGCAGGCTATGTTGGTTGATCCGCCGGACGAGTTTCTGGTTTCTAGTAGCGCTGGCAGTCCACTAAAAAAACTGAAAGAAACGCCGTCCAATGGCCAGTGTGGAGCACGTACTCCTGTAGTGCATGATTGGTTCTGCAGAAACTTCTAGTATGCTTATCAAGAAACTGGATGGTGAGTTCAGATGAAAAGAGACCACTTCTGTCAGGAGATCGATCGATCATGGTGGGTGGTGAGTGTCAAGTCAGCTGTCTGGATGGACGAATTGACAACCGTCGGCTTGCTTTAGCTACCCGCTTTCCCCTCCACTAGGAGAATGCAGCACGGAACACGTGATCAACTTCTAGCACAAACTCCATTGGCGCAGGCAGGGTGTGTGCGCTGGCTATTTGCCGTCCGACTCCGACCGCCGGTGAGGGCTAGCACAGGTCAGCGGCAACGGAGCCAGTCTAACAAGTCCGTGGTCAGTAGACTCGACCCCAAGGTCCCAGCTCCACCCCAAGAGCCATGCATACACGCACTAGTCTCAGACTCAGCCGACCGTTGGCTCTCCCGTCTTCACCCGAGCACACGTCCCGGTCAGGTCAAATCCAGAGATACGAAAGGCACCACACACACACACTCATGAGCCAGTGAGCATTAAACTAATCGCCACTCGTGACATGAAACTCCAATCTAATCTAATCTCATCTCATCTGGCGAATGGGAGTCGTCTGGCTTTACATGATCTGTCCCTATTGGCCACATTCGCTTTAAACTTGCCACTCGCGGACTAGGTTATCTATCATATCTTGCGGTGGTGGAACAGAACCTATTACAAATATTGCGCACCTTTGTGATTCGTTAGATCCGCGAGACAGTGATCCGCAACACGTATAATATATGCCTAATAGCAACAAGGAAGCCCCCCGACCCCCGACCCCCGAGCCGCTCCCGCGAGCGTCCTCGGGGGAAACCCTAGCGCGCCGCCCCTCGTCCTCCCTCGTCGATCTCTTCCCCCGCTGCCACCGTACAGCGCCGCCGGGCAAAGTCCGGCCGGCGTTGGTGGCGGCGGGGATCTTGCCCCTCTCCTCGCGGTTGGCGTCCGGCGCGGGACGGCGCGGCGCGAGACGGTGCTGGGCTGGGCAGGGCCCAGCGGCGCGGCGGAGGGCGTGCTGGGTGGCGGCGCCCCTGCCTGACGGCGGTGCAGCTGCGGCTTGGGGCCCTTCCAACGCGCGGTGGTTGCGACTTCTCTGGTGGCGGCGCGAGTTATCCCGGCGGCGGCTTGGCGGCGTGGCGCGGCGGAGCTCCGGCGATGACTCGGCGGCGGGCTGGAGGGCTAGGCACCGTCCAGTGGTGCTGCCTCCGCGGCGGTTGCGGTTTGGGGCCCTTGACCCCAATCCGATCTGGATCTGGTTGTTCTTGGGTCTGGGCCATGGCGGCTGGCGAGGCATGGTGTTCGTCGGGGCTTGTCGGCCTCTAGGCACCATGGGGGTGCCGACGGCGACGCGTGCCCGGCGTGGTGACGCTGGTGGACGTGGTGGTCATCTTCTTCCCGAGATGGCCGGCAAGAGGCTTGGTGATCGGATCTCGAGATCCATCATCTTGTCCCGGCTGCGAGTAAGGGAGACATGGTTGCCGGTGAAAGCCGAGCCGACGGCAGGCGATGGCGGCGTTCTTGCCGTTACCTTGATGGAGGCATCGTCGTGTAACTACTGTCGACCCACTCATGCTGCTCCGGAGGAAACCCTAGGATCAGGTGTTCCAGATCGGATGATGGCGACACTGGTGTCATTTCTCTCTTTGGAGCATCGTTTGCGGAGCAGCGCTGGAAGTCAGAGGCAGGAGGTGGAGCGGCTTCGTCTTGCACGGAGCTTCGGTGGTGATGTCAAGTCATGCCTGACCGACAGGTGCTACGCTTTGTCATGCCTGGTCGGCAGGTGCTACGCACGACAGATCTTCCAAGGACTTCAAGCTGTGTCAGCTGGTGATACCTGGCAGCATGGTGCTGAGGTGTATCAGTGGCGACCACGACGTGCTCAGTTGTTTGCGCGCAGGGAGGAGGTGCCGTTTGGCACCGTGGTGGCGTCAACGATAGCTAGACCGAGCAAGGTTGATGCATCAGTACAGTTTTGAAGATGGAGCGGTGGCAGTTGGCGGCGGCAGCCTCTGAGAGCACGCCGGACCAGTGTGTGCCCCAGACCCGGCAAGAGGCTAGGTTGGGGTCTCAGGTCTTAGATGTTAGGCTTGGCTGCGATGTATGTTTGGTATTAGGCCCAGACTATCTGCGCCCCTTCATCAACTGGATAGGTATAGCGACAGTTTGTTGCTTAGACGGCGGCTTTAGTCTTACTTTTGCATGATTTTGTAAGGTCTTGTGAGAATAATTAATAAAGTGGTCGTATGCATCGCCTAGATGCAGAGGCCGGGGTCATCCTCCTTTTCTAAAAAATAGCAACAAGGAATAATGGTGATTTTACAATAATACCAGACATGCCTATCTTATCACATTGTGTAGCAATGCAATAACTCCATTTCAACATTTTTAAAAGTAAATGCAGTTTTGGTACAACTACATTTCCTTCCATAACTTTAAACTACATAATAACCACATAAATTTGAACTAAAATCACGACAAGTATTTTGAAACGGAGGAAGTACTATACATGATGCTAGTCCAATAATTTGCCAAATCCATGCAAAAACGAGACATCACCCGCACCTTCGACATGGTGTCCTGGCCATCAATTTTTGCTCGACATGGTGTCCGATGATAAATGGAATATACGGGCTTCAGCGATCAACTGCAAGAGTTCATCAACGGAAATAGTGTGCGGCATGGAACTTTGCCATGAATGTGTCTGGAACCGGTGCCTTACCCGCTGCAATCAAAGCACCACCTCCTAAAATTCCTCATCCTTAAAGGGCTCGTCGAGGCTTGAACATGAACCTAGGAAATCAAGGTTCAGTCGGAACTCATGTTGCTAAATCCCATGATAAGTGAGTTAAAGTGCTTGGAGGAAGCCTTAGCCATGGACGCATGGTCAAAGACTGCCACGCCATTAACCACTATGTCGTGGATCGCCTTCTTCTGCTTTCGGTGGGAGGTGTGTTGTTGGAAGAATGTTGTGTTGGCATTACCTATACCCAATCACACACAATCTTCAACCACCGACGAGCCATGGTGCACTCAATTGAAGCGAGCCCAAGGTAGGCATGCTTAATGCTAGCACACAACTGATGGACGAGCTCTAAAAATTGCCACATCTCCATGGACACGTCTAATGGAATCATGAACTCATGGGCGAGCATGAGCTATAGCCACACAACCCACCTGCATGTCGCTCTAGCTCATCAGATGGTGGGTTGCACTCTTGAGTCGAGTATAAGCCAATGGAAGGGGTCAGCCTCGTAAGTTGCGACAACCCAACTCACCATAATCTTCTTCACGAATCCACCCTCCTGGACCCAAAACCTCTCAAACTAGAAACATTGTTGACAAGGGGGGCGTGATGTGCAATCTAGGAGTAAGGGGCAATGGTCGGACATGGCAGTGAGAGATAACGGAGCAAATAACTATATGCAACTTCTCCCAGTTCACCGTGCATAACACACTATCAAGGTTGACCAACATGGGAGCGCCACCATCATTAGATCATGTCTAGCAAAGATCGTAGAGGTATAGCTCTTCGAGCTCACAATCATTGAGGAAGCATCGTAATCTCCCCATCATGTGACGGTGGGGATTGTCCTTGCTCTTGTCCTCGTCATGTTAGATCATATTACAGTCACCCCAGATGACACATGGGCATGGCCAGACAACTCTTACCTCTTGCATCACGTCGAGGCAAGTGAACTTGTTTGCATCCTCCCATGGTGCGTATATGCAAGTCAATGTCCCAAGGGAAGGGAAGACCAGATTCGTAACTGATACGCCTCCAACGTATCTATAATATATGAAGTATTCATGCTAATATATTATCATTTTTGGATGTTTTACAATCATTTTATAGCAACTTTATATCATTTTTTGGGACTAACCTATTGATCCAGTGCCCAGTGCCCGTTGCTGTTTTTTGCTTGTTTTTTACATCACAGAAAATCAATATAAAACGGAGTCCAAACACCGCGAAACTTTTTGGAGCATTTTTATGGACCAGAACACCCAGGATGGCCAGAGCAGCACCTGGGGAGGGGGGGGGTGCCCCGCGGAGGGCACAACCCACCAGGGCGCGCCTGGTCCCCCAGGCGCGCCTAGGTGGGTTATCACTACTAGGGAAAAGCTTAGCAGCAGCGAGGGTTTTGGGCCTCTCAGTAGCGCGGGTGCCGGTGCTACTAATAAGGCACTACAGCTAACGTATAGCAGTAGCGCATGTTGTCCCACGCTACTGCTATACATGAATAGTTGTAGCGCTCTTTGGGAAAGGGCGCTACTGATATTATCTGCAGCGCTGTTTGCTGGGACACACTACTGGTAAGGAGGCGCTACTGCTAAATTTCCCCCCTCGCTACTACTAGTTTATTTATTAGTTTTTTTCCTGCATATTTGTTTTGTATTTGTTTTGTATTTGAATAGGCTTTATACAATAATCTTTAGCATATCATACACATACAAATGTAATCATAGCATATACATACAATTAGTCTCATCAAATCATGTCATCATCATAATCATCATCCAACACAAAGTGGTCTCTCGTCATTATCTCGAAAATAGTGATACAAGTCTCGATTACTTGCAAATACACCGTCATCCATCTAAACAATGATATACGCGAGAAGAGCTATCACTTTGAGAACATGAGTTTGTATCCCTCTCTCGCATTAGCGTGAACCTAAACTAACTACCGCCTGTCGCTCGGAAACCGGAAAACGGTACACCTGGGCGGCCTGACACTCCGGCCACTTGTCGTATATATACTCCTGGCGTAGCACTTCTTCGCCATCTATAATCTATGCACCTGCATCATCACATGAGTCGATGATATGCAACATATATAGTTGAGCAACAGAAAGAGACAGACTTGGCAAAAATAGAAACAACATATCATAAGCATAAATAACAAAGTTCATCGTACCCCAAAATGCCCTAACTAGAGTGATTTTCGCTAGTCGAGAAGGAGGACGGTTTAATTACATCACAAATAAAGTTTCACCGTGCATAACTCAAAGTTTTGTCATACAGAAAGTATGGACTAAACGGACACATTGCCATATATCGACAATCACTCCAACATGTCGTTCCATCCATCCAAGTCAGGGAGATAGTCCCCGAGCCTAGTGAAAGGCTTCAGGTCGAGACGCTGAGAGGCTATCCATGTTCGGACGTCTTCCCGCGACATTTGTCCTTCTCCGTAGAATCCCTGTTTTTCCGACGACCTCCTTCATGATGATTTGGGCAAGTTCGCGTTGGATGTTATAGAACTCAACTCGAAGTCGATGATCCTCGATATCTCCTATGTCCTTTGCCCATTGCAGAATATGGGCATCGCCGGAAGAAGGTGCCATGCGAAGGTTCTAGTGATCCCGTCTGTACTCCAGCATGTGGTGTAGGACATAGAATCCATCATTAAGAGAATCGTTCGGTTGCTGGATGCAACAGAAGTCGGTCTTATGGCCGAAGGCGACCCTGCCGCCCCTTATCTTCTTGTCCCTGACCTCTCCACCCATTGATTGGTAGTAATACATAGCACTATCGAGAACATCCTTGATGTGGGTGTAATCCTTTTTGTGAATGTTCTTCGACGAGTCCAAGTAAAGAGCATGGGAGAATCGGGGGTAGAGGATGATGAGGACGGCACGTCCGCCGCTGCGCAAAATAAGTCCTCAAATTAATTAGCCTCCACCATGCAAATGAATGATTGAAATCGAAGGAAGGATAGCAGCGCGGATGACTTACACGGGATGATAAGGCATGAGAATCGCCCCCTTGTCCTTATTGGCGAGCATGAAACTGGCGATGTAATCCCTCGCGTATTCACGGTGCTTTGTGCAGACTCCCAAGAAGCCCTCATGCATGTAGTACGGGTCAGTGACACATATATGAGATATCTGCTCAACCCCGACGATGTAGTTCATGTGCAAGGCATAAAGGCGGACAAACGTAAAATCCAGCTTCTTCACGTGAAACATGTCGAATATGTAATCGAATCGCAGGAAGAACTTATCTGCGGGGAAGCTGTCGACGTACAACATTTGCCGCGGAACGTTAACCACGTAGAGTGGGTATCCTGAATCTTTCGAGGCGATGAGGTCTTTCTCTACTCGCAGCACATCGCCATGAAGTCTCTTTTAGATCACCGAATATGGCCCGTAGCGCTATTGCAGGTAGGATTGGTTGACCGGGGATATGCCATTTATCCGCATCGGGGATATCTATACGGTCCTGAAGCCGAGGCTGCTGAGGCGGCTGGATCATAGAAACAGCTTTTTTGCCTTTCCTCGCTCTCTTCCTAAACTTCTTTACTACCGGAGGGTCGTCCATAATACGTTGAGACAGCAATTCAGGCACCGACTCATGATGCTCAAACCCTGAGGAGGCGCCAGTATAGACATACTGTTCAGCAGCGCCATCGTCGTCCTCATCCTCATCCATGGCGATGTCATCAACGACTAATGGAGCCTCCTCCTTACCCCGTCCTCTATCACCCAACCCGACACCCGACACTAATTGGGTAGGTGGGGTGTTGATGTCCATACCTTGCTGAGGCTGCATGCTCGTGGATGTGCTCCCGGCCGCCTCGAGACGAAGCAGACTCTTTGGCCACAACAGGAACCACCCAGCATTGCAACAATCACCAAGCCGCCGCGGTGTCTCATTGTCATCCCCCAGTAGTACTGGAGGAGGCAAATTCTCGTGGCCCGGTTTGACACTGGCCACGGAAACCTTGAAGACGTTCGGGGGGATCGGCCGGCTGTGGAACAATGGTTCCTTCGGCTCCATTATCATCGCCTTCCCCACGTCCACCTTCTGGTCGCCGATGGTGTACAATATGGTGCACGGGGTTTCGTCGGCCTGCAAAGAAAAGTCTGCTACGTGAGACATCCGAAAGGCAACGAAAACGGGAGATTATACATTTATATTGAAGGGGGCCGGTGTGACAGATACCGTGAGGGCGTCGAGCTCAGCCAAAGACGAAGCACCGCCTAGCATGTCCGGTGCGGGATCCGGTGCAGGAGCAGGTGCAGCTACAGGTGCTGGTGCAACGCTAGTGGAGCTGCTCCCCGCCAAGAAGTCAGCAAGGGGAAAGTCCACTGCATTTTTTTTGGATTTTGCCTAGTCCAATTGAAAACGACCGGAACCAAGGTAGTAGAAATATCTACAGCCACCTGTTTTGAGGCAGCTACCGCTGTTGCGACTGTCTGCGTTGATTTCTTCTCAATCGCAATCTCAACCCTCTTGTCGATGTTTTCTTCATTTAACCTCCATCTTTCCTTTCTCTCCTCTGTGGTCTCACGGTAGTACTTCTTCCACGTGGTGCCGTCTCCGACACCGTGCACGCGTCCATATGACGGTCGAGTATCCACCAGTTGTTGTTTCAATATGTTCAATGCCCGGTTGAATGGAGTGTCCCACTTGGGCCTTGCCAATGCCTCAGACGGCGAGTCACTTTCGGCCGCAATCATGTGCTGCTCTCTCTGCAAAAGCCACAAGGATCATTTACAAATATGACTAACGTGTGTAGTCGAATTGATCAGAAACTAAAATTACCAGCAGTCTCATGAACTCCGTAATGACCGGTGTTGTCTCGTAAACCTTCTTCACTGGGTCCCAACGGTGCCGGGCCCTGAGGACGTCACGCTCCTGCGGGACGGTGAACTCCTCCAAGGGGTCTGGGATGCCCAGACTCGCGGCTTCCGCGTCCTCCTTGGACCATTTGGACCTCTTTCCGCCGTAACCACGACTTCCGAGGTGGTGGCTCCCAAAGTTCCTCTCTTGAAGCCCCTTCATGTACTTAGACTTTTTTTTGGCATCTTCGGCCTCGCAAGCCTCCTTGAATATTTGAAACTGCTCTTCCGTGATTGTCGGATTATCCTTTACAATCTCGGAGTAGGGTTCCTTCTTGTCGATGATCCTTGGTTTCACTCGATTTTTCCAGGCGGCCAACGCGTCGCTAAACTTGGTCATGGCGTGTTTGTTTATCTTCTTCATTGCCGGGTCCTCATCTGGATCTTTATAATCCTTCTCATCCCGGCCCGGGAACAAGAATATCTGGTGAAACTTCTTTAGGAGGGAGCTCCTCATATTTTCTATCTTCTGTAGTTTCTCATCGTTGATGGTGGCGGTTGTCCGTACGATGCAGCCTATTTGATTGTCGTAGCATCGACGCGCTTCCTCGGGCGCCGTTGGCTCAAAATTGCCGCCGTCCACCTCCGTGACCACCACTCTAGTAGTCCTGAGTTTGTTAGGAACCCGTTGCCTCTTTGCTTTCGGTTCTACATCGGCTCCGCTCCCCGAGGCAGCGCCAGTCTTAGTCTCAGCGCCGGTCTCGATGCCGGTCTGAGTCTGAGCGCCGGCTCAGTCTCAGCACCGGTCTGTGTGTCGGTCTCAGTCCACGATGCCACCGGTGGGCCCAACAATAACATCGGTTGATCGTCGGTAAGGCTAAAAAATTTGTCTGCCGCCCGATAGGCGTCGTCGCAATCACCAGAACCCTGTCCTTCATCGTTGCTAGCCATGTTTCCTATGATTAAATCTAGTCAATTAATTCTAGACCTAATAAAATGAATAATGACATAAAAAAGGCCTATTGTTTTGCAGGAATGTTGACTCCTTCCTGGTGCGGCAAATCACGGGCACTCGATATGTTGTAGCACAAGTCATGCCGAAATTCACGGAAAATTTCGGCATGACCTTTGCTAAAAAGTGGACAAATCGAGAACCTGAAATTTGCCGGAACAGAAATGAATCAACATTCCGGCAAAACATAGGCCACTCAGCATCATTCCCTGAAAACAATGTTCAAATATCCCTCTTCGACACCACAACACATGTCCAAATATACACGAGCAACCACATGTCCAAATTTCACAAGCTAATTCAAAAACAAAGTGTAGAAGAAAATTCATTTAACTACTAATAGAACAAAATTCAGTTAACTTTAGTGCTCTATAATGATGAAAGGAAAAAAAATTCAGTTAACTACTAATTTCATTCATTTAGGTTATTCATTTAACATCACCTAATTAACCTACTGTACCACTACTACTAGCAACACTACTAACCTAATTAACCTAGCAAAACTCCAGTGCCCTAACTGAAAAACATCTAATTAACATCTACTAGTACCACTATTGCCCTAACCTAATTAACATCTACTAGTATCACCATATACTATACAAGCAGCATCTACCCTAATTAAACCCTACTTCCCTAACTAACTTTTGTTGTAAACCAAATTTTTTGCTCTAAACTAATTTTTGCTCTAACATCTACTACTTAACATCCTTTGCTCCAAACTAAATTTTTTGCTATAAACAAACTTTTTCTCTACTAATTTTTTTTCTCTAAAATGCAGAGAGAGATGAGTGGGGGAGGGGTGGGGGACTTACAGAGAGGGGAGAGACGGTGGCGGGGAGGTGCTCGGTGACGGAGGCAGGGGCGAAGAGGGCGGGCTCGGGCACAGGCAATGGCGGTCCTGGGCGGGCTCGGGCGGCGGTGAGGTGGAGGGCGCCGACGGTGACGTCGAGGGCGGTCTCGGGCGGGGGCGGTGAGG
>NC_041382.1:518940117-518992911 GCF_002162155.2 Triticum dicoccoides | reverse complement strand
CTATTTAAGTGAAACGTAACGGTAGCGCGTTTCCGAAAACACGCTATAGCTAAGTTAGCTATAGGGCATTTCCTAAAACCCGCTATTGCTATTCCTTTCTCCCTTTTCCCTTTTTTCTTTTATTTTTCTTCACATTTTATTTTTTCCTTTCTCCTTTTTCTATTTCTTTCATTTTCTTTTACTTTTCTACTTGTTTTTCACTTTATTTTATTTCCGGTAGCAGCAGTGCCTTACACGTAAGTGCGCTACAGCTAAGGAGAGTAGCAGTAGCGCTGGGCCAGTATACGCACTACTGCTAGGTTGGGCTAGCCATGCGCGCCCAATTCAAACATAGCAGCAGCGCTTTTCGCTAGTACGCGCTACTGCAAAAGTCATAGCAGTAGCGTGGTTTATTTACGTGCGCTGCTACTAAGTAGCAGTAGCGTTTGATTTTGTACAACGCTACTGGTAAGATTCTGTGTATAAGCTTTTCCCTAGTAGTGTATGCCCACCTCGGTGGCCTCCCGCACCCCCTCTTTACCTTATAAATTCACAAATATTTTGAAAACCCTCGGGGTTAACCTAGATCAGAAGTTCGCCGCCGTAAGGCTCTATAGCCACCGAAAACCAATCTAGACCCTTTCTGGCACCCTATTGGAGGGGGGGAATCATCTTCGGTGGCCATCTTCATCACCCCGGCGGCCATCACGATGAGGAGGGAGTAGTCCACCCTCGGGGCTGAGGGTTTGTACCAGTAGCTATGTGTTTAATCTCTCTCTCTCTATCTCTATCTCTCTCTCTCTTTCTCTCTCTCTCGTGTTCGTGAGATGTCACGATCTTGATGTATCGCGGGCTTTGTTAATATAGTCAGATCATATGGTGTTTTCCCCTCTCTATCTTGTTGTGATGAATTGAGTTTTTCCCTTTGAGATTTCATTGTTATCAGATTGAATAATTTTATGGATTTGAGAATACTTGATATATGTCTTGCAATTGAATACTCATGGTGACAATGGGGTATCGTATTGATTCAGTTGATATATGTTTTGGCACTCAACTCGCGGATTTCGGAGGTGACATTATGGTAATCTATGCATAGGGATTGATGCACGTTCTTGAAGGAAATATGCCCTAGTGGCAATAATAAAGTTATTATATATTTCCTTATATCATGATAAATGTTTATTATTCATGCTAGAATTGTATTAACTGCAAACATAATACATGTGTGAATACATAGACAAACAGAGTGTCACTAGTATGCCTCTACTTGACTAGCTCGTTGATCAAAGATGGTTATGTTTCCTAACCATAGACATGAGTTGTCATTTGATTAATGGGATCACATCATTAGGAGAATGATGTGATTGACTTGACCCATTCCGTTAGCTTAGCACTTGATCGTTTAGTATGTTGCTATTGCTTTCTTCATGACTTATACATGTTCCTATGACTATGAGATTATGCAACTCCCTATCGGAGGAACACTCTGTGTGCTACCAAACGTCACAACATAACTGGGTGATTATAAAGGTGCTCTACAGGTGTCTCCGAAGGTACTTGTTGAGTTGGCATATTTCGAGATTAGGATTTGTCACTCCGATAGTCGGAGAGGTATCTCTGGGCCCACTCGGTAATGCACATCACTATAAGCCTTGCAAGCATTGTAACTAATGAGTTAGTTGTGGGATGATGTATTACGGAACGAGTAAAGAGACTTGCCGGTAACGAGATTGAACTAGGTATTAAGATACCGACGATCGAATCTCGGGCAAGTAACATACCGATGACAAAGGGAACAACGTATGTTGTTATGTGGTTTGACTGATAAAGATCTTCGTAGAATATGTGGGAGCCAATATGAGCATCCAGGTTCCGCTATTGGTTATTGATACGTCTCCAACGTATCTATAATTTTTGATTGCTCCATGCTATATTATCTACTGTTTTGGACATTACTGGGCTTTATTTTCCACTTTTATATTATTTTTGGGACTAACCTATTAACCGGAGGCCCAGCCCAGAATTGTTGTTGTTTGCCTATTTTAAGGTTTCGAAGAAAAGGAATATCAAACGGAGTCCAAACGGAATAAAACATTCGGGAATGTGATTTTCTCACCGAACATGATCCAGGAGACTTGGACCCTATGTCAAGAAACACAGGAGGAGGCCACGAGGTAGGGGGCGCGCCTACCCCCCCAGGCACGCCCTCCACCATCATGGGTCCCCTGTTGCTCCACCGACGCACTCCTTCCTCCTATATATACCTACGTACCCCAAACGATCAGATACAGAGCCAAAACCCTAATTCCACCGCCGTAACTTTCTGTATCCACGAGATCCCATCTTGAGGCCTGTTTCGGAGCTCCGCCGGACGGGGTATCCATCACGGAGGGCTTCTACATCAACACCATAGCCTCTCCGATGAAGTGTGAGTAGTTTACCTCAGACCTACGGGTCCATAGTTATTAGCTAGATGGCTTCTTCTCTCTTTTTGGATCTCAATACAATGTTCTCCCCCTCTCTTGTGGAGAACTATTCGATGTAATCTTCTTTTTGCGGTGTGTTTGTTGAGACCGATGAATTGTGGGTTTATGATCAAGTCTATCTATGAACAATATTTGAATCTTCTCTGAATTCTTTTATGTATGATTGGTTATCTTTGCAAGTCTCTTCGAATTATCAGTTTGGTTTGGCCTACTAGATTGATCTTTCTTGCAATGGGAGAAGTGCTTAGCTTTGGGTTCAATCTTGCGGTGTCCTTTCTGTTGGGGAACGTAGTAATTTCAAAAAAATTCCTACGCACACACAGGATCATGGTGATGCATAGCAACGAGAGAGGAGAGTGTTGTCTACATACCCTTGTAGACCATTTGCGGAAGCGTTATATCAATGTGGTTGATGTAGTCGTACGTCTTTACGATCCGACCGATCCAAGTACCGAAAGCACGACACCTCCGAGTTCTGCACACGTTCGGCTCGGTGACGTCCTCGCCTTCTCGATCCAGCAAGAGGGGCGAAGTAGTACATGAGTTCCGGCAGCACGACGGCATGGTGACGGTGTCGGTGAAGAACAATTTCCGCAGGGCTTCGCCTAAGCACTATGAAAACTATGACAGAGGATAAACTAGAGGGGACGGGGTTGCCGGCACACGGCTTGGTGTTTCTTGATGTGTCATTGGTGCTAGCCCTACCCCTCTATTTATATGTTGAGCCCCGGGGTCAAAACTTGGAGCAAAAGCCTCCTCAAAGTCAGTTTTGCCCGAAAGGCAAGAGTCCCACTCGGACTCCAGGACCAAACGCCACAATCTTTGGCGTCTGGCCCAGGGCCAGACGCCAGGTTCTCCGACGTTTGGCCCCCTGGCCTCCGCAAAACTCCTTTTGCACCGACTTATAGCCCCATGGGCCTGACCCCTTGGCCAAACCATATCATCCAATATATGAATCTTTACCTCCGGACCATTCCAGAGCTCCTCGTCATGTCCGTGATCTCATCCGGGACTCCGAACAACATTCGGTCCCAACATACATAACTCATATAATACTATATCGTCAACGAACGTTAAGCGTGCGGACCCTACGGGTTCGAGAACTATGTAGACATGACCGAGACACCTCTGTGGTCAATAACCAATAGCGGGACCTGGATGCCCATATTGGCTCCTACATATTCTACGAAGATCTTTATCGGTCAGACCGCATAACAACATTCGTTGTTCCCTATGTCATCGGTATGTTACTTGCCCGAGATTCGATCGTCGGTATCTCAATACCTAGTTCAATCTCATTACCGGCAAGTCTCTTTACTCGTTCCGTAATACATCATCCCACAACTAACTCATTAGTTGCAATGCTTGCAAGGCTTATAGTGATGTGCATTACCGAGTGGGCCCAGAGATACCTCTCTCACAATCGGAGTGACAAATCCTAATCTCAAAATACGCCAACCCAACAAGTACCTTCGGAGACACATGTAGAGCACCTTTATAATCACCCAGTTACGTTGTGACGTTTGGTGGCACACAAAGTGTTCCTCCGGTAAATGGGAGTTGCATAATCTCATAGTCATAGGAACATGTATAAGTCATGAAGAAAGCAATAGCAACAAACTAAACGATCAAGTGCTAAGCTAACGGAATGGGTCAAGTCAATCACATCATTCTCCTAATGATGTGATCCCGTTAATCAAATGACAACTCATGTCTATGGTTAGGAAACTTAACCATCTTTGATCAACGAGCTAGTCAAGTAGAGGCATACTAGTGACACTCTGTTTGTCTATGTCTTCACACATGTATTATGTTTCCGGTTAATACAATTCTAGCATGAATAATAAACATTTATCATGAAATAAGGAAATAAACAATAACTTTATTATTGCCTCTAGGGCATATTTCCTTCACTTTCCCTGTGACAGTAGGGGCAGCAAGGCACGTATTGTATTGTTGCCATCGAGGATAACAAGATGGTTTTTTTTATCATATTGCATGAGTTTATCCCTCTACATCATGTCATCTTGCTTAAGGCGTTACTCTATTGTCATTAACTTAATACTCTAGATGCATGCTGGATAGCGGTTGATGAGTGGAGTAATAGTAGCAGATGCAGGCATGAGTCGGTCTACTTGTCTCGGACGTGATGCCTATATATATACATGATCATACCTAGATATTCTCATAACTATGCTCAATAATGTCAATTTCTCAACAGTAATTCGTTCACCCACCGTAGAATACCTATGCTCTTGAGAGAAGCCACTAGTGAAACCTATGGCCCCGGGCCTATCTTCATCATATTAATCTTCCAATACTTAGTTATTTCCTTTGCTTTTTTACTTTGCTTTTATTTTACTTTGCATCTTTATCATAAAAATACCAAAAATATTATCTTATCATATCTATCAGATCTCACTCTCGTAAGTGACCGTGAAGGGATTGACAACCCCTTATCGCGTTGGTTGCGAGGAGCTATTTGCTTTGTGCAGGTACGAGGGACTCGCACGTAGCCTCCTACTGGATTGATACCTTGGTTCTCAAAAACTGAGGGAAATACTTACGCTACTTTCCTGCATCATCCTTTCCTCTTCGGGGAAATCCAACGCAGTGCTCAAGATGTAGCAAGAAGAATTTCTGGCGCCGTTGCCGGGGAGTCTACGCAAAAGTCAAACGTACCAAGTACCCATCACAATCCCTATCTCCCGCATTACATTATTTGCCATTTGCCTCTCGTTTTCCTCTCCCCCACTTCACCCTTGCCGTTTTATTCGTTCTCTCTCTATATATATCCTCCCTCTCTTTCCCGTTGGCCTCTTTTTGCCCGCTTGCTTTTTGTTTGCTTGTGTGTTGGATTGCTTGCTTGTCACGATGGCTCAAAATAACACTAAATTGTGTGACTTTACCAGTACCAACAACAATGATTTTATTAGCACTCTGATTGCTCCTCTTACCGATGCTGAATCTTGTGAAATTAATGCCGCTTTGCTGAATCTTGTTATGAAAGATCCGTTCTCCGACCTTCCTAGTGAAGATGCCGCTACCCATCTAAATAGCTTCGTTGATTTGTGTGATATGCAAAAGAAGAAATATGTGGATAATGATATTGTTAAATTGAAGCTATTTCCTTTTTCGCTTAGAGATCGTGCTAAAGCTTGGTTTTCGTCTTTGCCTAAAAATAGTATGATTCATGGAATAAGTGCAAAGATGCTTCTATCTCTAAGTATTTTCCTCCTGCTAAGATCATCTCTCTTAGAAACGATATTATGAATTTTAAGCAACTTGATCATGAACATGTTGCACAAGCTTGGGAGAGGATGAAATTAATGATACGTAATTGCCCTACGCATGGTTTAAATTTGTGGATGATTATACAAATTTTTTATGTCGGATTGAATTTTGCTTCTAGAAATCTTTTAGATTCGACCACGGGAGGCACTTTTATGGAAATCACTTTAGGAGAAGCTACTAAACTCCTAGATAATATAATGGTTAATTATTCTCTATGGCACAGTGAAAGATCTACTAATAAGAAAGTGCATGCGATAGAAGAAATTAATGTTTTGAGTGGAAAGATGGATGAACTTATGAAATTATTTGCTAATAAAAGTGTTTCTTCTGATCCTAATGATATGCCTTTTTCTACTTTGATTGATAATAATAATGAATCTATGGATGTGAATTTTGTTGGTAGGAACAATTTTGGTAACAACGCGTATAGAGGAAATTTTAATCCTAGGCCTTATCCTAGCAATTCCTCTAATAATTATGGTAATTCCTACAACAATTCTTATGGAAATTATAATAAGATGCCCTCTGATTTTGAATCTAATATTAAATAATTTATTACTTCACAAAATAATTTCAATGCTTTGATTGAAGAAAAATTGCTTAAGATTGATGAGTTGGCTAGGAACGTTGATAGAATTTCTCTTGATGTTGATTTTTTGAAACATAGATCTATTCCACCTAACCATGATATCAATGAGTCTCTCAAAGCCATGAGAATTTCCATTGATGAGTGCAAAGAAAGAACCGCTAGGACGCGTGCTAAGAAAGATGCCTTTAAGAGCGTGTTCTTCTAGTTCCTATGAAAATAAAGATGAAGATGTAAAAGTTATTGATGTGTCCCCTATTAAATCTTTGTTTTGAAATATTAATCTTGATAATGATGGGACTGAATATGATCCACCTTTACCTAGAAGGCGTTCCAAGAATTCGGAGTTTTTAGATCTTGATGCTAAAATTGATGAAAGTGGGATTGAAGAAATTAAAACCCTAGATGTTGCTAAACCCACTATTTTGGATTTCAAGGAATTTAATTATGATAATTGCTCTTTTATTGATTGTATTTCCTTGTTGCAATCCGTGCTAAATTCTCCGCATGCTTATAGTCAAAATAAAGCGTTTACTAAACATATCGTTGATGCCTTGATGCAATCTTATGAAGAAAAACTTGAATTAGAAGTGTCTATCCCTAGAAAACTTTATGATGAGTGGGAACCAACAATTAAAATTAAGATTAAATATCATGATTTCTATGCTTTATGTGATTTGGGTGCTAGTGTTTCCGCGATTCCAAAGACTTTGTGTGATTTGTTAGGTTTCCGTGATTTTGATGATTGCTCTCTAAACTTACAACTTGCGGATTCCACTATTAAGAAACCTATGGGGAGAATTAATGATGTTCTTATTGTTTCAAATAGGAATTATGTGCCCGTAGATTTTATCGTTCTTGACATAGATTGCAATCCTTCATGTCCTATTATTCTTGGTAGACCTTTCCTTAGAACGATTGGTGCAATTATTGATATGAAGGAAGGAAATATTAGATTCCAATTTCCATTAAGGAAAAGCATGGAAAACTTTTCTAGAAATAAAATTAAATTATCTTATGAATCTATTATGAGAGCCACTTATGGATTGCCTACCAAAGATGACAATACCTAGATCTATCCTTGTTTTTTATGCCTAGCTAGGGGCGTTAAACGATAGCGATTGTTGGGAGGCAACCCAATTTTATTTTTATTCCTTGATTTTTGCTCCTGTTTAGTAATAAATAATTTATCTAGCCTCTGTTTTGGTTGTGCTTTTTGTGTTTAATTAGTGTTTGTGCCAAGTAGAACCGTTGGGAAGACTTGGGGAAAGTCTTGATATCTTGCTGTAAAAAACAGAAACTTTAGCGCTCACGAGAACTGCTGCCATTTTTATTTGAAAAGTGCTATTTAGTTAATTATTTTTGAAGATGATTAATAGATAAATTCCTCACGTCCAGAAATTTATTTTAGAATTTTTGGGGTTCCAGATCTTGCGCTAGCTACAGATTACTACAGACTGTTCTGTTTTTGATAGATTCTGTTTTTTGTGTGTTGTTTGCTTATTTTGATGAATCTATGGCTAGTAAAATAGTTTATAAACCATAGAGAAGTTGGAATAAAGTAGGTTTAACACCAATATAAATAAATAATGAGTTCATTACAGTACCTTGAAGTGGTATTTTGTTTTCTTTCGCTAACGGAGCTCACGAGATTTTCTACTTTAAGTTTTGTGTTGTGAAGTTTTCAAGTTTTGGGTAAAGATTTGATGGATTATGGAACAAGGAGTTGCAAGAGCCTAAGCTTGGGGATGCCCATGGCACCCCCAAGATAATCTAAGGACACCTAAAATCCAAAGCTTGGGGATGCCTCGGAAGGCATCCCCTCTTTCGTCTACTTCTATCGGTAACTTTACTTGGAGCTATATTTTTATTCACCACATGATATGTGTTTTGCTTGGAGCGTCTTGTATTATTTGAGACTTTATTTGTTAGTTTACCACAATCATCCTTTATGTACACACCTTTTGAGAGAGCCATATATGATTTGGAATTTGTTAGAATACTCTATGTGCTTCACTTATATCTTTTGAGTTATATAGTTTTGCTCTAGTACTTCACTTATATCTTTTAGAGCACGGTGGTGGATTTGTCTTATAGAAACTATTGATCTCTGATGCTTCACTTAGATTATTTTGAGAGTCTTAAATAGCATGGTAATTTGCTTAAATAATCCTAATATGCTTGGTATTCAAGAATAGTAAAAACTTTCTTATGAGTGTGTTGAATACTATGAGAAGTTTGATGCTTGATAATTGTTTTGAGATATGAAGATGGTGATATTAAAGTTGTGCTAGTTGAGTAGTTGTGAATTTGAGAAATACTTGTGTTAAAGTTTGTGATTCCCATAGCATGCACGTATGGTGAACCGTTATGTGATGAACCGTTATGTGATGCATGATTTATTTATTGATTGTCTTCCTTATGAGTGGTGGTCGGGGACGAGCGATGGTCTTTTGCTACCAATCTATCCCCCTAGGAGCATGCGCCCAATACTTTGCTTTGATAACTTGTAGATTTTTTCAATAAGTATATGAGTTCTTTATGACTAATGTTGAGTCCATGGATTATACGCACTCTCACCCTTCCACCATTGCTAGCCTCTCTAATACCGCGCACCTTTCGCCGGTATCATACACCCACCATATACCTTCCTCAAAACAGCCACCATACCTACCTATTATGGCATTTCCATAGCCATTCTGAGATATATTGTCATGCAACTTTCCACCGTTCCGTATATTATGACACACTCCATCATTGTCATATTGCTTAGCATGATCATGTAGTTGACATCGTATTTGTGGCAAAGCCACCGTTCATAATTCTTTCATACATGTCACTCATGAGTCATTGCATATCCCGGTACACCGCCGGAGGCATTCATATAGAGTCATATTTTGTTCTAAGTATCGAGTTGTAATTGTTGAGTTGTAAGAAAATAAAAGTGTGATGATCATCATTATTAGAGCATTGTACCAAGTGAGGAAAGGATGAAGGAGACTATGATTCCCCCACAAGTCGGGATGAGACTCCGGACGAAAAAAGAAAGAAAGACAATAGGCCATAAAAAAGGCCCAAATAAAACAAATGAGAGAAAAAGAGAGAAGGGGCAATGCTACTATCCTTTTACCACACTTGTGCTTCAAAGTAGCACCATGATATTCATAGTAGAGAGTCTCTCATTTCGTCACTTTCATATACTAGCGGAAATTTTTCATTATAGAACTTGGCTTGTATATTCCAATGATGGGCTTCCTCAATTGCCCTAGGTCTTCGTGAGCAAGCGAGTTGATGCACACCCACTTAGTTTCTTTTATTGAGCTTTCATATACTTATAGCTCTAGTGCATCTGTTGCATGGCAATCCCTACTCACTCACATTGATATCTATTGATGGGCATCTCCATAGCCCGTTGATACGCCTAGTTAATGTGAGACTATCTTCTCCCTTTTTGTCTTCTCCACAACCACCATTCTATTCCACCTATAGTGTTATATCCATGGCTCATGCTCATGTATTGCGTGAAGATTGAAAAAGTTTTGAGAATGTCAAAAGTATGAAACAATTACTTGGCTTGTCATCGTGGTTGTGCATGATTTAAAAACTTTGTGTGGTGAAGGTAGAGCATAGCCAGACTATATGATTTTGTAGGGATAACTTTCTTTGGCCATGTTATTTTGAGAAGACATGATTGCTTTATTAGTATGCTTGAAGTATTATTGTTTTTATGTCAATATGAACTTTTATCTTGAATCCTTTGGATCTGAATATTCATACCACAATTAAGAAGAATTACATTAAAATTATGCCAAGTAGCATTCCACATCAAAAATTCTGTTTTTATCATTTACCTACTCGAGGACGAGCAGGAATTAAGCTTGGGGATGCTTGATACGTCTCCAACGTATCTATAATTTTTGATTGCTCCATGCTATATTATCTACTGTTTTGGACATTATTGGGCTTTATTTTCCACTTTTATATTATTTTGGGGACTAACCTATTAACCAGAGGCCCAGCCTAGAATTGCTGTTTTTTTTGCCTATTTTAGGGTTTCGAAGAAAAGGAATATCAAACGAAGTCCAAACAGAATGAAACCTTCGGGAACGTGATTTTCTCACCGAACATGATCCAGTAGACTTGGACCCTATGTCAAGAAACAAAGGAGGAGGACACGAGGTAGGGGGGGTGCCCCCCCAGGCACGCCCTCCACCATCATGGGTCCTCTGTTGCTCCACCAACGCACTCCTTCCTCCTATATATACCTATGTACCCCAAACGATCAGATACGGAGCCAAAACCCTAATTCCACCGCCGTAACTTTTTGTATCCACGAGATCCCATCTTGCGGCCTGTTCCGGAGCTCCGCCGGAAGGGGTATCCATCACAGAGGGCTTCTACATCAACACCATAGCCTCTCCGATGAAGTGTGAGTAGTTTACCTCAGACCTACGGGTCCATAGTTATTAGCTAGATGGCTTCTTCTCTCTTTTTGGATCTCAATACAATGTTCTCCCCCTCTCTTGTGGAGAACTATTCAATGTAATCTTCTTTTTGCGGTGCGTTTGTTGAGACGATGAATTGTGGGTTTATGATCAAGTCTATCTATGAACAATATTTGAATCTTCTCTGAATTCTTTTATGTATGATTGGTTATCTTTGTAAGTCTCTTCGAATTATTAGTTTGGTTTGGCCTACTAGATTGATCTTTCTTGCAATGGGAGAAGTGCTTAGCTTTGGGTTCAATCTTGCGGTGTCCTTTACCAGTGACAGTAGGGGCAGCAAGGCCCGTATTATATTGTTGCCATCGAGGATAACAAGATGTTTTTTTATCATATTGCATGAGTTTATCCCTCTCATCATGTCATCTTGCTTAAGGCATTACTCTGTTTTCATTAACATAATACTCTAGATGCATGTTGGATAGCGGTCGATGAGTGGAGTAATAGTAGTAGATGCAGGCATGAGTCGGTCTACTTGTCTCGGACGTGATGCCTATATACATGATCATACCTAGATATTCTCATAACTATGCTCAATTCTGTCAATTGCTCAACAATAATTCGTTCACCCACCGTAGAATACCTATGCTCTTGAGAGAAGCCACTAGTGAAACCTATGGCCCCCGGGTCTATCTTCATCATATTAATCTTCCAATACTTAGTTATTTCCTTTGCTTTTTTACTTTGCTTTTATTTTACTTTGCATCTTTATCATAAAAATACCAAAAATATTATCTTATCATATCTATCAGATCTCACTCTCGTAAGTGACCGTGAAGGGATTGACAACCCCTTATCGTGTTGGTTGCGAGGAGCTATTTGCTTTGTGCAGGTACGAGGGACTCGCGCGTAGCCTCCTACTGGATTGATACCTTGGTTCTCAAACAACTGAGGGAAATACTTACACTACTTTGCTGCATCATCCTTTCCTCTTCGGGGAAATCCAACGTAGTGCTCAAGAGGTAGCAGTTATTGACCGGAAACGTGTCTCGGTCATGTCTACATAGTTCTCGAACCCGTAGGGTCCGCACGCTTAAAGTTCAATGACGATTGGTATTATGAGTTTATGTGTTTTGATTTATCGAAGGTAGTTCGGAGTCCTGAATGAGATCGGGGACATGACGAGGAGTCTCAAAATGGTCGAGACGTAAAGATCGATATATTGGACGACTATATTCGGACATCGTAAAGATTCTGAGTGATTCGGGTATTTTTCGGAGTACCGGGGAGTTACAGGAATACAGGGAAGAAGTGTTGGGCCTTAATGGGCTTTAGTGGGAAGGAGAGGCAGCAGCCAGGTGGTGCCGCGCGCTCCTCCCAAGCCCAGTCC
This sequence comes from Triticum dicoccoides, assembly GCF_002162155.2. NCBI lineage: Eukaryota > Viridiplantae > Streptophyta > Magnoliopsida > Poales > Poaceae > Triticum > Triticum dicoccoides. The sequence goes on along the minus strand of NC_041382.1, from coordinate 518,980,731 downwards.
GAATTGGACAAGGGGTTTGGGGAGCGGCCCCCCTCTCCCTTCCTTCTCCCCTTCCCTCCTTTCCCTCCTTCTCCTAAGTGGACTAGGAAAGGAGGAAACCTACTCCTACTAGGAGTAGGAATCCTACTCCCTTGGCGCGCCCCTCCTAGGGCCGGCCTCCTCCTCCCTTGCTCCTTTATATACGAGGGCAGGAGGCACCCCAGGATACACAAGTTGATCTGTTGATCGATTCCAGCCATGTGCGGTGCCCCCTCCACTATATTCCACCTCGGTTATATCGTAGCGGTGCTTAGGCGAAGCCCTGCGTCGGTAGCAACATCATCACCGTCATCACGCCGTCATGCTGACGAAACTCTCCTGTGAAGCTTTGCTGGATCGGAGCTCGCGGGACGTCATCGAGTTGAACATGTGCAGAACTCGGAGGTGCCGTGCGTTCGGTGCTTGGACCGGTCGGATCGTGAAGTGATACGTCTCTGTCGTACCTACTTTTCCAAACACTTTTGCCCTTGTTTTGGACTCTAACTTGCATGATTTGAATGGAACTAACCCGGACTGACGTTGTTTTCAGCAGAATTACCATGGTGTTATTTATGTGCAGAAACAAACGTTCTCGGAATGACCTGAAACTTCACAGAGTGACTTTTCAGAAAATATGAAAAATACTTGCAAAAGATGAAGGCCAGGGGGCCCACCACCTGTCCACGAGGGTGGGGGGCGCGCCTGCACCCCTAGGACGCGCCCCCTACCTCGTGGGCCCCCTGTTGCCTCTCCGACTCCAACTCCAACTCCATATATTGTGTTTCAGGGAGAGAAAATTAGAGAGAAGAAATCATCGCGTTATACGATACGGAGCTGCCGCCAAGCCCTAAAACCTCTCGGGAGGGCTGATCTGGAGTCCGTTCGGGGCCCGGAGAGGGGAATCCGTTGCCATCGTCATCATCAACCATCCTCCATCACCAATTTCATGATGCTCACCGCCGTGCGTGAGTAATTCCATCGTAGGCTTGCTGGACGGCGATGGGTTGGATGAGATCTATCATGTAATCGAGTTAGTTTTGTTAGGGTTTGATCCCTAGTATCCACTATGTTCTGAGATTGATGTTGCTATGACTTTGCTATGCTTAATGCTTTTCACTAGGGCCCGAGTGCCATGATTTCAGATCTGAACCTATTATGTTTTCATCAATATATGAGTGTTCTTGATCCTATCTTGCAAGTCTATAGTCACCTATTATGTGTTATGATTCGTTAACCCCGAAGTGACAATAATCGGGATACTTACCGGTGATGACCGTAGTTTGAGGAGTTCATGTATTCACTATGTGTTAATGATTTGTTCCAGTTCTCTATTAAAAGGAGGCCTTAATATCCCTTAGTTTCCGTAAGGACCCCGCTGCCACGGGAGGCTAGGACAAAAGATGTCATGCAAGTTCTTTTCCACAAGCACGTATGACTATATTCGGAATACATGCCTACATTACATTGATGAATTGGAGCTAGTTCTGTGTCACCCTAGGTTATGACTGTTACATGATGAACCGCATCCGGCATAATTCTCCATCACCGATCCATTGCCTACGAGCTTTCCATATATTGTTCTTCACTTATTTACTTTCCCGCTGCTATTGCTATCATCACTACAAAATACCAAAAACATTGCTTTTACTACCGTTACCTTTTGTTATCGTTACCACTATTATCATATTACTTTGCTACTAAACACTTTGATGCAGATATTAAGTTTCCATGTGTGGTTGAATTGACAACTCAGCTACTAATACTTGAGAATATTCTTTGGCTCCCCTTGTGTCGAATCAATAAATTTGGGTTGAATACTCTACCCTCGAAAACTGTTGCGATCCCCTATACTTGTAGGTTATCAAGACTATTTTCTGGCGCCGTTGCCGGGGAGCATAGCTCTATTATTTGAGTCACTTGGGATATATATATATATATCTGCTTATCATTATGAAGAACTTGAAAGATCCAAGAACCAAGATTTATCCCTCAACTACGAGGGGAGGTAAGGAACTGCCATCTAGCTCTGCACTTGATTCACCTTCTGTTTTGAGTAAGCTTGCGACACCTACACCCGCTTCTGCTATTCGTTCTGATATGTTGCATGTTATTGATGATGTCGCTTCTGCTATGCATGATACTTATGATGAAACTACTTATATGCTTGATACTATTGTGCCACTTGGTAAATTTCTTGATGAACAACTTGCTAGAGCTAGAGAAATTGAAAATATTGAATCTAATGATACTGATGAAAGTGATGATGAAGAATCACTTGTTATTCCCAAGGGTTATGTTTTTGATCAAGAAGCTTCTTTAGCTATTTAGCTTGCAAAAATAGGAATGAACTCAAAAGGTTATTAGCTAAATGGAGTAAGCAATCTCTAAATGCTAGAATGAAACCTGACCCTGCTTTTGCTACTTCACCTATCTTTGTTACTGATAAGGATTATGAATTCTCTGTTGATACTGATATAATTACTTTGGTTGAATCTGATCCTTTTCATGGTTATGAATCTGAAACTGTTGTGGCACATCTTACTAAATTGAATGATATAGCCACCCTATTCACTAAAGATGAGAGAACTCGTTACTTTTACATCCTTAAAATATTTCCGTTCTCATTAAAAGGTGATGCTAAGATATGGTTTAATTCTCTTGATCCTGGTTGTGTGCGTAGTCCCTAGGATATGATTTATTACTTCTCTTCTAAATATTTCCCTGCTCATAAGAAACAAGCTGCTTTAAGGGATATATATAATTTTGTGCAAATTGAAGAAGAGAGTCTCCCACAAGGTTGGGGGAGGCTTCTCCAATTACTTAATTCTTTGCCTGATCATCCTCTTAAGAAAAATTAAATACTTGATATCTTTTATAATGGACTAACCGATGCCTCCAGAGATTACCTGGATAGTTGTGCTGGTTCTATTTTCAGGGAAAGAACACCGGATGAAGCTGAATTCTATTGAATATTATGTTGACAAATGAAAATAATTGGACACCTCCGGAGCCAATTCCTGAGCCTATTCCTAAACCAACTCCGAAGAAGAGGGGTATTCTATTTCTCAGTTCTGAAGATATGCAAGAGGCAAAGAAATCTATGAAAGAAAAAGGTATTAAAGCTGAAGATGTTAAGAATTTACCTCCTATTGAAGAAATACATGGTCTTAATTTACCGCCTGTTGAAGAAACATATAATCTTAATCCATTACATATTGAAGAAACTCATGGTCTTGATAACTCGACACATGTAGTAAAGGTAAATTCTCTCTACATATATGATAAAGCCGAAATCCCATTTACTAAATTTGCTAGCCCATGCTTAGATGAGTTTGATAAATTTATGGCTAAGTAAGAAGATTTTAATGCTTAGTTTGGTAGACAATTGAAATACAATTCAAATATGCTTGAACACTTGGGTGATTATATGGCTAATGTTAAAGGTGAACTTAAACTTATTAGTAAACATGCTTCTATGGTTACCACTCAAGTAGAATAAGTACTTAAAGCTCAAAATGATTTGCTCAATGAATTGAATAGTAAGGATAATGATAATGTTGTAAGAGTTATGACTAGAGGTGGTAGAATGACTCAGGAACCTTTGTATCCTGAAGGCCATCCTAAGAGAATTGAGCAAGATTCTCAGAGAAATAATATAGATGCACCTAGTCCTTATAAAAGGAAGAAAAAGAAAAATGATAGGACTTTGCATGCTTCTAGTGATCCTATTACTGAAACACCTGAGAATCCAAATGATATTTCTATTTCTGATGCTGAAACTCAATCTGGTAATGAACCTGAAACTAGTGATAATGTTAATGATAATGTTCATAATGATGCTCAACCTAGTAATGATAATGACATAGAAATTGAACCTGCTGTTGATCTTGATAACCCACAATCAAAGAATCAACGTTATGATAAAAAAGACTTTGTTGCTAGGAAACATGGTAAAGAAAGAGAGCCTTGGGTTCAGAAACCCATGCCTTTTCCTCCCAAACCATCCAAGAAAAAGGATGATAAGGATTTTGAGCGCTTTGCTGAAATGATTAGACCTATCTTTTTGCGTATGCGATTAACTGATATGCTCAAAACTAATCCTTATGCTAAGTACATGAAAGATATAATTACAAATAAAATAAAGATACCGGAAGCTGAAATTTCCACCATGCTTGCTAATTATACTTTTAAGGGTGGAATACCAAAGAAACTTGGAGATCCCGATGTACCAACTATACCATGCTCCATTAAAAGAAATTATGTTAAAACTGCTTTATGTGATCTTGAAGCCGATGTTAGTGTTATGCCTCTCTCTTTATATCGTAGACTTGATTTGAATAAGTTGATACCTACTGAAATATCTTTGCAAATGGCTGATGAATCAACTGCTATACCTTTCGGTATTTGTGAGGATGTGCCTGTTGTAGTTGCAAACGTTTCTATTTTAACTGACTTTGTTATTCTTGATATTCCCGAGGACGATAGTATGTCTATTATTCTTGGAAGACCCTTTTTGAATACTGCAGGGGCTGTTATTGATTGCACTAAAGGCAATGTCACTTTTCATGTTAATGGTAATGAGCATACGGTACACTTTCCGAAGAAACAACCTCAAGTTCATAGTATTAACTCTATTGGAAAAATTCCATCGATTATATTTGGAGGTTTTGAATTTCCTCTTCCTACTGTCAAGAAGAAATACGATATTCTTATTATTGGGGATGTGCATATCCCCGTTGAGGTAACATAGTGTTATTCAAAATGTCTCCGGTTCCATGTTATTCGGAATGAGTTCGTTAACAAGACTTGATCAACCTTGTTAGTGGATTCCTTTTGATGATCATGAGATGGATGAAACTAGAAGGCACAACCTTCTGTACCCCACTTTTACTTTCTGATATTTATATTAAATAAAATAAAAATAAATATTTTTCTGTCTGTTATCTGATTATCCGTGCAATATAAAAATACCTCGAAAATAAAAGTTCTCCAAATGCCCTGAAATTTAAATATGATTTTTTTCTAGAATATTTGAGAATATTTGGCACTAAGAACACAACAGGGTGGCCAACCACCTGCCCACGAGGGTGGAGGGCGTGCCCTACCCCCTGGGCGCGCCCCCCTGCCTCGTGGGCCCACGGTGGCCCTCCTCCACTTATCCTTTCACCCACACACTCCTTCTTCCTCCCACAAACATGAATAACCAGCTCAAACACGAGTTCTAGCTCACTTTGCTGCCATTTTTGATCTCCTAGCTCAAAGCACCTCTCACAAAACTGCTTGGGGAGATTGTTCCTTGGTATGTGACTCCTCCATGGGTCCAATTAGTTTTTGTTCTAGTGCTTTATTCATTGCAAATTTTTGCTGCTTAGGTGACCCTGTTCTTGAGCTTGCATGTCAAATTTATATGGTCAAAAGTAGTTTTGATGCATGATATAGGCTCTAGGCACTTGTAGGAGTAGTTGCTATCAATATTATTGAGTTTGGTTTACTTTTATTTTGAAGTTACTAAAAATTTCAAAAAATTTCAGAAAATGATGAGGAGACTTTTGAGGGGCTCATCGAGCCAAAGCTCTAAGGAAAAGGCACCGAAGCCTAAGTATAATTTGCCGCGCATCGCGAAGGTTCGGGCGTGTGAATGGCCTTCCGAGGATTTCTTGAGAGCAGCCGGGATTTATGAAGATTTACATGAATTGGCTAAGAATGCAGGCCTCACCGCTTTCCTCCATGACCAATGCGATCAGTATCCCTTACTCAAAAATATCTTTGTGCAAAATTTTCATTTCCATTCTAGGAGCTCACCACCTATGATGGAGTTTTATTTATATGATGAGCATAAGGAGATGTCACTTTATGATTTTTGTCGGGTTTGTTTAGTCCCTTTTGAGGGCAAGACAGAAGAACCACATCGCGATGATGTGGAGGGGTTTATTGATACTATCACTGTAGGGGAAACAAGGAAGGTTTCCGATGCACGAATCACTAGCATACATTTTCCTGTTTTACGTTATTTTGCATTATTTGCTTGTCGTTGCTTAATTGGTCACGAAAACTATGGAAACCTTAGTATCCTTGATATTATTGTTTTGTTCCACGGTTTATATGGTGATATCTCTGTTAGTATGAGTGGCATTATTGCCAAACGGTTAAGTCTGAACCGACAAAGGGCCCCATCTTTGGAGGCATCTATGCTTCACGCCTAGCTGCACATTTTAACATACCTATTAGGCATTATGAGAAGGAAGAAAAAGTGTTGCATCGTGTTTATCTAGATTATAAAAGTATGGTGGCACATGATTTTATTGTTAAGAATAGGGAAGGAGAGCTTAAATATCAATTGTTCTTTAATAAACATCATCCTGAGACTATTACCCTGCCTGCTCCTTCTTTGTTTGATTTATCTGTAGGCCAGTACCTTGTCCCGTTGAAGGCTATTCACACCTACCGGAACCCTGCACCAGCCATGGAGCCAGAGCCGGAACCACATGTTGATCCTTCACGACAGTCTAATTACCAGTGGGATCCGGAGATGATTGTCAGCCAGTGGCAATCGGAGTCTTCCTCTTCTTCTTCTTCTCAGTACGACCCCAACTATTATTATGGATATCTGCCAGGCCAGCCGTGGCCATAGACCAACTTAGGCCAAAAGCCTAAGCTTGGGGGAGTACGTATTTCCCACCGACATTACATTTATGCTCACACACTCATTGCTAGATGTCAGTGCTCATACTTTTTCATTGTATCATCCATGCTAGTTTATTTCCTTTTTATGCTTTCTTCTTGTGTGTTTAATAAACCTTAAGAAAAACCAAAAAAATTAGTTGTAGCTTTTAATTAGTTTACTTTCCATGCTTGTAGTAGTAATTAAAAAGAAAACCCAAAAAGATTTCCTATTCTTCTTTTGCTTGTTGGGAGCTTTCCCGTGTAAATAGTTTTATTTCTTTTCTTTTCTTTGGGGGTCGATAGGAGAAGACCATGATTAAATTGTTGAAGTGGCTCTTATATGCATAAATGTTGATCTGACGAAAGAGCCCATATTGCCTTGTCTTCTCCTGTTTATTGAATGCTTGCAGATTCCAACTTAGTCCAATGCACGTGCACTATTATTATTATTCACATCGTTCGGTCGCGCAAGTGAAAGGCAATTATGATGATATATGATGGACTGGCTGAGATGAGAAAAGCTGGTATGAACTCGACCTCTTTTGTTTTCGTAAATATGATTAGTTCATTGTTCCTAATTCAACCTATTATGAATAAACATGTTTGCAATGACAATTAGAGGTCATAGTTTCTTGTGCCATGCTTGATTAGCTATGAGTTATAATGGTTTACCTTGCATGCCAACATGCTATTGAGATAGTTATGATGTGGTATGATAGGGTGGTATCCTCCTCTGAATGATTTAAGTGACTTGACTTGGCACATGTTCACGCATGTAGTTGAAACAAATGTTGGGGAACGTAGCAGAAATTCAAAATTTTCCTACGTGTCACCAAGATCTATCTATGGAAAGACCAGCAACGAGGGGAAGGAGAGTGCATCTACATACCCTTGTAGATCGCTAAGCGGAAGCGTTCAAGAGAACGGGGTTGAAGGAGTCGTACTCGTCGTGATCCAAATCACCGGAGATCCTAGTGCCGAACGGACGGCACCTCCGCATTCAACACACGTATAGCCCGGTGACGTCTCCCATGTCTTGATCCAGCAAGGAGAGAGGGAGAGGTTGAGGAAGACTCCATCCAGCAGCAGCACAACGGTGTGGTGGTGGTGGATGAGCGTGGTGATCCAGCAGGGCTTCGCCAAGCACCGCGAGATATGAGGAGAAAGAGAGGTAGGGCTGCGCCAGGGAGAGGTCAAAAACTCATCTGTTGGCAGCCCCAAGTCCTCAAGTATATATAGGGGAGAGGGAGGGGTGCGCCCCACCTAGGGTTCCACCCTAGGGGCGGCGGCCAGCCCCAATCCCATCTAGGGTGGCGGCCAAGTGGAGGGGAGAGGGAGGCGCACCAGGCATGGGCCCTAAGGCCCATCTACCCTTAGGGTTTGCCCCCTCCTCCCCTTAGGCGCCTTGGGCCCTTGTGAGGGGGCGCACCAGCCCACCTGGGGCTGGTCCCCTCCCACACTTGGCCCATGCAGCCCTCCGGGGCTTGTGGCCCCACTTGGTGGACCCCCGGGACCCTCCCGGTGGTCCCGGTACGTTACCGATAAAACCCGAAACTTTTCCGGTGACCAAAACAGGACTTCCCATATATAAATCTTTACCTCCGGACCATTCCGGAACTCGTCGTGACATCCGGGATCTCATCCGGGACTCCGAACAACATTCGGTAACCACGTATATCTATTCCCTATAACCCTAGCGTCATCGAACCTTAAGTGTGTAGACCCTATGGGTTCGGGAACCATGCAGACATGACCGAGATAACTCTCCGGTCAATAACCAATAGCGGGATATGGATACCCATGTTGGCTCCCACATGTTCCACGATGATCTCATAGGATGAATCACGATGTCAAGGACTTAATCAATCCCGTATACAATTCCCTTTGTCTAGCGGTACGATACTTGCCCGAGATTCGATCGTCGGTATCCCGATACCTTGTTCAATCTCGTTACCGGCAAGTCTCTTTACTCGTTCCGTAACACATCATCCCGTGATCAACTCCTTTATCACATTGTGCACATTATGATGATGTCCTACCGAGTGGGCCCAGAGATACCTCTCCGTCACACGGAGTGACAAATCCCAGTCTGGATTCGTGCCAACCCAACAGACACTTTCGGAGATACCCGTAGTGCACCTTTATAGCCACCCAGTTACGTTGTGACGTTTGGCACACCCAAAGTATTCCTACGATATCCGGGAGTTGCACAATCTCATGGTCTAAGGAAATGATACTTGACATTAGAAAAGCTTTAGCATGCGAACTACACGATCTTGTGCTATTCTTAGGATTGGGTCTTGTCCATCACATCATTCTTCTAATGATGTGATCCCGTTATCAATGACATCCAATGTCCATGGTCAGGAAACCGTAACCATCTATTGATCAACGAGCTAGTCAACTAGAGGCTTACTAGGGACATGGTGTTGTCTATGTATCCACACATGTATCTGAGTTTCCTATCAATACAATTCTAGCATGAATAATAAACGATTATCATGAACAAGGAAATATAATAATAACTAATTTATTATTGCCTCTAGGGCATATTTCCAACAGTCTCCCACTTGCACTAGAGTCAATAATCCAGTTCACATCGCTATGTGATTAACACTCAAGGTCACATCCCCATGTGACTAACACCCAAGGAGTTTACTAGAGTTAATAATCTAGTTCACATTACCATGTGATTAACACTCGATGAGTTCTGGGTTTGATCATGTTATGCTTGTGAGAGATGTTATAGTCAACGGGTCTGAATCTTTCAGATCCGTGTGTGCTTTAGAAATCTCTATGTCATCTCCCAGATGCAGCTACCACGTTCTATTTGGAGCTATTCCAAACAACTGTTCCACTATACGAATCCAGTTTACTACTCAGAATAATCTGGATTAGTGTCAAAGTTTGCATCGGTGTAACCCTTTACGACGAACTCTTTTACCACCTCCATAATCGATAAAATTCCTTAGTCCACTAGTTACTAAGGATAACTTTGACCGCTGTCCTATGATCCATTCTTGGATCACTCTTGTACCCCTTGACTGACTCATGGCAAGGCACACTTCAGGTGCGGTACACAGCATAGCATACTGTAGAGCCTACGTCTAAAGCATAGGGGACGACCTTCGTCCTTTCTCTCTATTCTGCCGCGGTCAGGTTTCGAGTCTTACTCAATGTTCACACCTTATAACACAGCCAAGAACTCCTTCTTTGCCGATCCATTTTGAACTCCTTCAAAATCTTGTCACGGTATGTATTCATTTGAAAGTACTATTAAGCGCTTTGATCTATCCTTATAGATCTTAATGCTCAATACTCAAGTAGCCTAATCCAGGTTTTCCATTGAAAAACACTTTTCAAATAACTCTGCATGCTTTCTAGAAATTCTACATCATTTCCGATCAATAATATGTTAACAACATATACTCATCGGAAATTCTATAGTGCTCCCACTCACTTCTTTGGAAATACAAGTTTCTCATAAACTTTGTATAAACCCAAAATCTTTGATCATCATCAAAGCGTATATTCCAACTCCTAAATGCTTACTCTAGTCCTTAGAAGGATTGCTAGAGCTTTGCATACTTGTTAGCATCTTTCAAGATTGTTAAAACCTTATGGTTGTATCACATACAACCTTTCCTCAAGAAAATCGTGAGGAAACAATGGTTTTTGACATCCTATCTGCAAGATTTCATAAATAATGCAGTGACTGCTAATATAATTCCAACAGACTCTTAGCATCGCTACGAGTGAGAAAGTCTCACCGTAGTCAGCTCCTTGAACTTGTCGGAAAACATCTTAACGACAAGTAGAGCTTTCTTAATGGTGATACATACCATCATTGTCCGTCTTCCTTTTAAAGATCCATATGTACATAACAGCCTTATGACCATCAAGTAGTTCTTCCAAAGTCTACACTTTGTTTTCATATATGGATCCTCTCTCGGATTATATGGCCTCGAGCCATTTTGGAATCCAGGCCCACCATCGCTTCTCCATAGCTCGTAGGTTCATTGTTGTCTAGCAACATGACTTCCAAGACAGGATTATATACCACTCTGAAGTAGTACGCATCCTTGTCATCCTACGAGGTTTGGGAGTGACTTGATCCGAAGTCTCATGATCAATATCATAAGCTTCCACTTCAATTGGTGTAGGTGCCACAGGAACAACTCTTTGTGCCCTGCTATACACTAGTTGAAGTGACGGTTCGGTAACCTCATCAAGTCTCCACCATCCTCCCACTCAATTCTTTCGAGAGAAACTTTTCCTTGAGAAAGGACCCGATTCTAGAAACAATCCCTATTGCTTTCGGATCTGAATTAGGAGGTATACCCAACTGTTTTGGGTGTCCTATGAAGATGCATTTATCCGCTTTGGGTTCGAGCTTATCAGCCTGAAACTTTTCACATAAGCGTCGCAGCCCCAAACTTTTAAGAAACAACAGCTTAGGTTTCTCTAAACCATAGTTCATACGGTGTCGTCTCATCGGAATTACGTGGTGCCCTATTAAAGTGAGTGCGGTTGTCTCTAATGCCTAACCCATGAACGATAGTGGTAATTCGATAAGAGACATCATGGTACGCACCATATCCAATAGGGTGCAACTATGATGTTCGGACACATCATCACACTATGGTGTTCCAGGCGGTATTAATTGTGAAACAATTTCCACAATGTCTTAATTCTGTGCCAAACTCGTAATTCAGATATGAATCTCTATGATCATATCATAGACATTTTATCCTCTTGTCACGACGATCTTCAACTTCACTCTAAAATTACTTGAACCTTTCAATAATTTCAGACTCATGATCCATCAAGTAAATATACTTTAGCATCTACTCAAATCATCTGTGAAGTAAGAACATAACGATGTCCACTACATGCCTCAGCACTCATTGGACTGCACACATCAAAATGTATTACTTCCAACGAGTTGCTTTCTTGCTCCATCTTACTGAAAACGAGGCTTTTCAGTCATCTTGCCCATGTGGTATGATTTGCATGTCTCAAGTGATTCAAAATCAAGTGAGCCCAAACGATCCATCTGTATAGAGTTTCTTCATGCATATCTACCAACAAACATGGTTCGCATGTCTCAATCCTTTCAAAAATGAGTGAGTCCAAAGATCCATCAACATGGAGCTTCTTCATGCGTTTTATACCAATATGACTCAAATTGCAGTGCCACATTTGTGTGGTACTATCATTACTATCTTATACCTTTGGCATGAAAATGTGTATCACTACGATCGGGATGGTATTATTCAAATAAACAGAGTAACCATTATTCTCCTTAAATGAATAACCGTATCGCGATAGACATAATCCAATCATGTCTATGCCCAATGCAAACACCAAATAACAATTATTTAGGTTTTAATACCAATCTCGATGGTAGAGGGAGCGTACGATATTTGATCAACCTTGGAAATACTTCCAACACATATCGTCATCTCACCTTTTAGCTAGTCTCCGTTTATTCCGTAGCCTTTTGTTTCGAGTTACTAACACTTAGCAACCGAACCGGTATCTAATACCCTGGTGCTACTAGGAGTACTAGTAAAGTACACATTATAATGCATATCCAATATACTTCTGTCGACCTTGCCAGCCTTCTCATCTACCAAGTATCTAGGGTGGTTCTGCTTCAGTGACTGTTCCCCTTATTACAGAAGCACTTAGTCTCGGGCTTGGGTTCAACTTTGGGTTTCTTCACTAGAACAACAACTGATTTGTTGTTCCATGAAGTATCCCTTTCTTGCCCTTGCCCTTCTTGAAACTAGTGGTTTTACTAACCATCAACGATTGATGCTCCCTTTTGATTTCTACTTTCGCGGTGTCGCGAATAGCTCAAGGATCATATCTATCCCTGATATGTTATAGTTCATCACGAAGCTCTAGTAGCTTGGTGGCAGTGACTTTGGAGAACCATCACTATCTCATCTGGAAGATAAACTCCCACTCGATTCAAGCGATTGTTGTACTCAGACAATCTGAGCACAAGCTCAAGATTGAGCTTTTCTCCCTTATTATGCAGGCTAAGAAAATCGTCGGAGGTCTTATACCTCTTGACGTGGGCACGAGCCTGAAATCCCAATTTCAGTCCTTGGAACATCTCATATGTTCTGCGATGTTTCAAAAACGTCTTTGGTGCCTCAATTCTAAACCATTTAGCATTACGCACTGAACTATCATGTAGTCATCAAAACGTGTATGTCAGATGTTCACAACATCCACAGACGACGTTCGAGGTTCAGCACACTGAGCGGTGCATTAAGGACATAAGCCTTCCACTGTCTGCATAATTGCTACTATCAACTTTCAACTAATTTTTCTCTAGGAACATATCTAAACAGCAGAACTGAAGCATGAGCTACGACATAATTTGCGAAGACCTTTTGACTATGTTCAGGATAATTAAGTTCATCTTATGAACTCCCACTCAGATAGACATCCCTCTAGTCATCTAAGTGATACATGATCCGAATCAACTAGGCCGTGTCCGATCATCATGTGAGACGGACTAGTCATCATCGGTGAACATCTCATGTTGATCGCATCTTCTATACGACTCATGTTCGACCTTTCGGTCCTCCGTGTTCCGAGGCCATGTCTGTACATGCTAGGCTCGTCAAGTTAACCTAAGTGTTTCGCATGTGTTCCGAGGCCATGTCTGTACATGCTAGGCTCGTCAACACCCGTTGTATTCGAACGTAAGAATCTATCACACCCGATCATCACGTGGTGCTTCAAAATGACGAACTTTCGCAACGGTGCACAGTTAGGAGGAACACTTTCTTGAAATTTTAATGAGGGATCATCTTATTTACTACCGTCGCTCTAAGCAAATAAGATGTATAAACATGATAAACATCACATGCAATCAAATAGTGACATGATATGACCAATATCATATTGCTCCTTTTGATCTCCATCTTCGGGGCTCCATGATCATCATTGTCACCGGCATGACACCATGATCTCCATCATCATGATCTCCATCATTGTGTCTCCATGAAGTTGTCTGGCCAACTTATTACTTCTACTACTATGGCTACCGGTTAGCAATAAAGTAAAGTAATTACATGGCGTTGTTCAATGACACGCAGGTCATGCAATAAATAAAGACAACTCCTATGGCTCCTGCCAGTTGTCATACTCATCGACATGCAAGTCGTGATTCCTATTACAAGAACATGATCAATCTCATACATCACATATCATTCATCACATTCTTCTTGGCCATATCACATCACATAGCATACCCTGCAAAAACAAGTTAGACGTCCTCTAATTGTTGTTTGCATGTTTTACGTGGCTGCTATGGGTTTCTAGCAAGAACGTTTCTTACCTATGCAAAAACCACAACGTGATATGCCAATTGCTATTTACCCTTCATAAGGACCCTTTTCACCGAATCCGATCCGACTAAAGTGGGAGAGACAGACACCCGCTAGCCACCTTATGCAACTAGTGCATGTCAGTCGGTGGAACCAGTCTCACGTAAGAGTACGTGTAAGGTCGGTCCGGGCCGCTTCATCCCACGATGCCGCCGAATCAAGATAAGACTAGTAACGGCAAGTAAATTGACAAAATCAACGCCCACAACTGCTTTGTGTTCTACTCGTGCATAGAATCTACGCAATAGACCTAGCTCATGATGCCACTGTTGGGGAACATAGCAGAAATTCAAAATTTTCCTACGTGTCACCAAGATCTATCTATGGAGAGACCAGCAACGAGGGGAAGGAGAGTGCATCTACATACCCTTGTAGATCGCTAAGCGGAAGCATTCAAGAGAACGGGGTTGAAGGAGTCGTACTCGTCGTGATCCAAATCACCGGAGATCCTAGTGCCGAACCGACGGCACCTCCGCATTCAACACACGTACAGCCCGGTGACGTCTCCCATGCCTTGATCCAGCAAGGAGAGAGGGAGAGGTTGAGGAAGACTCCATCCAGCAGCAGCACAACAGCATGGTGATGGTGGAGGAGCATGGTGATCCAGCAGGGCTTCGCCAAGCACCGCGAGATATGAGGAGAAAGAGAGGTAGGGCTGCGCCAGGGAGAGGTCAAAAACTCATCTGTTGGCAGCCCCAAGTCCTCAAGTATATATAGGGGAGAGGGAGGGGTGCGCCCCACCTAAGGTTCCACCCTAGGGGCGGCGGCCAACCCCAATCCCATCTAGGGTGGCGGCCAAGTGGAGGGGGAGAGGGAGGCGCACCAGGCATGGGCCCTAAGGCCCATCTGCCCTTAGGGTTTGCCCCCCTCCTCCCCTTAGGCGCCTTGGGCCCTTGTGGGGGGGCGCACCAGCCCACCTGGGGCTGGTCCCCTCCCACACTTGGCCCATGCAGCCCTCCGGGGCTTGTGTCCCCACTTGGTGGACCCCCGGGACCCTCCCGGTGGTCCCGGTACATTACCGATAAAACCCGAAACTTTTCCGGTGACCAAAACAGGACTTCCCATATATAAATCTTTACCTCTGGACCATTCCGAAACTCCTCGTGACGTCTGGGATCTCATCCGGGACTCCGAACAACATTCGGTAACCACGTATATCTATTCCCTATAACCCTAGCGCCATCGAACCTTAAGTGTGTAGACCCTACGGGTTCGGGAACCATGCAGACATGACCGAGATAACTCTCTGGTCAATAACCAACAGCGGGATCTGGATACCCATGTTGGCTCCCACATGTTCCACGATGATCTCATCGGATGAACCACGATGTCAATGACTTAATCAATCCCGTATACAATTCCATTTGTCTAGCGGTATGATACTTGCCCGAGATTCGATCGTCAGTATCCCGATACCTTGTTCAATCTCGTTACCGGCAAGTCTCTTTACTTGTTCCGTAACACATCATCCCGTGATCAACTCCTTGATCACATTGTGCACATTATGATGATGTCCTACCGAGTGGGCCTAGAGATACCTCTCCGTCACACGGAGTGACAAATCCCAGTCTGGATTCGTGCCAACCCAACAGACACTTTCGGAGATACCCGTAGTGCACCTTTATAGCCACCCAGTTACGTTGTGACGTTTGGCACACCCAAAGTATTCCTACAGTATCCGGGAGTTGCACAATCTCATGGTCTAAGGAAATGATACTTGACATTAGAAAAGCTTTAGCATGCGAACTACACGATCTTGTGCTATGCTTAGGATTGGGTCTTGTCCATCACATCATTCTTCTAATGATGTGATCCCGTTATCAATGACATCCAATGTCCATGGTCAGGAAACCGTAACCATCTATTGATCAACGAGCTAGTCAACTAGAGGCTTACTAGGGACATGGTGTTGTCTATGTATCCACACATGTATCTGAGTTTCCTATCAATACAATTCTAGCATGGATAATAAACAATTATCATGAACAAGGAAATATAATAATAACTAATTTATTATTGCCTCTAGGGCATATTTCCAACAACAAAATCAACATAGCCTTCACGATATTTATGTTCATGGTGGATTATATCCTACTCATGCTTGCATTCGGTGTTGATTAATTTTAATGCATGTTCATGACTGTTGTCGCTCTCTAGCTGGTCACTTCCCAGTATTTTGCTAGCCTTCACCTGTACTAAGCGGAATACTGCTTGTGCATCCAATCCCTTAAACCCCAAAGTTATTCCACATGAGTCCACTATACCTACCTATTTACGGTATCTACCTGCCGTTCCAAGTAAATTTGTATGTGACAAACTCTAAACCTTCAAATAAATATCCTGTTTTGTATGCTCGAATAGCTCATGTATCAACTAGGGTTGTCTGTATCTTCCATGTTAGGCGGGTTATTCTCAAGAGGAGTGGACTCCGCTTCTCACTCACGAGATAAATGGCTGGTCACCGGGATGCCCAGTCCCATGCTTTATGCAAACTAAATCAAAATAATTGCAAACAAAACTCCCCTGGGACTCTTGTTAGTTGGAGGCACTCGTTGTTTCGAGCAAGCCATGGATTGATGCTTGTTGGTGGAAGGGGGAGTATAAACTTTACCATTCTGTTTGGGAACCACCTATAATGTGTGTAGCATGGAAGATATTGCCATCTCTTGGTTGTTATGTTGACAATGAAAGTATACCGCTCAAAATATTATTCACCTCTGTTTCAAAACCAAGCTCTGGCACCTCTACAAATCCCTGCTTCCCTCTGCGAAGAGCCTATCTATTTACTTTTATGTTGAGTCATCATCCTCTTATTAAAAAGCACCAATTGGAGAGCACCGTTGTCATTTGCATTCATTATTGTTAATTTAGATTGAGTATGACTTGACTGGATCTCTTTTATCATGAATTACAATGTCTAGTCAGTCCTTGGTCTTTAAAGGTGCTCTGCATTTATGTTTTGCGGTCTCAGGAAGGGATAGCGAGATACCACCTTGTTATATCATATTATGATTGTTTTGAGAAAGTGTTGTCATCCGAGATTTATTATTATGGCTCGCTAGTTGATTATGCTATTGATATGAGTAAACTTGAGACCTATGCGTTATTACAAATGTGGTTAGTTATAATCTTTGCTGAAAACTTGAATGCTGCCTTTACATATTTACAACAACAAGAGCAAACAGAGTTTGTAAAAGTTTTTCTTTATCACTTTCAGTTTGTCAACTGAATTGCTTGAAGACAAGCAAAGGTTTAAGCTTGGGGGAGTTGATATGTCTCCGTCGTATCTACTTTTCCGAACACTTTTGCCCTTGTTTTGGACTCTAACTTGCATGATTTGAATGGAACTAACCCGGACTGACGTTATTTTCAGCAGAATTACCATGGTGTTATTTATGTGCAGAAACAAACGTTCTTGGAATGACCTGAAACTTCACGGAGCGACTTTTCAGAAAATATGAAAAATACCTGCAAAAGATGAAGGCCAGGAGACCCACCACCTGTCCACGAGGGTGGGGGGCGCGCCCCCCTACCTCGTGGGCCCCTTGTTGCCTCTCCGACTCCAACTCCAACTCCATATATTGTGTTTCGGGGAGAGAAAAATCAGAGAGAAGAAATCATCGCGTTTTACGATATGGAGCCGCCGCCAAGCTCTAAAACCTCTCGGGAGGGCTGATCTGGAGCCCGTTCGGGGCTCCGGAGTGGGGAATCCGTCGCCATCGTCATCATAAACCATCCTCCATCACTAATTTCATGATGCTCATCGCTGTGCGTGAGTAATTCCATCGTAGGCTTGCTGGACGGTGATGGGTTGGATGAGATCTATCATGTAATCGAGTTAGTTTTGTTAGGGTTTGATCCCTAGTATCCACTATGTTCTGAGATTGATGTTGCTATGACTTTGCTATGCTTAATGCTTGTCACTAGGACCCGAGTGCCATGATTTCATATCTGAACCTATTATGTTTTCATCAATATATGAGTGTTCTTGATCCTATCTTGCAAGTATATAGTCACCTATTATGTGTTATGATCCGTTAACCCCGAAGGGACAATAATCGGGATACTTACTGGTGATGACCATAGTTTGAGGAGTTCATGTATTCACTATGTATTAATGCTTTGTTCCGGTTCTCTATTAAAAGGAGGCCTTAATATCCCTTAGTTTCCGTAAGGACCCCGCTGCCACGGGAGGGTAGGACAAAAGATGTCATGCAAATTCTTTTCCACAAGCATGTATGACTATATTCGGAATACATGCCTACATTACATTGACGAACTGGAGATAGTTCTGTGTCACCCTAGGTTATGACTGTTACATGATGAACCGCATCCGGCATAATTCTCCATCACCGATCCATTGCCTACGAGCTTTCCATATATTGTTCTTCGCTTATTTACTTTCCCGTTGCTATTGCTATCATCACTACAAAATACCAAAAACATTGCTTTTACTACCGTTACCTTTTGTTACCGTTAGCACTATTATAATATTACTTTGCTACCAAAAACTTTGCTGCAAATATTAAGTTTCTAGGTGTGATTGAATTGACAACTCAGCTGCTAAACTTGAGAATATTCTTTGGCTCCCCTTATGTCGAATCAATAAATTTGGGTTGAATACTCTATCCTCGAAAACTGTTGCGATCCCCTATACTTGTGGGTTATCATGAAGACGTACGACTACATCAACCGCGTTGTGTTAACACTTCCGCATTCGGTCTACGAGGGTACGTGGACGCACTCTCCCCTCTCGTTGCTATGCATCACCATGATCTTGTGTGTGCGTATGATTTTTTTTTGAAATTACTACCTTCCCCAATAGTTCTTGTCTTTGTTTCTCCGGTAGAAATCTTGGGGCACTCTTTGAAGTTATTTGTGTTGGGTTGAATATTATGAATCTGAATTTGCTTTGGTGTTATTTTAGTACGAACTCTTGGTTAGATCGATCAGAAAGAATAGTTTCGTGTTATTTTAGTACGAACTTTAGGATAGATTGATCGGAAAGAATAGCTTTGAGGTGGTTCCGTACCCTACAAACAATTATGTCTTATGTTCTCCGCTATATAGGAACTTTGAAGTGATTCTTCGTTGCACGTTTTGTTTATTTATCTTCGGTGGTGGCGGGGGTGGGAACCTTAGCGGGGGAGGGAGCGGCCCCGATTTTGTTTATTTATCTTCGATGTCGGTTCTACTCTGTTTATTCCGCTGCTGTGATTGGTTTCGTTTCAAAGTCTAGAACGAAATTTTGAATTTTCCATTCACCCCCTGTGATCGATATACTCTCGGTCCTATCAGATACTACCCCTCATCTCAACAATTGGCAAGCAGAAATAACCATCAAATCCACACGTAAGCTTCCATAACCAAATCCGATGATAAATCAGATAACTTAGTCTCTTGGAGACACATGGTAGTCGTGCCCGTCGTAGCCGCAACTCCGAACACCCGTGCGACGGGGTCGATAGTTTAGCCCCCACACGTTCCGCACTAGCATCTTAAGGTCGTTGACTTGCGCCTTCTCGGTGCCTTTTTTCTAAAATGAAGCACATTCCGATGCACACCGAGAAAAAAAGGTTTCGCCCAGCAAAAAATCACCGTTTTTGTCATAAGAAATAATGCTTCTTTTGTTAAAACTGGAATGAAGTTTTCTTTCGTATTGATATAACCAAGGAAAAAAACAATAAAGCTTTTAACCATAAGGACAGAAAGCCTGTAGAGGCACGGTTAATGCGAAGAAAACTATTAGCCATTATCACACACCAATAATTCAAGGAGACCCTTTACCCATTATTGTCATCAATAACATGAACTCCACGCAGCACTACGAATCCTGTGAGTGGGGCCTTCAGAAGAATAGTACAACTTTCCTCGGAAAAGAAGAATGGTGCAGGAAACAATCACTACATTCTTCATAGCACTGTTGCAACATTCTCATAATCATTGTGACATTGAAGTGCCCGGTCCAACGGAGCCGCACAAGCTGCAGAAAGATCTCAGCTTTTCCATCGAGTGGGCATCCAGGCGGTTTTCGTTTTCAGTGAGCACAACCCAATGTTCCTCTAAACCACAGCTAGTAAGTTAGAGTAGAAGAAAGAATAGTTAAGCAGTAGCAATGCGACACATGACATTGGCCCATCACCTCGTGAACCCATGTAGACGAGCAGCAGATGACACATGTAGCCGGGTGTGGACCCAGCCGTCAATTACGTGGGCATAAACTGATCACTAAGGCTTAGCCACGAAGTAGTAGACTACAGGACCCTGATCTCTTGGTGATGGCTCGAGAATATGCTGCCTCCACTGAAGCTTGAACCTTAGCAACCGCTCGAGAGGTTGACCTCCAAATCCAATCACAGTCATAATGCTGGACCGGTGGTGCGGCACTGCCATATGATTAGACCTGCAATCTTATTCTCCTTTTTTTTTCCTTTTCAACAAAGTGGCATTCAAATGTGATTCGCAGAAACTCATCGCAATAATTGACATCAACACATGAGCTGCTGAAACACGGAGGAAATGTTCAGTTCCTTCCACTACTAGCTAGGGACTACACAATGTACCGGAGCAACAGGACTAGAAGAAACTAGAAGCCAGTTTTTGGCAGCAACAACGAGTGAACACAACCTTCTGCTGTTTTACACCCCACTCCGTCATCTTTCATGCAACAACTGGAAGCAACTCATGATGGCTCTAAAAGTCATACGTGGTGATCAAACCCTCAGGCCTGAGCGGCACGAGCACGGAGTGGACACGCGCTACGTCGGGCTGGCTGGCCTCGGAGCACCCACACGCCTTGTGCGGCTCGGCGAACAAGGACTGGCGGCACGTCGGGCAGGTGGAGCGCGCGAGGAGCCACCGGTCAATGCATCTGACGTGGAAGCCATGGTTGCACTTGGGCAGGACCTTGACGTGCTCCCCGGCCTCGAAGTCCGAGAGGCAGATGGTGCACATCGGGCAGGCGGTGTTGAGCTTCAGCCCGGCCGAGTAGACCATGATCGGCATGGCGCGCACGGCCTTCCTCCTCAGCCCGCCCTTGGCCAGCCGCGCGACCCGGCTGGGCTCCGCGTCCGCCGCCGCCGCCCGGCTGGAACACCGCAGCGCGCACCGCACGATCGAGTTGAGCCCCAGCGCGCAGATGAGCGCGCAGAGGAGGACGGCGAGGATCATCACCACGTTCGCGTCGAAGTTGCTCCCCGGGGCGCCGCCGTCGGTCACCGGCTGGCTTGGTCCGGAGGGCTGCCCCCCAGAGAACGAAGGAGTGTGAAGCAGCGTCCTTCTTGAGTACATGTTCACTCTTGGTAATCTTTCTTCAGAATCCTGCAAGTAACCGCAAAGAACGTGGGTCGTAGGTCTTTCTGTATTGCTGCTGTGTGATTTGGCCCAGGTAGAATCATAAGCCGGGGTTATGCTGAAGTATTTATAGGCTCATCATAAGGTTTAAGGCTGCAACAAAATGGCGTGAATTGTTTTATTTGGTAGGGCAGACTGACCTTTTTGTCCTTGCCAGCCAATACTAGAGACAAATGCTTTCAGGGAATGGCTCAAGGTGCAGAGTTGGAAATTCATTTGGTTGTGGCAAGTGGGCTGCATCTGATCTCGGTGCGTTTTCTGGGAATCAGAGGGCCATACGGCGCACCATGTCTTGTCTGCCTGATAATAAAAGTGCATATGCAGGCAAGGAGATCGGAACTGTATATAATGGAATGAGACCTCGTATGGTTCGACTTGAAAATACAGTGCCGAAGCATTTGCTCTAAGCTCATCTTTCCTGGGTGGTTTTGAACATTCTCAGTCTGATCGTAGTGAGGTCTATGTATTTCACCTTTACCAGTGGGTTCATGAGACACGGTAGAGTAGATGCAAAATACACGCTAGGGACCTACTCACTCACTTCCTGCGGAGCTACTGAGTAATCAAGTTCCCAGTGACTTGAGAAATCCCTCTGGCTTATTGCCTAAGTTCATTAACTATGCCACCGAGAGAGAACAACAATTTTTTACTGCCATGCCATTCCTGCAAGTTTACGGAAACAGAGTATTTAGCCAAAAACTACCACAATTGACGGAAACGTGACGAAAAACTACCACTCTACGATTTTGTGCCAAAAACTACCAAATTTGAACTAAACCGCGACAAAAAACTACCAACTCGCGAAATCGCTCGCTTCGGCTGCGCTAACCCCGAATCTGACCGGTTGGGCCCGCGAATCAGTAGCCACGCTGGCCAATGGACGGCCGCCGCGCGCTGACGTCCGTTAACGCCCCGTCCGTTGTCGGAACGGCGGCTGTCGGTGGGCTGCGGGTCAAGATCTGATCTGTTCCCCTCTCGCTTCACTCTCTCCCTCCTCTCCCTCTCTCTGAACTAGGTGGCGGCCGCCATGTCCTCGTTGATTCCGGAGGGTGGCGGCGCTGGCGGCGGCGACGCTCGCGGCGGTGACACAAGTTTGGACGCTGCTGCCTCGCCCGCGCCTCCACCGATGGCCAGCGGCTCAGTCGATAATTGGTTGGGGAGCACCAGTTTCTCGACGCAGGCCGGCTCGCAGCAGCAGGAGGCACCGCTCTCGCAGTCATCGCCAATGGGTTGCAGGTATGCAAGTATCATCTGCTGGGCCGTTCGTTAGCTCCTTCAATCTGGCAAATTAGTAAGATGTTTGTTTCTGTTAGTTGGACATGTGTAGTAACCTGGAGTCAGTAAACTGTATTGCACTTGTAGCTCAGTCAATTTCAATTCAATTCATGAGCACTTATTTGTGCAGTTTGGCTGACCAGAAGTGGGAGATATGGTTTCATTTAGAAGGAAGAAACCCTGTGAAAAGGGGTATATTTGAGTCAAATATTTCTTCTCTTACTCTACAATCACTCATTGCTAGTGAAGGGTATGGAGACAGTGATTACATGTACTATGTGAAGGAGGAGGAAATTGGATCTGAAAGAGTAAAGTATTTAGGTAATGAAGCTAGTGTTCATGAAATGTTGGAGTTTTTTCATCATGTCAAGCTAGTGAACATAAAGGTTATGAGAAATGTTCAAACTGGAATTAGTACATAGGCTAATGAGAATTACATGAACACTCCAGAGAGCTGTTATGTGAAAAATGTTGTGAAGCAATCTGAGCTTCAGAATCAGATAGATGATAGAAAGGCTCAGCTTGAGAGGAGCAGGATTCAAAGAGAGGCAGATTTGAACCACTTTGAAGGAGACACTGAAGTGTCTGAATTTTGTTCTGAGGATTCAGTTCATTCAGATGGGAGTGCTGAAGTTGTTCAACTAATGGAAATAGAGTGTGCCTCTGAAGAGGATACATCATTGCAAACTACTGCTATTGTGAAACATGTGAAGAATCCTGGTCCAACTAGCAGATGTCACAATGAGGTAGAGAAAAAAACGTTTTGAAGATTGGTTTCATGAAGCAGATGAGTTTTGTTTTGCTGGTGATGCAGGCATAAGTGATGAGGAAGAAGAAGATGAAGTTGAACTACCATACCTCATGAAGAAGCCAAAGACAAAGAGTAGTAAGAAAAAAATGAAGGAGAGGCTATATTTTGACCCCTCAATTCTCAATTCACATTTACTCTTGTGCAAGAGCTTATGTTTTGATAGTGTTTACCAGTTCAGAGAAGCATAGAGATTTTCATATAAGGACTTTGAGGTCTTTTCACTACCACAGGAACACTCCAACAAGAATTATTGTTTGGTGTTCACAGAGAGAGCATGGATGTGAATTTTACATGTGTGCCGCCATGATTGCTCATGAAAGAACATTTTGCATTAAGAAGTGTAACATGGAGCACACTTGTCCAGCATCAGCAGAGAACACAAAGGTTACTACTAAGTGGCTTTCCAAAGCAGTTGAGCCTTCTCTTAGAGCAGATCCTAGAGCACCTGTGGATTCACTTATTAAAAACAGCAAAGTCAAGTTTTCAGTTGATGTATCAAAGAGTGTGGCCTATAGGGCAAGGAGCAAGGCTATTAAGGTTGTACAAGGTGACCGGAACGAGCAATACTATAGACTGAGGTGAAGGAAATATGCCCTAGAGGCAATAATAAAGTTATTATTTATTTCCTTATATTATGATAAATGTTTATTATTCATGCTAGAATTGTATTAACCGGAAACGTAATACATGTGTGAATACATAGACAAACAGTATGTCACTAGTATGCCTCTACTTGACTAGCTCGTTGAATCAAAGATGATTAAGTTTCCTAGCCATAGACATAAGTTGTCATTTGATTAACGGGGTCACATCATTAGAGAATGATGTGATTGACTTGACCCATTCCGTTAGCATAGCACTTGATCGTTTAGTTTGTTGCTATTGCTTCCTTCATGACTTATACATGTTCCTATGACTATGAGATTATGCAACTCCCATTTACCGGAGGAACACTTTGTGTGCTACCAAACGTCACAACGTAACTGGGTGATTATAAAGGTGCTCTACAGGTGTCTCCGAAGGTACTTGTTGGGTTGGCGTATTTCGAGATTAGGATTTGTCACTCCGATTGTCGGAGAGGTATCTCTTGGCCCACTCGGTAATGCACATCACTATAAGCCTTGCAAGCATTGCAACTAATGAGTTAGTTGCGGGATGATGTGTTACGGAACAAGTAAAGAGACTTGCCGGTAACGAGATTGAGCTAGGTATTGAGATACCGACGATCGAATCTCGGGCAAGTAACATACCGATGACAAAGGGAACAACGTATGTTGTTATGCGGTTTGACCGATAAAGATCTTCGTAGAATATGTAGGAGCCAATATGAGCATCCAGGTTCCGCTATTGGTTATTGACCGGAGACGTGTCTCAGTCATGTCTACATAGTTCTCGAACCCGTAGGGTCCGCACGCTTAAAGTTCGATGACGGTTATATTATGAGTTTATGTGTTTTGATGTACCGAAGGAGTTCGGAGTCCCAGATGAGATCGGGGACATGATGAGGAGTCTCGAAATGGTCGAGACGTAAAGATCGATATATTGGACGACTATATTCGAACATCGGAAAGGTTCCGAGTGATTCGGGTATTTTCGGAAGTACGAGGGAGTTACGGGAATTCGTATTGGGCCTTAATGGGCCATACGGGAAAGGAGAGAAAGGCCTCAAAGGGTGGCCGCACCCCTCCCCATGGACTGGTCCGAATTGGACTAGGGAGGGGGGCGCCCCCTTCCTTCCTTCTCCTTTTTCCTTCCATTTCCTTCCCTCCTAGTCCTACTACTTGAAAGGGCTCCTAGTTCTACTAGGAAAGGGGGAATCCTACTCTCGGTGGGAGTAGGACTCCCCTAGGGCGCGCCATAGAGAGGGCCGGCCCTCCCCCTCCTCCACTCCTTTATATACAGGGTTAGGGGGCACCCCAAAGACACAACAATTGATCTCTTAATCTCTGAGCCGTGTGTGGTGCCCCCCTCCACCATAATCCACCTCGATCATATCGTAGCGGTGCTTAGGCGAAGCCCTGCGTCGGTAGAGCATCATCATCGTCACCACGCCGTCATGCTGATGAAACTCTCCCTCAACACTCGGCTGGATCGGAATTCGAGGGACGTCATCGAGTTGAACGTGTGCAGAACTCGGAGGTGTCGTGCGTTCGGTACTTGATCGGTCGGATCTTGAAGCAATGTTGGGGATATCGCTTATCGGGAACATATCGGTCGACCTATGATAAGGGGTAAATCGACCATTTTATCGGCATATCGGCCGATTTATCGCCATATCGGCTGATTTATCGCCCGATTTATCTTACCGGTCAGACCACGGTAAGCGATAAATCGGCCGATTTATCGGAATATCGGAAGATATCTTGAACCGTGAAGACATACGACTACATCAACCGCGTTGTGCTAACGCTTCCGCTTTCAGTCTACGAGGGTACATGAACAACATTCTCCCCTCTCGTTGCTATGCATCATCATGATCTTGCGTGTGCGTAGGAATTTTTTTTTTGAAATTACTACGTTACCCAACATGAGGGACTACCTACAAGCAGTTCTTGACACAAACCCTGGTAGCAGGTGTGTAGTTACAACATTTGAGGACCCAGAAAACCCTGCCCCAACTCCTAGAGTTAAGTACATGTTCGACTGCTTGCATGCATCAAAGTAAGAATTTCTTAATGGTTGCAGGCCCTTTATAGGTAAATCTATAACTGCATTTTGTTCAAAATATCTTGTTGTAAATTTATGGTAGCTAATTTGGGTATGGATGCAGGGCTTGATGGTTGCTTCATCAAGCTAACCACTGGACAACAAATTCTTGCAGCCACAGGAAGAGATGGCAACAACAATATCTACCCCATAGCCTTTGGTGTGGTTGATAAGGAAGATTCAAAGAGTTGGACATGGTTCCTAACCCAGCTAAGATGTTGCATTGGAAGTGGTAGCAAATTTGGAACCTACACCATTATTTCTGACAGGCAAAAGGTATGCACCCTATCTTAGCCAGTAGTTCAGATATATATTGTTATTAGTAGCTTTATTTATTTTTGTTCATGACCATGTTTATTAATTTACAATCAAGGTCTTCTTAAGGCTATAAATGAGGTGTTCCCTGATTCCCCTCAGAGATACTGCCTCAGGCACATATATGCAAATTTTCAGTCAGCTGATTTCAGAGGAGCAGAACTAAAGAAGCTAGTAGATCGGGCTAGCTACTCATTCACCAAACATGGCCATGAATTAGCAATGGTAGAGCTACAAGCAGAGTGTGAGGATGCCTGGAAGTGGCTTCAAAAAAATCCAAAGGAGACTTGGTGTAGGTATGCAATGGATTACAATTGCAAAACTGATCTTGTTGTGAACAACCTTAGTGAGGTTTTCAACAAAATGATCCTTGATATTAGGGCCAAACCAATTAGGACTATGTTTGAAGGAATTAGGACTAAGCAGATGATCAAAAGGCAGAAGACTAGGGAAAAAACAGAGAACAACAGGTGGATGATCACACCCAACTATTCAGAGAAACTAGAGGAGAATAAGAAGTATGCCAAATTTTGTGATGCATATAAGACAGGTCCTGACATTTGGCAAGTGTCTAGTAAGGAAAATCAGTACTGTGTGAACCTAGCTAGTAAATCATGTGACTGCAGGAGGTGGGACATGACAGGTGTGACATGCAGTCATGCAATAGCAGCAATGAGCAAGATTCACATGCACCTAGAGGACTATGTGCATGATTTTTTCAAAAAACAACTATATATTGAAGCATACAAAGACATAGTGTACCCTGTCCCTGGTCTTGAATTCTGGCTTGACACCCATACTCGGGATATTGAGCCCCCAGTGTTCAAAGAAAAAGCAGGCAAGAAACAGACAGCTAGGAGAAAGGGCCAGTTTGAGGTGCCTGCATCAAAGGACACAAGCAGGATGGGAACAATTACATGCAACAATTATGGTCTACAAGGCCACAGATATACAAACTA
Source organism: Triticum dicoccoides (assembly GCF_002162155.2). Classification (NCBI taxonomy): domain Eukaryota; kingdom Viridiplantae; phylum Streptophyta; class Magnoliopsida; order Poales; family Poaceae; genus Triticum; species Triticum dicoccoides. Next base: position 518,953,219 of record NC_041382.1, on the reverse strand, counting down.
TGGGAAAGCTCTAAAACCTAGTCTTGAGATGAGAAAGAACTTACATCAGGTCATTCAAATATGTTGCATTCTTTGTTTAATTATTTTATGTCTGGTCTATTTACTAACCGAGTTAATTTTGTCATGCAGGAGAGTAGAGAAATTTTTAGGGGTTCCTCTAGTGCTACACATCCACCTCCACAACCACCACCTCAACACCAAACTTCACAGATGCCAGCATCATCTGCTCCACCTCCTAAAGCAATGAGGAACACAAAAACAACAGCAAGTAAGAGAGGTTCAACATCAACAGTTTCAGCAGGAGCAGTCAGGTCTTCACTAGCACCTGCAACAGGATCAGCGTCAACAAGAGCTCCAAGAGGATCAACATCAACAAGAACATTCAATGCACCAAGAACATCCACTGGAGAACCAGGGATATTGGCAGGCAAGAGGAAGAGAAAACCTCCTAGCAAGTTTGCATCCTATTTCAATGCTAGTGGAAACTATTGAAACTCTGTATCTAAGTTTGTGTGTATGGTACTAAGTTTGTGTTCTACTACTAAATGTGTGTATGGTAGTAAGTTTGTGTTCTGCTACTTAGTTTGAGTGTATGGTACTAAGTTTGTGTTCTGCTACTAAATGTGTGTTGTGGTACTAGCCTGCTAAAATTCAGACATGTGAACTTGTGGACATGTTAATTTGTTTTATTTGTTGTACATTGCCATTTCTACAGTTCAGAAGTTATTGCCAAATTCATTTTAGAAAAAGAAATCTGCACAAAAAAAAGTCTGGCCTGGGGCTTGAACCCAGGACCTGTTGGTTGTAACCATGCGATCAATACCAATGGGCTAGTGCTGGTGATTTGTTTGACTAGCATCGGCCGAACTTATTATATGTTGTTAGCCACGTCCTCTGTTCAGCGTGCGTTGCGGCCGGCTGCGTGGTGAGCGTGTGTTGAGTAAAACCAGCCGTTTCGGATTCTACGCCTTTAATACGTGTCCACCCACCACGCTCTCTTCTCACTCGCCCACTCGCCGCTCGCACCACCCACTCCACTTTCCCTTCTCTCCTGTCAAAATCGCCGCCGACAACCACCGCCACCGCCGTCGCCATGGACTGGCAACTGGCCATCGAAGCTCTCGCCAGGAACAACCAGGAGATGCCAGCGTAGTATAGGGAGATCGCGCGCTGGTTCCCCAGTATGGCGATGATGAGGAACCACGCCCGCGGCCTCGTGAAGGTGATGACAGCTGCTGAAAAGCATCACGCATTCCCTGTCGGAGCACCATCCCACCGCCGTCCCTTCTGCTATGGGTGATGCGCGAGGTGCAGTGCTCCCCCGACCCCAGGCAGCGCGCCCGATGGTGGATGTACCGCTCATCCACCACGCCGCCGGCCGCCGCGGACCACGTCACCGACGCCGTCCTCGCTCTCCCAGCCCCAATCAATAACGCCTACTAGGAGAGGCGCAATCCATGGGTCCTTGGGCCCTATGACGACTCTGACGCTTCTGACGACGAGTCCTCTGATGACGAGTCCAGTGACGATGATGAGGACCAGTCCTCTGATGACTCTGACGACGAGGTGGATGAGGTCGTCATCCTCTCCGACGACGAGCCTGAAGTGCAGCTGCTGGCTCCAGTCCTCGACGCCGTGGAGGGGGATAGGAACCTCCCAATCCAAGTGGATGCGCTGCTGGAGGTCGTCGATCTCCCACACGGCGTCGTCGTGAAGCAAGAACAAGATGGCGGCGAGGAAGATGTGGAGGAGCCGGCGCCGGGCAAGAAGAAAAGGGCGGCCGTGACTGCGGTGCGCCACTCCCAGCGCCTGAAGATGCTGAAGAAGGAGGAGTGAAGTGCTGCCTTCAGTTAGTTCAGTGCAAAAAAATCAGTTTCGTTAGTCCTGAACTTTCGTAAGTTCAGTAAGTTCCTAGGTTCAGTTTCGTCAGCACTATCTACTACTAGTTGCTATCTATGTCAGACTATGAATGGCAGTACTATCTATCTATGTCAGACTATGTATATATGTTACTTGCTACTTGCTACATATGTTAGTTACTTGTCAGACTATCTAAGCTACTTGCTATATATGTTACTTGCTGCTTTCTACTTCCAACTATGTCACTACTGTCAGTTATCCACACATGATATATGCAGAGTAAAACAGACTCATCATAGATAAAACATTCTTACTTAATTAACTTAGCATGAGTACTCACTTAGCATAGTAGGTCTTAACATAAAAGTCATTACATCATAGAAAACCAACTAGTTCTTAAACCATAAGAGTACCTCCCTCCCTCATACCATTCTGAAAGCACATGAAACTTTCCCAAAATATACACCTAACATGCATGACATTCCAAGGCCAGCTATATATATAGGCCTATTAATTACTTAACCCACACACCAAGCACTTCACTCATTCATAATTGCATTGATCCTCTCCAGCTTATCTTTGCTGGCATGCCCAGCATTGACCAGATCAGCAATCAAATACTCCAGCTTCTTCTTCTCTTGCTTAAGTAGGTCCTTGTCCCCCTCCACTTCCTTCATGGTCTTCCTCATGTTCTGAATGATATCTGCTTGACTTCGAAGAATGCACCTTTGTTCCTTGGCAAGCTTCATCTTTTCCACACTTATCTCAATCTTTGCTTGATCCTCAAGTTGTTTCTTCTTTGCATTTAGATCATTGATTGCCTGACTGGTATAGTCCATGTCATGAGACATCTTGCCATCTTGATAGTCAAAAAGCTTGGATACATCTTCCACCAACTGGTTGTAGTTGTTTGACAGGAAATCAATTTCCTTCTGTAGCTTGGCCACCTCTTTCTCATGGGCTTGTTTGTCCTTCACCCTCCCCAAGTTCTGCTCATGGTACATGTCCCAAATCCTTGTTAGGCACCTTTGTAGAATCTCTGGCCAAGGACCATCCACCCACTCCACAACCCCACAGTTCACACCTACATCCTACAGAAGCAATTATTTATAATTAAGCACAAAGCACTTAGTAACAAACTTACTACAGATAACTAAAGTCATAAAGTCATTTCATTTAACTGAAACCCTTTGTTTAAATCAATATGCTCTCTGAATTATGCAAACATAATTCCTTCATAGTAAGCACACAACACCTGACTATATTCAATTAACAGCTATATTTAGCAATAGATATAAATTCATTTAACTCTGTTCTTTTTCAGTTAACAGCTATATTCAGTTAACACCTACCAAATACATTCAGTTCACAGTACACTAAAGATCTCTGCATGTAGGTGTTCTCAGGTTCAGTCATGTATTGAATTCAGTTAACTAAAGATCTACTTTCACATATAGCTTCCATATGTATGGCACTTTCAAGTTTCAGTTCTAAACTACAACACACATCTCTGCACATCACACATCTCTGCACCACATGCTGCACCGCACATCTCCAGCAGCAAAACACATCGCACATCTCCACCAACAAAGCAAGTTAGCGTGCAAGATTTAATACCTGCTGCACAGGACAACCCAGGAATCGCCTCCCAGTCAAAGCACCTTCAAAAGCCACCATCTTCTTCGGCCTCTGATGATGCATCATGCACGTCGGCTCAGATTCAGTGTAAGAACCACAGAAAGATGGTTCCACCACACTGACAGGGGTTTCCTGCAAAAGAAAGTTCGAATCAAACCAAAACCAACTTGGAATCTCCAATTTGGATGAACTAACCCTAACCCTAACTCTGTTCCACCATTATGCACTTACAAAGAGCTGAGGATCCATTGAAACCATGTTGATGTCCTCGTCCGAGCTCTCCTCGTCATTCCAGGATGGCATCCTCAACTTCTACCGGCAGCAATGGCCGCGTCGGCGACGGTGATAGGCTGACCTAGCTCAGAGCACCAGGGAGAGGGAGAGGATGAGGACGAGTGAGAGCGAGCGAGGAGGAAGAGACTGAGCGAGTGGCTGAGCTCGCTCTCACTTATTGGCCCACCGACAGCCGCCATTCGGACAGCGGACGGGGCGTTCACGGCCGTCAGCGCGCGGCGGCCGTCCGTTGGCCAACGTGGCTACTGATTTGCGGGCCCAGCCGGTCAGATTCGGGGTTAGCGCGGGCGAAGCGAGCGCTTTCGTGACTTGGTAGTTTTTTGCCACGGTTTAGTCCAAATTTGATAGTTTTTGGCACAAAATCGTAGAGTGGTAGTTTTTCGTCACGTTTCCGTCAATTGTGGTAGTTTTTGGTTAAATACTCACGGAAACACCACTCGTAACTGCAGGAAAGTGCACTCTGGATATGTTATTGAATGTTATTAGCCCGACGGATCGTGAAACTGCGCCGCAAATATTTTGGCATGGACAGATCCAAGGACAATCAACTGCAACTTGGTATAGATTTATTTATATAGCTGTTGCAACTTGTTTTTTTTTAACAAATTGCGAATGTGTTGCAACTTGAAATTAACTATATGGCAACATAAACGATAAGGACTGCAGCGAATACTAGGAGAGGAAGGGAAAAGGAGGGTCATTATTCCCCATCGTTCCTAGCAGCAAAGGAGGGTCATTATTCCACTTTGAGTGCATCAGAATCAGCCATACAGCACAGCAAACCGTAGGGTGATTTGTCAAATGAGAGCTACCTGGGTCATCAGCAGCAGTCCTAGTGGGTAAAGCACCTGTTAGATGACTGATTAGTCGACAACAAAGCAATTCTGGCATAAAAGTTTAAGTTAAGTTATGGTGTGCAATGAAGCATCATCATTCATATAAATGATGATGAGTGCTGCTTCCTCCATGAAAATGTACGTTTCTTTCGCACGTTGCTGACAGTTACAAGCATAATGGCTTACTGTTTTCTGTTGTATCAAAGGCAGTTACATCTGAGATCTTGTGTGTATCTACTTTAGTAAAGCTACTAGACATAATTCAGAGTACCCTAACAATGAGGCACGAGGAGGGGTGTTTCATGAGTATTGGATCTGTTAGCAAATATCCGTGTCAAATACATAATAGCTTCAGTTGCTTCAGATGAGCCTAGACGTAGGATGACGAAGGATCCAATGTTTGGACCCGCGGCAGCTGGACTAGGGAATGTAGATGAGGCAATGCCCAAGATCATAAAACAGTGACAAGATTTTGGAGATAAAATTCAGGCAACAGCATTGACAGGCACCATGCGGTTCAGCAGGGTCAGCTCACTAGGATAATCAACGGCCTGTTAGTGCCCATGGGCGGTGTTTTTAATTTCTACTCGTGCTTATCTGCAAGACCAAAGCTATCTTATGAGCTCCTCTTATGATGTCAAGAAAGTACGCACCAATGGCTCCGACTTCTCGTTTCTAATATACACATAAATTGTTTGCCACAAGGTCTGACCATTGTACCAGGCCTTCTTCAGTGATGAACTTGTAGACATCTACGTGTAAATCATGCGTTCCTTCCAAGCTGCCCCTAATTTAACCTTATCTTAAGTCACTTTGTGCTTTTCAGACCTGGTATATTTAACCATTCAAGTTACAAGAAGAGCACAATGCCTCAAACCTATAGGTTACCCATCAGGAGAAATGGCCTCCGTCCAGGTACGGCAAAAAGAACAAAAGGCAACCCATGACAAGAAAGGGAAATCGATGTAAAAAAGTATGGATGCTGATGAATGCTGCTCCAGATAACTTGCTGCGGAAAACGGAAAGAAAGCATGTGTCCCAACTTTCTGAATGCAGTTAGCCCTTGCCAACACATTCTTGCACCACATCAGGTCAGCAGATATATACTAGATACAAGGAATAGGGTCAAGTCAACCGTGTTATACTAGGCATAGCATGCATAAAGCCACAAAGTTTGAATAACTACTCCGCAGTTTACTTTAAATGCGTATTGGCATGTAACAGAGGTTTCTGAAAATATATAACTCGGCATCTTTGCTGCTGCAGCAAGGAGAGGCAGCCACACTAGGACAGCAATGAGAGAGGATATACCCAGATGGTGGGGGTTTTACAGTTCGGTGGCAGCGATTAGCAAAATCGATATGGTGAGTGTGGGATGACCGGAAGGGTGTGAGACAGAAGGGCATGTTGTTAGGATAAGGATACATTTGTTAGAAGTCTACTGAGACTGGAGAGTGTACTACTAGAGGTATTTTAGGAAAATGGAGAGCGGGAAGATGAGGAAGCACACGGTACCCACCGAATATGTACCATGAAGTGGGTCTTTATACTTGTATGTAGATGAAGGTGAAACATACCACCTCCTGATGTGTCTTCAGCCAGCAATTTTTTGAAGCTGAATCTATGCATCTACGATTAAACTGCCTCAGTCATAAATCTGGAAACCCAGCCATACCTAGAGCACAGCCCCCGCCACCGCCGTAAGCATATATACAGCAGATCCTATTCAGCTAGTGTCCAGGAATAGTAAGAAAAATGTCAGGTGACAATGCTCTTTATGTGTCGCCTTCATTTGGTAAATTAATTAAATATAAGGCAAACATTCATCATAGATCTAATATAAGCTTTCACCATAGTAACATATATACAAATATTTTCCTATTATCCTTGCTTTGCTCCAGCAGACTTTGAATTCCGAAAACAAGACTTGAAACAGGAAATAAAAAAAGATAAAGAAACAGAAGAATTAAGACCATTGTTATCTAATCCACACCAACTATCGTAACAATAAAAGCTTAAATAGCCATAGAACATCAAAAGCGCATCATTTAAATAATCAGGTGTGACTAACAGTCAAAAGGAGAACAAAGCACAATAGGCTCAGAGCACTCTGTGGTGAAAGCTGGTCCACAGGTTATTTAAATATCACGTAGGCTAAGATGAGCATGAACCGATACAAACAGCAAAAAAAACAAGCAATAGACTCCATCAGCAAATGGGATATGGATCACCTGAATTGAAGAGGCACTGACATATTAATATCCCTACTTTATGAGGCAGCATCTTATCACTTGCATGGTGAAAGAGCTTAGTTACCGTGAAAATTCAACTATTTTCATGCTGCCTCCAATCTTTTACTAGTTAGCTTATATTTCATAAATCTAAGGCCCATATCAGCTGTAAACTGAAAAACACCCGTGAAGGTAGTCTATTTAATGATATTTTGTGGACTCCCTGTCAGGGAAATCAGAAGCAGATGTTGCAGTTAGATGGTCCATCAGTCCAGGCGGTCGGTAGTATATCAGGAAAGCTTAGGGTTAGGATAAGAGTCCATACGTCAGAAGTCGAGTCAGTTTCCATGTCAGAGTCCAAGTCTTAGGGGTCAACTTAAGTAGCTCTATGCAAGAGCAGGCATTGGTTTTTTCTTTCACATGAAATAAGAAACACATCTTTCTTGCCTCTAGATGCACTCCAGCAACTGACAGAAATAGGTTGAATCCAGATATAAAGATAGATGCGGCATTTAGACGGCCAAGAGGTTCTGACCTTATCTAAGTATCTGACAGATAGAGATTACCCTTTTGCTGCTAGTGGTAGGCCATTTATGCATAAAAGTAGCATTCCTACTTATCACCTGTATCCACACCACAATCTGCCAGAACACGAATGTAAGAATAAAAAAGTCTCAAGTTAGTGCTAGGATAAGTGCACTTTAGATAGTTAAGTGTTAATATAATATGTGCAAAGGATGTTTCTGGGTTAAGACTCTTCTGGATTATTATGAGTCATTGACCCATTCTTATGAGTCATTAACACCACAATCTGCCAGAACACGAATGTAGGATAAGTGCAAAGGATGTTTCTGTGTTAAGACTCTTCTGGATTCTTATGAGTCATGGACCCATTATTTCTCAAGAAAAACAAAAAATTGACAATATTGTCCTCAGTTAATCGGCTCCAATTTTAACCATATGTTCGTCAGCACATGCTGAAAAAGGGTAACATAACGATAAGCATTCTGTCTAATTCAAAATTATGGCTAGCTAATGAGTTGCTATACTTTGTAAAACAACACAAGCTATGTTACGAATATGGCATGCCGATACAGGACAAGATACCAGTAACTTCATTTGGATACATCATTTGCACAGAACTTTATTGGAAGAACAGATGAAGACAGACGATGAATACAACACATAAAGCTCAGCATGCTACCGTGCTAAGATCTGTCTCATAAAGACATAGAGCGAGGACTAAATTTAAATGAACAATAAAGGATGCACGATTGGAAGGTGGTAAATACGACACCAACCAATGTAAAAATACTCAAGTATCACTCACAGAGAGTGTCTCCTGACAAACTTATGACTTGTGCAGAGTACAAAGACAGTTCTCCTGGCCTACATCAGCTGCAATGCAAGGAGATTGGCATTTTCCTTCCTGGTACCAGGTTACCCGCTTCTCCACCAACTCATTTAAGAAAGTATCCAGCTTATCAACATTGACGCTGGGCATTACCACAACATGTGATATACCTCCCTCACAAGCAAGCTGCCACCGTCGCACAAACTCCTCGTCCTTTGGCCTCTCAAAAACTACTGTACTACTGAGCTCGTTAAGCATCGCACTAATTCCAGCATCCTTGAGCCGATCTTTCAGGTAATGTGCATTTCTCAAGCACTTCTGAACTTCCTTCTGAAAACCTCTATAACCTTTCCTGTTCAGGGTGTACCATAGGAAGATGGGAGCATGACCATTCCTGCTTCCCATGATTGTAGCATCTCGTGAAGCTAGATACTCAACATTGCTAGAAAGGGCATTTATGTGATTCAACCTTGTTATCTGGACACCACAGGGCATGGGACATCCAACAAACTTGTGACCAGACACGCTCACACTCCCAATGGGCTTCTTAAAGGATACCCTAGGTGCCTGATGATCAGCAACAAAGAAAATAAATCAAGGATAATGAAACAATGTGTCAAAAGAAGCAACCAATATGGCGTTAGGGGGCAAAGTAGAGGTACCTGCTTAACAAATGGCATCATCAGACCAAACAGAGCACCGTCACAGTGTATATAAAACCGATCCTTGAACCCACTTTTTTCAAGTGTTTCGATAACCAAGTCAAGATCATCAACTGCTCCCTTGACAGTTGTCCCTACATCAAGGAAGAGTTAGGTTTACAGCCCGATCATGAAGGTGCAGATTTGCAAGTGTAATAAAGAGTGTATGCAGCTCACCAATGTTGACATTAATAATAGCAGGTTTATCTTTGTTTTCAAGTAGCTTTCTTCCAAAATCTGCACAATCTATTTCTCCAGAGACAAGAGTATCCACTTTAACGCAATCCATCCTGTACATTCTCGCTGCTTTGAACACCGAGTAGTGTGAATCACGAGAGGCATACAAGATCCCATCAGGGAAAACTTCCCTTCTGTAAAACAGTTTGTAGATGTAAATAAGATTTCAGAAAGAAGGGCTATATCTCTGTATATAATATTGCGAGTACTGACCCGACAAGGATCCCATGCAGATTTCCTTCGGTGCCACAGTTCGTAATGTATCCCCAATATTCATCCTTTTCGAGGTCCCAAAGGCGAGCAAACCAATCCAACACACCCACTTCAAACTGCCTGGAGTGCACGCCATAGTTGCTCTCGATGAATGGGTCGCCCAGGTTGTTAATGGAGAAGTGCTGCAGCTGGGAGAGAGCACCGTACTCAAAGTCCAAATTGTATGGGTAGCCTACAAGCAAACGGATGAGAGTGTTCGTGAGAGTGGAAGCAGATCAGTTGCGTTGCACTCAACCAGATTCATCGATGAATTTGCACCTACAGGAACTCAATACACGTTTCACCTCCTCACCCAAAAAAGGTTAACAGGGAATATACTATTAGTAGTAATAAAATATCGGGGCTAGGATCACCGTGTCTCTACGCTACACAAACCGGAGCGGATCATTCTGCACTGCGTCGAAGGAACGAGCAGAGGAGGAAGGAAGGGGGGATTTACCGAGGTGGTGCTTGGTGCGCTCGACGAGGGAGCGGCGGTAGCGCGCGAGGACGCCGGCCATGGTGGCCTCGCGCTCGCCGGTGAACTCGTCGTCGGCGTCGGGCTCCTTGACCGCGAAGCAGGAGGCGTGCATGTTCCTCCCCAGCACGATCTCCCTCTCTCCCTCCACCACCTCCGGGGCCAGCTCCTCGGGCAGCGGCGCCGCGGCGGCCTTCTCGCGGAGCCCCGGGGCAGTTGGCGCCGCCACGCCATTCGCGATGGTGCCCGTCATGGCCGGCGTCGGGGGTGGTTGGAATGGGGGAGTGGGAGTGTGGATTGGAGAAGGCGGAGGAGGAGGAGGGGCCGAGATCCTGCGGAAATGCTGCGTCGGTTTTGATTTGGGATCTGGATGGAAATGGTTGGGTTGATTGAGTAGGCTGCCGCGTGCCTCGCGTCGCGGAAAAGAAAAGGCTTTGGTTGATTGGCCTGTCGCGATCGTGTGGCCCATGGCTCCTCCAAAGCCCAATCTCGTCTCTTCTTCCTCCATTCGGGCCTCGGAAGGGCCAACCGACGATACTCTACCCCACCACCCGATTCTCTGCGCCGCCCCATGCCGGCTCCCATCGCATTCCATTTTAGTCGAAGCTGCGCGAAACAGACTGCCGACTGGCCCCTAATTCTTGTGATGGCGAAGGTTTGCGGATGGTTTGGTCCTCGACTCCCTGTGATTATCTCTGGGCATTAGGGATTCGTTTGGAGAGATCGGGGGATACCATATTTTTAGGGTTTCTGGTCTGCAGTTTGGGCGCCGAATCACGCTAATCTTCTGTCTTATGCTTTTGCTTAGCGATTCATGCCCAGTTGGTACACAATAAGCCGACAGACTACTCATCAAATTCAGAAAGATACACCTTGTTGCATGCAGAGTTGACAGTGCTTGGGCAACAGATTCAGTTTATCCATCGCGTTTTCCAGTTTGTGCTTTCACCGGCAAAGTATCAGAATTTTGTTGTGAGTGCTTGTGGTTTGTGAACATGCTTTGGGTGAAATTTAGTACTTCCTCCGTTCACTTTTGTAAGTCATTTTAGACAACTCAAAATGGGCTGTTTTGTACGTTGTCTGAAATGTCTTCAAGATCTTATAAAAATGAACAGAGAGAGTAAAACACTTCTACGTCAGGTTACTATTTTGGGTGTGAGGGCAGTGGAAAGGGGAGGCTGAGGGACTCATCAAATTGACAGTGCTTATCACAATGTGTTAGGATAATAGCGCTATGCAAGAAGATGATGCAAATTCGTGACTTCTTTCAAGTTTTAACTTGATTCCTTCCGTGTCAAGCCTTTGTATCTACGTTTTTATGAGTAAAGTAATACTTGCCACAACCTATGTACTCAGGTTAGTTATGGACGCGGACGAAGAGCTCTCGGCGACACACCTCCCTGAAATCCACACGTACGTTTTAGTCTTGGGATGGATGCTATTTAATGCAATTCAACTTTGCTTTGAACCTATACGGATAGATACTCACTGGTAGGCTGCTCATAGTGGAGAGTAACTTAGACTAGTAACATGCATATGTTACTAGTCTATGTTACTACCTTCATAGTGGGTAGTATCATATATGTGGTAACATACATGTCTTCATTTATTACTTTGTAGACTCATTTTGCATTGGGAAGCGCTATGTGATGGTAACATATTATGTTACTCTATTTGCCTCTCTCCTCATTAACTACTTGCCACCTCATCATTTTTGCTTATGTGGCACCTAAGTTACTACCTATGTTACTCCCACTATGACCAGCCGTATACAGCATATGAACATTGAATCACATTTATTAGGCACCCACGACTCCGCTGTGGATATGGGAGCTTGCTCGGCTGGAGCAGAGTAGAGCACGTTCATGGCAGTCCAGCGGGACCTGGTCAAGGACACTGGCAACGAGCATGAAGCCCATGACCACGCCCTGGGTGAGCATGGCGTGTACTGTTGCCGAGGCGAAGCATGACCAGGCCAAGCTTGACGGCGACGAGAAAGATTAGGATGCAGACACGCAGCTGGAGAAAAGCAGCCTCGGTCTAGGAAGTTGTGCCGGCTGCGATGGCACCACTGGCCACGGGAACACGGACCATGGAGTTGCCGTCCAACGGTCCAAGGCAGACGCGGTGGACAAAACGCGGCAAGCACAGACGACGGCTGCCTAGATTTTGGCTTTCTTCTCACACGACGTTGTTGGCCGCCAGCCACCAGAATTCATAACTTGGTTGCGGCAGCCATGACGGTCGTGGGTGTCGCAGGACACGGCAAGCTCGGACGATGACCAGGGCAAACATAGTTTTTCTAGTTCATCCTAGCTTTGCTCCACTTAGCAAGCAGAAGACTGGGAAACAAGGTGCATGGGCTTTAGAAGAGGATCGTGGGGAAGGATTGATGGGGAAGAATGAGTGTCCAGAGAAAGAAGGGTCATATGTGGAGAAGAGAGAGGTGGGGCTCGTGCTCATTGAATGACTGAACTTCAGTGCCGTAACTGCACCTGCAGTTGGGCCAATGACATGTGGGCCTAACAGACGGCTGGCCCACATGCCATTGACCCAACTGCAGGTCCAGTTACGGCACCCAAGCAGCGTCCGGCCCTTGGTGGTTGGGCGCTGGTTGTTGAGGTCAGACGTGGGTGTACTATCTGACAATGTCAGTGCAGAAAAAGGCCTAGATACAGAGCATTCATGTGAGAGATACATGTCAAATAAACTTCTAATACGTACGGCCTAATATAGGAGATGTGAATCCCGAGGCTAGTGAATGGGTCAGATTTCGGTGGGTGTAGTCGCTCGGTGCTCCTAGGCACTTTCGGGTTAGTTATATGTTATTGTCATCAACTATTTTCTGCAGAATGTAGTATCTCATTATTTAAGCTCATAAGGTTCGAGTACCGTTTTAAGGGCCTTATCTGTCTTTTGACTGATTATTTTCTATTAAAGACATTTTTTTTGTGCAGAGTTAGCCTTCACCTTGGGAATTATCTGTTGATGCAATCGGCCAACAGGTGAGCTCAGACACGTTGCATTTTTCCTGCCTATTCTGATGTATTCTCTTATGCGATCACCAATGAGTGGTTGTCCAGGTTTTGTAGTCGCAATATGGATGATCTGTTTTTACCAGAGATAGTCCTTTTAACAAGGCCGAACTTTTTGAACTCTAGTTGTATACAGTATTGTTGCTATTTACGCTGGGGTTGTAACAGTTTTTTTGTGGGGTGGAG
>NC_041382.1:518938622-518939825 GCF_002162155.2 Triticum dicoccoides | reverse complement strand
TAGGCCCACCTAACCCCTAGACATTCACGAGGCTGTGGCTTACATAGCCCGACCTCAAAATGCAAACCCCGGGCCCCCTGAAGGAAGGGCCATTTCCAAATGTAAAACTAATAAATAAACTATATTTAGAATTAAATAATGCTACATTGTATCTACATTTTATATAAAATCCCAAAAAGGCAAAAACAGCATCTTCTGATCTTTCCTCGGGCTAAAAAGTGAGGCCCGAGCCTGGTCCGGACGCCGGGCTTCTGGCTGGTCTAATCATGCTTGGGTTTGCCCCCCACCCCATGTACAAGTTCAATATGTAAACCTCAATAATCATTAATAAGCTAAGAGGTATATAAGCGTATGTTCTGAGACAAAATAAGGAAATCGGTATGGGGCATGTCAAGGCTTATAGTATAGCACACTCATCTGCTGACAAACAAACAATTATTTTCCAGACATAAAAAATAAGGAAAGCATTAGAACAATTACATGACTTCATAGGAAATACACACTTTATTCAATAACTTTCTCTTTGGAACCTGGAAAATGAAGTATTACAAAAGGCAAGCACCCTCCAAACGATCCGATAACTTGCACAAAAGTTGATGACCTCAAACTTACTTATTAGGAAATTAAGAGTTTATCTTGTCTCCACCACTACATGGTGGAGATCTCCTGTTTGGATGTAGCTTAATTAGGAGCGCGTGGAGGAACACCTTGATATCAAGGCTTGGGAGCTCGCTTATTCACATGGTGTGCCCGCTTCATAGTAAGATGGCGATGATGCCACTATCGAATACCGTGATTATGTTGACAACGGGGATTTTCTAGGGGGCTTTGGCTGTGGAGGTGTGTTAACATGACGAGTCAGGGGAGATGGATACTTATATGCTTGAGGTGCCAGAATATGCGGCGGATAACGGGATGGAGGAGATGGTGGCAAGTGGTTGGCTGGGGGCGGTAAGTGTGGCAGTGGTGCATAGTGAGATAGAGGAGGTGGTAGCCTGTGATGAGTAGGGGATGGAAAGTGAGGTGATGGTGTGTAGTGAGTTGGGGGTGGTGGTGAGTGGTGAGTAGGGGATGGCAAGTGAGGAGGTAGTGCTTGGTGACATGGTGGTAGTGCGAGATGAGCAGGGGACGGTAAGTGAGGTGGTGGTGTGTGTTTTGCCGGAGGTGGTGGCGTGGATGAAAAGTGAGGCGGTGGTGCATAGT
>NC_041382.1:518931093-518937792 GCF_002162155.2 Triticum dicoccoides | reverse complement strand
ACGGTGGTTGGTGTTGAGCCGTAGGCGGTGGTGGAGACTGTAAGTGAGGCGGTGGTGCGTGTTGAGCCGGAGGTGGCGGTGGGGACTGTAAGTGAGGTGGTGGTATGTGTTGCGCCGAAGGTGGCGGTGGAGATGATAAGTGAGATGGTGGTGCGTGTTGAGCCGGAGGTAGCGACGGGAATGGCAGGTGATGAGGCGGTGTGTAGTGAGTTGGGGGCGGTGCTGAGTTGTGCGCAGGGGGTGGCAAGTAAGGAGGTAGTGCCGGGTGACATGGAGGTGGTGGCGCGTGATGAGCAGGAGATGGTAAGTGAGGTGATGGTGTATATTGTGTCGGAGGTGGTGGTGTGTGCTGAGATAGGGGTGGTGGTAAGTAGTGAGTAGGGGATGGCAAGTGAGCATGAGGTGGTGGCGTGTGATTATCAGGGTGCGATAAGTGAGGTGGCGGCGGGTGATGAGCTGGTAGAGCTTCCTGTTGCTGCTGATGGCCGCGGTGACCGTGGCGCTGTTGTCCCAACGCGTTGTGGTACGTTGGTGGCTTGGCCGGCGATAACTCATCGTGGCGGTGCTTCCCATGCTCAGTTGCGTTGTGCGCCGTCGTTGGTGCCTCGGCATATGCAACCGTGCTCTGAGCTAGTGCGGCAACCGGTAGCGAGGTGTTGTGGGAAGCACCATCAGCATAGGGAGCAGGAACGGCAACGAGTGAGGAGACGTGGTGCGGTAAGGAGGCACCGCAGTAGGACAGCAGCGTCGCTGCAAGAGTAAAGAGAAGGGCCATGCCCTTCATGTTCTTGTTGGTGGCCATCTTGATCTACTTCTATCTTGGTTTGCTTCTGGTGCTCCCCCATTTGGCGCCTTATATAGTGGAAGGCATTTGAACCGGAGGTCTGGCTTGTTGGCTCGTTATCACCACTTACAAATCCATTATCTTGGTGCTTGACTTGGACCTTCTGTAGAAAGAATGTGGGAGCGCCGGCTGGGCCGTATTGCACGGGCTCCGATATCCATGTTGCTGGACCTCAAAGTTGGAAGGCACTTCAGAAATTTCTAACTCAATTGCATATAGCAAATTAGCAATGGCTTGATTATATTTTTGGCATGTACTAGTAGCAATTAGTAAGGGTGTTGTAGTGAGAATTAGTTTGTGATATGAGAATATGTCTACTCTGTGACGCATGTTTAACCGTCGCCTGAAATCAGACCTCTGAACATCATATTAGAACCTTAACTGGTACTGGCAATATTTCTCTTTCAGCTGGGCATCTGTACCCAAATATGTATGCCCTCCTCCTAACGTCAAGTAGTGATGTCGACTCAACCTTTCTCTGCTCCATTTGGCTCGTGGTGGAAGTCACGGATCGGAGCTATCGGAGCAGACCGTCGTAGAAAATCCAGTGGAGTAGCTAGTAGCTGTTTCAGTGTTTAGCAATCGCTTTGTGTTGCACTTATCTTAGAATTGCTCTTAGCAAGTGCTCATACAGATATTATTTAAACTCTATATTCTTTTAACGAGTGGACATCATTCCTGCAATCGATACTGGCATTCTAATGGGCTTGGACCTTAAGGACTGCTTAGTTTTTGTGGCTGTGTTCTGCGGAGTAAGGTTCCACTTGGCAGGTCTTTGGACTGAAGAATTTTCCGGATGCGGAACAGCACGAGGCCATTGCCAGTAGTTCGGGCATTAATCTGAATTTGAGTGCTGAAATTCTGCCAATATTTTTGGAAACGTGGCGCATGCACGCACACACTCACACTTGGAACATGATCATCAAAACAGTTTATGTAGTAATACCTCAGGTATTGGTTATATCTCCGACTTGTTTCGTGGCAGACTAATGAAGTTGCAGACAATCGTTTTCAAAAAAAAAGTTGCAGACAATATTTACATTTTCGCAGTTGTAACTATTTGTTTGTTCATTGTCTTGAGTGGCACTCTGGTCGTGTGAACTTGCTGAATATTGTAGGTTGGCTGGAAAATCTTGCTAGCCTTTTTTTCCACGGAGGAAGCACACAACCGATGCTGTTTTGGTCCAAGGTAAGGGGAATAAATAGAACTTTGCAACCTTCGAAATCCACCGAGGTTAAAAAGTATAATTCTGCATTTTTAGTGGCTGTGCTTTTTTCTTTTGATCTGATTTAGTGGCTGTGCTTCTAGTCATGTGAGCTGTCGTACATGCCGGGTTAAGGTTAGGCCCAACCGGACAAACCCTCATGAAACGCATTGTCTGATGGTTTGGTCAACCGAGAAAGGCGGTGACCTACTGACCTTAGTGGTGCTTTAGATAGATCCGGTCTTCACACGACAGTGAGATTTGTATCATTTTTCCAAGCCTGGCATGCATGAGGATGTGTGTGAGCTAGGCCATGTATCCTTTTAGAGCCTTAAACACCTATGGACGCGCGCTGCGTCCGTGGGCACCGACAGGGCATGCCTCAAATTTCTACTGTTGCAGCCGGACATCTCATACTAGATTCTCAAATCCATATAAGGCCAACTTCACCGCGCGACTTCAAACGGACGTTTGCTTTGTCCGGATTCCTTCCGTTTGGGTAGGGCAATGGGTCGTGTGCGGGCCTGTCCTGGGATGCGGTGGTCGTGCGCCCAGCGCGCGGCTACATCCTTTGGCCCCATTCGACCCGCCACGGCAAAAAATACCCATATATTCATATCAAAACAAGTTTGCACGTTCAAATATTAATTGTCTGAAAATAAAAATAGTTTTACAACCCAATCAAAATTGTCTCTAATAAAATAGTTTTACAACCAAATCGAAATTGTTTTGAATGAACATAATGAACCAATACATCTATTGGTTTCCAATGTGACTTCACACGTGCTCAATCAAGTCATTTTGAAGATCCAAATGAATGTGCCAATCACGCAGTTCACGATGGAATTGGACAAACTGTTCAAACGTGGCCGGTTCTTGGTGCAGGGGCTCAACATTTTCGCCTTGATAATTAAATCCTTGGTCGACGATCCTGTCACCACACAAGCAATCATCACCTCCCGAAGCTTCCCTTCATCCCATGACAGTGCAGGGTTTCGGACGATGCCCCGTCGGGATTGAAGCACACCAAAAGCACGTTTCACATCCTTTCTAGCACTCTCTTGCATTTGAGCAAATCTCTTTCTCTTCTCACCTTGGGGGTTCGAGATTGTCTTCATAAAAGTTGACCACTGATGATATATACCATCAGCTAGGTAGTATCCGTTGTTGTACTGGTGGTCGTTGATCTCAAAGTTGACAGGTGGGGAGTGGCCTTCTGCAAGCCTTGCGAAGACTGGAGAACGCTGGAGCACGTTGATATCATTGTGAGAACTTGCCATGCCGAAGAAAGAATGCCATATCCAAAGATCCTGCGAAACTACCGCTTCTAATATGACAGTGCACGCTTTGACATGCCCCTTGTACTGGCCCTGACAAGCAAATGGATAGTTCTTCCACTTCCAGTGCATACAATCTATGCTGCCAAGCATGCCTGGAAAGCCTCTAGCTGCGTTGGTCGCTAACAATCTCTCTGTATCAGCGGCAGTTGGGTCCCTCAAGTACTCAGGGCCAAACGCTGCCACCACGGCCTGGCAGAACTTGTACAGTGACATCAGACATGTGGTCTCACTCATACGCATATACTCATCCACCAGATCGCCTGGAATTCCATATGCAAGCATGCGGATGGCCGCGGTGCATTTCTGGTAAGAGGAGAATCCAAGCTTGCCAAGGCATCCGTCTTGCACTCGAAGTATGGGTCATGAGCAACCACTCCCTCTCGGATATGATTGAACAGATGCCTTGCCATATGAAAACGGCGACGAAATTTATCCGACTTGAAGAGCAGGGTGTTCGCAAAGTAATCGGCATAAAGGAGGGCGTGATCTCTCTCCCTGTTGCGGTTCAGGTTGGGAGCACGGCCAGGGAGTGACCCCCTGTATCGAGGAAACTGCCGTTCAATGTGGTCGGGAATGACCAGTGTAGCCACCACAAGATCTTCATCATCCGACGACGAATCGTCCGATGAATAAATGAAGTGGTGGAAGAAAAATTCATCTCCACGGTCCATACCTTTGTGGGCAAAGTATTGAACACCTTGCGGTCGTGGTGGCAAAGAGGTCGCGGTGATCACCTCGATGCAGCAGGGGTGGTTGGCGGCCGACTACTGGCCGCTCTGGAGCACTCGTCGGAAGCTGCGGTGGCCGCCGTGGTACGTCGCCGACGGTCGTATCCCCTCTGTCACCGGCTACGACGGCGACGGCCAAATCTCCTCCAATCGACGACCAAAACTACAGCGAAAGCGTGGGCGTGGTGGCGGCCATGTCGAGATGTGGTTTGGTATGGACGGCCAGGGGGTGTGCAGTGAGGAGGCGGCTGGAGAATAGTGGTGGTGCCGGCGGCGGGGTGGGGCGGGGAGAGGGGGTGGAGGCGTTGGAAGCGAAGGGACTGCTAGTGTCCCCGACAGGCGGGTCACGGGGGGACAAGGGCGTGCGTCGATCCCGTCTACGCGATGTCTGTTTCACCCCAAACTCGACGCAAGTTTGGGTCAGGGATGGGTCAAAAATGGACGAGATCCAGACATTTATTCGTTTGGGGTCACCCTTTGGGCCGCGCTATTCGTCCGTTCTACCCAAAACGGACGCATCCGGACATGATAGGGTCGCAGTGGAGTTGGCCTAAAGACATGCAAACTAAAAGAAATCTACATACTATGTTGATCATCTAGCTACTCGTCGTCGAAGATGTCTATGATCTCCGTGCCCAGCTCTGGCAGCATGGGCGGCAGCTGTAGCTCCGGCTGCTCCGCTCCAGCCTCCTCCGTCTCTATCTCTGCGTCGAGTTCGGCGAATAGCGCTTCAGACTCCGCCTGCTCGTGCCCGATTAGTTTCAGTTAGCGTTAGTTAAATAGAACGGAAACCTTGTAACTATACCAAGCCCGATCTTGGTTCCAATAGAAAGGTTATGAATAAAAAAAAGATTTTTATCATGTTTGAGATGCCCGGCTGTAGATGCTCTTAGCCAGTAGTTTTGTACAAATGCATAATACAGAAAAAACATGTCATTCGCACTTATAGGCAACCTACGCTGGAATCATCTCACTGATGGATGTAGGTGTGATGATCTCCGTCAGGAGGTGCAGCACTGCAAAGGAGTCATCTTTCCAGGGAACAATGTTGGGTGCCAATGTGTCAAGTGCAATGGATCGTGCAATATAGACTCCAACATGTGGTCATTAGTTCATCTCTCGGTAGCGTACTAGCTTGCCACCAGCACGGTCCACACGACCTGGTTTCTGGCCGTGGCCTGTGGGTTAGAAAAAGCTCCCCGTTCGGTAATCACGCAACGCACGCTGCTGGTGTGCTTCCTGCCCACGAGGAAAGAAGACTGACGTTCGTCGGCCTCACTGCACGTTTTTTTTCTTGACAACAAAGAACACTTTTTTAAACTCACAATGAAGCAGTGAGGAATCCACCATAGGGGTGAGCTGGGGCAGCCGCCATGGGTCGCCGGCGGGGTGGTGTAGGGTGCCCCCAACCTCGGATCAACAATTCGCCGGGGGAGGGGGGGACCAAGTTTGATACAATTTTGGTCATGGCATTGGTCAAATCAAACGTGGCGTTCCGAACCCAGCGAACAATTAAGAAAGAGGAAGAAAGGATTGAATGGGCTTAAGTGAGCCTATATAAATGTTGTAGCCCAGCCCAATAGCCAATAGGAGAGCTCCTTCACCGGAGCCGGGAGAAATGGCGGATCCTAATTAATGCATAGGTCGAGGCATAGTCAGGTAACGCGTACCCTCCCCCGACCGCACGCACCATATTGGCCCGGCCCAGTTCGATAGTTTCATGTGTTTTTCCACCGGTTCTGGAAAGGATGTAGAACAATTTTTTTTCGCTTTTCTGTTGTTTTCTTCAGGTTTTTCTTTTCATATTTTCTTCTTATTTTCTCCTCCTATTTATTTTTATTTTTCTTCTATTTTTAAATTTTTTCAACATTTTTTCAGAATCATGAACTTTTTTTGAATCCGCGAATATATTTTTCAAAATCATGAACATTTTCTGAATTCAAGAATATTTTCTGAACCTATGAATTTCTTGAGTTTGTGAATTCGCCAACATCTTTTGAATACGTGGACATTTTTTTTGGATGCACAAACATTTTATGATTTAATAAACATTTTATGAATTCACGGACATTTTTTAAATTCATGAACATCTTTTGAATACGCTGGCTTTTTTTTTAAATCACAAACATTTTATGCTTTCCCTAATTTTTTAAGGAAGCAAAAAGGGAAAGAAAAGGAAAAAAGAAAAAAACATGGGCACCTGTGTCTGCAATGGGCCGGACCACAATGCATGACAGGGGGGTGACCGTTTGCACGATATCCCTCGACCTAAGCGATGATTAGGAGCTCCCGGGAGACATACCAGGGGGGTGCCCATGTCGTTAGACACTGCATGTGGCATCTCCTAGTCTCTACGCATGCAGGGGGTAGCGTAGAAACGCACACCCCAGGCCTACCCAAACCTTTGTAGCATAACATAATGGCCGACCCACATACACTTTTTTGTGTGCCTTCCTCCCACGGTTTTGGGAAGGTTCCTTCCCTGAACTGGGTCTTTCCTCTCTGTGTGTGTTTTTTTTCTGGGAATTTGCACGGCAGCGATGAAGGTAGTTTGCAGCAATTTAGGATCGTGGGCGGGGATA
>NC_041382.1:518928036-518930940 GCF_002162155.2 Triticum dicoccoides | reverse complement strand
GGGGCAATTGCAGCGCAAAACCGGTTGTTCAAGCGTCTGGTTATTTTAGAGATTTGGGTGTGGTGGGTAGACTATCGAAGGCGAAGTTGGTCGAAAGAATGTTACATTCTTTTTAAGTAAGGGAGGAGATGATTTGATATTATACGTCATTTCACGAGGGTTTTGTTTCATATGTTTTTCATGTTCTTTAACAGTTGAGTTCCATTACTTTTCGTTGACTAGACTGGCATTTGCAAAAAAAAAAGACCTCAAATGTTTAACCTGACTAAGTTCAATTTTTGGATCCGCCACTGCAATGAAGTATCATGGAAATACAAACACAAGTACATAGTCGACCTCTGCATGACTAACATGCACATCCAATATTGACGCATACAAAGGTTCACGCCGGCAATAGCAAAGTCATATAAGATCAAAGTTATGCCTAGACGGATGGAGAAAACAAAGTGATCGAAACAACGGTCGACGAAAACAATGATCGAGTAACATACATGCTCAATGAGCCGAGCTTTGTTTGTGCTTGTCCCAAAATCACTAAGATCGTAAAACAGATGTGGTTTGAAACAAACATATGTTAACCCCAATATTCATCAATAAGGTAAGAGCAACAGAAACGTTCGTTTTGACCTGACATGAATCCTGCCAGGCTGACATAACAAACATTTATTTTTGTGACGGTGGAAAGAAACAATATTACAAGTTTACATCAAACGATACGACTTTAGATTAAAATACCCGCTTTATTCAGTAGCTTCCTCTGTTGAACTTATAAAGCAAAATATTACTAGAAGCAAGTGACGCCCTCCGAAACTCGTGAATGGGCTTTTGATCACTTGCGCGTGTATAACGGTCTCGAGCTTACTTCAGTTACATGCTTATCTTGGCCCTTCCACCATAGATCGGGTTATAAAATAAAAGACGTATCATACTTTTGTGTGTATGCTTCACACATGAGAAATGGATTTTAGCTATGTCATGACATGATATTTGTGTCCTGACAGAAATTTAGCACCTGCTATCTTCAGGACAAAGTGAGCACCAGAGTTATCGACGACAAGGGTAGGCGGCTAGTGAGGCTGGACTGAAACTTCTTTCTCCATTAGAGCTTCATGAATCTGATTCATAGAAAACAGGGTAATTATTTGAAAGTACTGTACTAAACCATGCATGCTATATGACAGAAATGACACATTTGCGGGACTGAACGGTACAAAACTAATATTGACAACATTGTGCTAGCGAGAACTGGCTGCAACAGCACGGCGTCGAGGAAATGCATAATACTCCTGATCCCTGCATGGTGGCATGTTGCAGAGTCGCTGCTCTCCTAACCATTGGTGTTGGGAGGCGGCACAACGTGTTGCCCCCTTGAGTTGACGCCAACGAGCGTGATCACGTGATGGGCTGGCCCTGCCCCAAGTGGACGGAGTGGGACGATTGCACATGGTGGCGCCGAGGTGAGGCGGTGAAGGTGGAGCACGATGGGAGGATCTGACACGTCGGTGGTTAAGTGAATGTCGCAAGCGGTGGGAGGATTTTGCACGACAACAACGAAGGCAGCTTGCAGCGGTTTAGGATCATGGCAGGGATATGGAAGACTGAGGGGTGGATCTCAGGGCCAATCGTGCGCTTGGGCAATTGTGCACTGGCTGACCATGGTTTTCTTAGATTGTTTTGCGATTGTTCAAGCGTCCGGTTCTTTTAGAGATTTGAGTGTGGTGGGTAGACGATTGAAGAGGAAATTGGACGGCAGAATGTTACGTTTAAGTAAGAGAAGAGATGATTTGATATTGTAGGTCATTCCACGAGGGTTTTGTTTCATATATTTTCTATGTTCTTAGTAATTGAGTTCCATTAGTTGTGGTTGACTAGACTTGCATTTGTGGGGAAAAAGACCACATCCTCCTGGATCCACCTCTGCAATGAGGTATCATGGAAATACAAACACAACAAGTACATAGTCGATCTCCGCATGACTAAGATGCACATATCAACCTTGACACATGCAAAGGTTCACGCCGGTAAAAGCAAAGTCATGTAGGATCAACATGATATGCCTAGACCGAGGGAGAAGGCAAAGAGATCGAAGCAACGGTCGACTAAAACAATGATCGAGTAGCATACATGCTCAAGGAGCCGAGCTTTGTTTGTGCTTATCCCAAAATCACTAAGATATGGTTTGAAACAAACATATGTTAACCACAATGTCATCAATAAGGTAAGAGCAATAGAAACGTTTGTTTTGACACAAGACCCTGCCAGGCTGACATAACAAACATTTATTTTTGTGACGGTGAAAGGAAACAATATTACAAATTTAGATCAAACGATACGACTGCACATAAAATACCCACTTTATTCAGTAGCTTCCTCTGGGGAACTTAGAAAGCAAAATATTACTAGAAGCAAGTGACGCCCTCCGAAAGTCGTGAATGGGCTTTTGATCACTTGCGGTCTTGAGCTTACTTCAGTTACATGCTTATCTTGGCCCTTCCACCATAGATACCACGGAGGCGACACTCTGTTTGGAACGTGACGAACACCGTGATACCGAGGCTTACCAAGCTTGGCTTAGTTGGTATATGGTGCATCCGCACCGTAGTAAGATGGCGATGGTGCCGCCGCCGAGTACCCGGATCGTGCTGGTGGCGGGAATTTCCCATGGCGGCGTGGCGGTGGCGGCGGTGCTTTACCATGATGAGCCAGGGGTGGCGTTGGGTGCTTATGCCCCGGAGGTGTCGGAACATGCGGCGGATAATGGGATGGAGGCGGAGGTGGCAAGTGGTGTGCCGGGGGCGACGGCGAATGGTGAGCAGGTGGTGGCGGCGAGTGTTGAGCCGGAGGTGGCAAGTGGTGTGCCGGGGGCGACGGCGAATGGTGAGCAGGTGGTGGCGGCGATTGTTG
>NC_041382.1:518918017-518927918 GCF_002162155.2 Triticum dicoccoides | reverse complement strand
TGTGCCGGGGGCGGCGGTGAAGGGTGAGCAGGGGGTGGCGAGTGGTGTGCCGGGGGCGGCGGCGAAGTGTGGGCAGGCGGCGACAAATGGTGAGCAGGCGGCGGTGGTGACTGATAAGCAGGTGGCGGCAAATGAGGCGGCGGTGCATTGTGAGCGGGAGGTGGAGCTTCGTGGTGCTGTTGGTGGTGCCCGAGGTGACCATGGTGCTTGTGCTCAGTTGCATTGCCGTGGCCGAGGTGGCCATGGTGCTTGTGCTCGGATGCATTGTTGTGGTATGGCGCCGGTGCCACCACGGGCGAGCTATCATGGTGGTGATGCTTCCCGTGCTCAGATGCGTTGCGGAATGCCGGTGGCTCGGCCGGCGGCTTGGCATGGTGGTGATCCTTCCCAAGTACAGGTGCATGGTGCGCCGTCGTTGGTGCCTCGGCATAGGCAGCCGGGGCCAGCAGGAAGGCGCCGTAAGGCGGGGATGCACCATCAGCGTAGGGAGCCGGAGCCGGAGCTGCGACCGGCGAGGAGGCAGTGGCGCTGCAGTAGGGCAGGAGCGTCGCTGCAAGAGCGAGGAGAAGGGCGACGCCATCTTGATCTACGTACTCGTCGCTGCTTGGTTTGCCTCCGTTGCTCCTCCATTTGGCGCCTTATATAGCGGAGATTTGAAACGGAAGTCTGCCTTGTTTGCTCGTTGTCCACCTCTGACCAAACCCACTATCTTGGTGCTTGGACTTCGGACAAACTAGAAAGGACCATCCGTAGAATTGGGAGCGGCGGAGCGCCGACTGGGCCGTGTTGCATGGGGCTCCAATTTCCATGCTGTAGAATACTTCAGAAATTTCCCGCTTAATTGCGTATAGGAGAGGCTAGAAAAAATTGCGTATAAGAAATTGCTCAAAAATTG
This sequence comes from Triticum dicoccoides, assembly GCF_002162155.2. NCBI lineage: Eukaryota > Viridiplantae > Streptophyta > Magnoliopsida > Poales > Poaceae > Triticum > Triticum dicoccoides. Next base: position 518,927,023 of record NC_041382.1, on the reverse strand, counting down.
CAAATGCTCCGTAGCAAGCTTTTAAGGGCATCTCTAGCAGATCCCCAAAAGCTATGTATGAGGAAAAAATTCCGGTTTGGCGACTGAAACCTTGAACTTCGCTCGGTTTGAGATTGCTCGAATTTTAATATAAGTTGAGCTGAGTCTAATCCAACTTGACTCGTTTGCAGCCTTTAACTACATCGAAGGAAGAAAAAAAGGAGGAAGAAGGGACAATAAAATGAAGAGAGGCTTCCATGTGGAATCAGGTGTGTTTGGGGATTAAGCTTTGGGGGTCTGCTAGATGAAAACAGGTTTAACCCCGCTAAAATATAGTTGTTTTATAGAAGATATGATTTGAGATTACAAGATGAGGGATCTGCTAGAGATGCCCTTGATGGCTTAGTGAGACCAAATTTGGCCATGATACTCCAGATGGTACTCTATTCAAATATGTGCCGAACTAATTAGAATATCATCCCTATAACTATTACCGGAAGATATCCCACACGTTGACATGGAACATGTAAGTGCATCTAGTGTCATCCCTTGTTGGTTTTGGAGTATTGACGACAAAATTGGTTGAGGGACTAATGTGTTTTTGAGATTCACAGGAGAACACAAGTAGAAGTCCCTATAGATTTGGTTTACTCATCAAAGATGACCCTAAAAATGTATGAAGACACTGAAGATAATGGTGGTTCGTGGAGACATTCATGTTGATGACAAATGGAACACGAAGACTTCCGCTTGAAGACAATGGAGCGCGAAGACATAGTCTTTTGGTAGTTTCATTTTCTTTTTTCTTGAGTTATAGTAACCGCCACATTGCTAAGTAGGGTCGAGGTAAACAAAGTCAGAAAACTGACATGATGCTCAGCCTAAAATCACATGTCTTCCAATGAAGACAATGAGAGGAAATCTCTTTCTGAGTTGGGTGAGTTAGCTTTACTTCGAGCTCAAGTAAAGTTGCCGTGTGTGATTGAAATCCAACCGTTGGACACATGTCGATTGCCAAATGACCCAAGGCCATTTCAAACATATCATGTCGGGTTGCCTCCTGGCTATAAATAGCCCACCTCCTCCACCATAAGTTGGTGGCTGCTTCGAGTTACTGCACGACTATTATCCTTTGAGAGCAACCCACCTTTGAAGCCTTTGAGAGAGAATCTTTGTGAGGACAAACCCAAAACACACAGAACTCAAAAGTGAGTGAGCATCACTGAAGCCTTTCTGTTCCGTGTGAATCAAAGACTTGTTACACTTGAAGACTGTGATCTTGCAACAGGCCAGGCGTCACGTTCTGAGCATCCAAAAGTCATTGTGGATTGCCGGTGAACGAAGTCTGTGAAGGTTTGAAAGTCTACCTTGAAGACTTACCCGAGTGATTGGGCGAGATTTGCGGGTCCTACCTCAAGGGGAATAAGGTGAATACTAGGTCTTCTGAGTTCAATCTCAGCCTCCCTAACCAGACGTACAACCATCACAGCAGTTGGAACTGGTCAAACAAATCACGTGTCTTCTTCGAGCAACTGGTTTCTATCACTTCACTCCTTTACTTACTGTTTAGTTTTGTGAAGCCTTTGCTTGCTCGTTCTATCCGAAGACATTGCGTGAAGACATTCCCTCTGTTTACATCGTTGTCTTCACACTATCTTCATTAACTTCTCTATTCTACCTAACTGTTGTTTGTCTTCGCATTTCACCTCAATTGTTGTAGACATGTCAGCATGTCTAGTGTAGTTTATCTTCCACTGTATCATGTTTAGTTGCTATTTTAGTTTCACGTCTTCAAAGACATTGCTTGTTTCGAAGACTTTCATAAAAATCCCCTATTCACCTCCCCTCTAGTCAATAACTAGCACTTTCAAAACATATAAAGAATAGTATACTAATGATGTGGATAATTACGAGGATTAATTATAATGAGATAGCCTCCAATGACATAGTAGATATCCATGATTTATTGATGTAGAAGGCTTGCATGCATTAAAAATTAGGCTCTGGATTGCAACCACTTAAGAATAGAGGAGAAGTGAACTGTCATGCCTACTTGCAACACATGTTTACCTCAAATAAGAGCTCCCAACCTCGCATTGGAATCTCGATTAGTTCCTATAAATCTTTCTTTTTGATACAACACTCAAATGTGTGTTTTCTTTTCTTTTCTTTCTTTTTAAAAGTGGCAAAAGGTTTGCCAGATTCATTAATTAAGAAGAGTGCGTTACAGAACGATTATGTGAGTGCGAAAAAAGAAGGAAAGTGCCTACTCTTCTGGCATGACAATACCCAAATGCTTAGCCCCGACCGCAACCCACAAGGCGGCCTCATGACAGATGCATCGGATGAAGATCGGTGGAGGGGTCTGCTTGTGGTTACAAACACGCGAGTTACGCTTGTTCCAAATCTCTCCACGTGACCAACATGGCAACGGGAGCCATCGCCTTGTGCCTAGAAATGTCATGGTGTATGATAGAGTCCCACAAGGACTTGACGTCGACGAATGCATTCCAGGAGGCGATGTCAAGCATATGAATGCCAAACCAATCCTTCACCATGTTCCAAATGTGTATGGATAAGCATCATTGAAAGATCATGTGTGTCCCCGTCTCTGGGACGCAGTTGCAAAGAGGGCATTGGTCGCAGTTGGGCCACCCGCATTTGGCTGGGTGATGCACCATCAAAGCTCTATTTTGATTACTGAGGCAAGCAAAGATATTGCATTTGGGGCGGAGGGGGAGGGTTAATTTCCAAATGTTGTGCTTCATGTTGGATGGAATTATCGTGAGGAATGGGGCATTGTATGCTGAGGTCACGGAGTAGTTCCGAGAGGGGGCACCTTCCAAGAGATGGAGTCAAACTACTTATTAGAAAGGTGAACATTAGACGTGTAGCTCGACAAGAAGGCGAACTTCTATAATTGTTGCATGGAGAGGCCATTGAATGTGTCGACTTGATCCACCCACCTATTATTAGGTAGGGTCTCATGAACATTCAAAAACTTCCTTTTAAAGACGGCAAAAATGGTGGGAGCCATATCTTTTGGTCGTAGGCCATCCACCCAAGAGGAGTTCCAAAAAGAAAAATCATTTTGACCATTTTCAGCGGTAACGATTACCTCTGCCTGGAAGGGGGGCCATTTCAAGATGGAACATAGGTAGTGGGCAAGATTATCGGTAAAAAAAAATCAGTGTTTCATTACTTTGATGTGGCTTTGGTGTTGAATATGTGTTTTGTCATCATTGTGTCAAGTAGTAATGTCGTTTTTTTAAAAGCATCGTCAATGCATTTTGGCGATATGTCCAAAACACCTCTTAGCTGGTGAATAAAATTCATTGTTAACTAATTCGTTTGGTGCGTTAGTTATTTCGGCTTGCTCTTTGCAAGTGTCCACATAAATATTATTACTTCCCCGTTCACTATTATAATATGTTTTAACTTTTTGTGATTCGCATGTATAGACGCATTTTAGTTTATTTATTCACTCATTTCAGTCCGTATATAGTCTATATTGAAATATCCAAAACATTTTATATTTTATAACAGATGGAGTAATATGTAAAATGGTTTTTCTCTGAAGGAATGGGCACTCATTCTTTTCTTTTCTTTTCTTGCATTTTTTAGATATTTTTTTCTTTTTTTGCATCCGCAAAAAAGAAGAAAAAAAAACATTCCTGCCTTTTTAGTGGGCTTGGACCTTAAAAGACTTGTTTGTCTTCGCGGCAGCTGTGGGTTGGTGTGCTTGGACCAAACTACGCAGTGTGGGCTTTGACATCGTAGCTCTCTTTTGGACGGAAGAATTCTCCGGTTGCGGGACAGCGGGAGGGCTTTTGTCGGTAGTCTGGGCGAAACCAATCCACGCAAAAGACGTCCGGTGGGCAGACAAGAATTTTCGTTTGACTCATGATATTATGCCCCTTTGGAAGATGGTGATCACAGAGGTTTGAGTAACAGTAGTTCATTTTGTTACTGGCTGTTGCTCAGCCTTGCTTCACTTACATAGGCTTATGAAAGCTACATTTGCTACTAAATTTTGGCATATGCGGCGATTTTGTGAATTTGTTATTTTCCATGAGGTGGCTCATTCTTCTCAAGTTTACAATGGCATTTGGCGAATCTAATTACTGTGAAGTTGGCTGAAAAAAGCTGCTAGGTACCTCATTTGTTGGACGAAGCGCACTGTCAATTCTGATTTGATCCAAATTATTAGGAGGAAACATTAGAACCGTAATTTAAAGCCTTCCAAATCCACCAAGGCCAGTTTTCTTACGAGTCAAATTTTCTACCTGCTCCTGCAACGCTGTCCATGTCGAAAAAGCATATTGTCCGTTGTACTAAATGGCTATGCTTCAAGGCATGTGATGTGCAGTAGATGTCTGGTTAAGATTAGGCGGAACCGGACGAACCCAACCCCTCATGAAAACGGCATCGTCTGCTGGCACGGTCAACCGAAAAAGATAAGCTCGGTGATGGTTAGGTAGATCTAGGCATTCCCACGACGGTGAGATCTGCACCTATTTTCTTTGTAAGCCTTGCATGAGGGCGTGTCTTAGCTAGACTGACACCGATCCACCCACCCTAGTGTCTTCTTAGCCAGTTGTGTGTACATACAGGCACGGTCACACGGCCGGGGTAAAGCGAAAGATGTTTCTTTCTTTCCGTGTGCACGATGGACGCATCACGCGTTATTAAGCTTTCGGAACCGAACGATTAGGCAAATCGCACCGCCGGAATCAGTTGGCTCGTGGATGCATGTGTGCTTGCAGACTGATCTCTGTCAAAGTGCAGAATGAGAGCAGATGGGCGCCATCTTTCTTTCCAGGGAACAATGTTGCGTGCCCATCAGTGCATGTGCATCTGTGCAACAAGCAAGCAATAGATCGAGGCGAGCGAACCACGTTGGGCCGTTCGTCGGTACGGTACGGTACTCATCGGCGGCACCGCACACGCCCATCCAGTGCGCGAACATGGTCGTAGATTCGTAGCCATGTCGGCAGCCGGGACCATCCATGATCGGAGCCGCGCTCAAAGGATGGATCGTGGAAGGAACTAGACGCAGATGAGCAGGGAAACGAGCGATCGGTCTGGAATAGAAAACGTTGCAAATAGTGTACTCCATGCTGTGGACTGTGGTCGCCGGAAGTCTCGTCGCAGCTTCGCCCATTTTGCGGCCCATTTGCAGCGTGGATCCAAGGGAGGGCACAGTCCCTCCGAACTCTCTCTACGTACTAATTGGTTGTCGCCATTCTTTTTCTTTCCTTTTCTTTTTCTTTTGGAGGAACTTGTTTCATTCTCCGCATCGCACTCCCAAAACCATAATCAATTGCTCCTGTCCTGCGTCCTCTGCATGTGCCCCTCTCGCCCTGGTTTTCTTCTTGTTGCTTTGCGCCTTGCTTGCAGTTGCCGGGTTCAATTCAACACACGCCGCCCGTGCTGTCGGCGTAAATGCGATGCATGGCCTTGCCTGACGGTCAAAGCCCGGGGCCCTACTGGCCTACTGCTGCTCGTCAGCGGCGGGCGCAGTGGCCGGCGACGTGAATCCGGTGACTCAATTGATGATGCCCCTTGGCTCGGTTCATGCACTTCAATTTGTTCCAGCTTTTTGCTCATACTCCTACAGCAGGGAGTAGGCTCCTAGATGTAACTGCTCCCATGACTGGAATGAATGTTGCTGCACGGCAGGCTGCTGCTCCTTCCGAGTTTCCCCGGACGAAGGATCGAGCTACTACTATACTTCATACTGTAATAATCCATGTGGTGTCGTGGGTGATTTGTAACAAACTCTATTCTCTCTTATTTAATGGATGAGGCAAAGCTTTTGCCTCCGTTTCAAAAAAAAAACTATACTTCATACTTGTACCGTACCAGTATTTTGTACGTATAATACTAAGATGCAGTAGCTCGATCTGCAGCAATCAGTGTGGCAAGCAAGTTCCACAGCCTCGCTTGGCAGAAGCTCGTATGGACCCGGTTCCGATCCCTACTTCTTGAGCCATCCAGCATTTGTTTTCTACGGTAGCTTTTCTGGATCCTTCTGGTTCCGTCATGCGGGTCAGCGGGTGAACAGCAATGTCCTCGGCCAGCTGCTCTTCACAGGAAACCGTGTCGCCTCAAAACCCTAATGGGGGTGGCTCTACTCTGGACCAGTTTCTTTCCCCTTTTACTTGCTACTCCTACACAGGTAAGGTAAGTAGGTACATTGCCCGCTGCTTGCAGCTGGAAGTTCAGGTTCGTAACAGTACATCAAATTTCCCAAAAGGCTCCGTCCTTTATATCTCACCTCTCAGGAAATCATACTATGCCTGATAACATTGCAAGCGCCATTCTTTCCTTTGTTTATCCTGCTCTCGTCTGTAGATACTAGATACTAGGGATTAGGGACTGTTTTTCTTATGCTAGAGTGCTAGTACATATATAGGCCTAAATCCTGATTATCAAACCATGCATTTGGTAATTGGTAGTATCAAGTCAATGCTTGAGCAAAACAACGTACTAACGTCCAGCAGGAACCTACCAAATCCATGCTAGTGCCCTCCTACGTCTTTTCTCATGTTCGCCCGCTCGCACATGCTCCTTAAATCTCCTTGATAGTTGAACAATGGTTACATTAGAGCCGTGCTAGTACTGATAATCACATCCTCTAGCCTTCTATCTTTGCCATCTTGTCAACTTCTTTCCTTGTTTCGGGAAGGTGAGGAATTTCTCGCGAGCGAAAAACGAACGACATTGCAAAACCGCTTTCCTTGTGAAGTTGTGAGCAGCATCATTTCCGTGAAAATAATTTGCCTTTCTTGGTTCCCGCGCTTGCTTTTCTCCTCCAGCTTTTATCTTGCATGTTTTGTGCCTTTTCGTGTATGGTGGCCTCAAGTAAAATCCACGGATCTCTGACACCAATCGACATACCCATGTGGCCAAGAAAACCCATGAAGTACGTGTGAACAGGCAGACATGAAAAATGGAGCACTTCGTTTTGTCCATACTGTTCCTATTTGAAAAACTGTGACATTGATCCTAGGATTAGAATTTATACTTCAAACTCAATGAGAAGTCTCCAGTGCAAAATAATTAAATGGAACAAACTTCTACTCCGTATATTCTCACTTAGTAGTATGTACCACAATGACTATAAGCATTTGTTAGAAAAACAGTCTGCTTTCCATCAAAAGGAAAACAGTCTGCCATACCAAAAGATCAAGGTTTTCAAATCTGTGTGATAGATTACCATATTTAGCTGAACTGAAATTAAAATTGGTAGTATAAGCACAGCATGTCAAGTTAATTTATTGTGCCAACTGTTCTTCTTGTCTTCTTTCACCAGGCTCGGTCAGACCTGTTGGCACCATGCATGCTACCCCAGCAGCGCAGGTTTCACACTGACCTACTCCATTGTACCTCAAAATAGATAACCCAACTTTATACAGTACTCCTATTTGGGTCATCTATTTTAAAATGAAAGGAGTATAAAGTTCCAATTTTGTATAATACCAAGTTGGGTCATCTATTTTAAAATGAAAGGAGTACTGAGTTCGTAAAAATGAAGTTAAAAACAGATCACGCGCCCCGCATTCAGGTGGAGTACTAGGGTTCGGTTCTCTTCCGCTCATCACTTCTGTGACACCTTCCATTTATAACGTAAAATTGTTTCGGACGCTAAGATTTTTATGACCAGCCTTAGAGGGTGCTTGGATCCAAGAGACTAAAAATAGTCTCTTTTAGAGGCTAAAGTTCCAAGCACCCTTGACTAAAGAGAGGCTAGGACTAGTTTTGAGATTAAAAAATTTTAATCATAGGAAATCTACTAAAATATGTATTAGACCTCTCTCTCATCATTTAATGTCTCTCCTTTAACACATGCGAGTTCTGGATTGAAGGTTTTGGAGGATAATAAATGCTCAATAACTTGATTTTAGTCTCTTTAGTATTTGGATTTAAATATGGATGAGGCTAACAAGTTTTAGAGGGTGTTTGGATACGTTTTAGTCCCACTACTTTTAGTCATGGGACTAAAAGTAGTATCCAAGCACCCTCTTAGTTAAATGAAACCACTAGAGTTAGACATGCATGCACCCGATAAATGTCATTCCTCGGGGCGTGTGCGCCTGTGCCTTTGCCAGTGCCTATGGTCGCGGGGATGCACCTAGACGGCAGAGACCTACTATACTGTTCTTTATTAAGCGTCGCATGGGCATATGCTGCAGAACACTAGTGTGAGATACTGTAGCTCACTGCGCCGCAGGACTTGCAGGCATGCATGCTGCGCCTGTGCGAGCAGAGCGTGATACTCAACGTCACATATTTTATGTGTAAACTCACTGGCATGCAAACATCGCATCTCGTCACCCATAGGCCAAGAAGATAGAAGAACAGCAAAACAGAGACGCGATCACGTTACATGCAACGGGAAACAACACCTTTTACTTCCATTTCCGTGGTGATTAATGGTTTTACAGTGACACTGGCAACATTGCGACACTAGCAACACAGACGCTAACACTGGACGAACACAAATGATAAGCTGGTAAGATAACTAATGGGAGCCATCTGCATTATTCCATCTCCTCAGAGATCGGCCCTAGTAGCTCGGCAGCAACTCACACACCGCAGGAGGATCAACGACGCCGTACGTACGTGGCTCTTCTTGGCCTGCTCGCACAACTCTTCTCGACCGCATCCTGCAAACACAAATGTTTACTTGGTTAGTTGGTGCTCTTCGGACAAATGGTGTGTGCATGCAAGAATGTAGACTGGTGTGGTTTGCACGTACCTAGGCTCCCAGCTTGACAGTGGTGGATCTTCTTAGTGGTGGTACGGCGGAGGCGGGGGGCTCGGGGTGGGAGGCTTGTACGCCGGAGGAGTAGGCGTCGGGGGCTTGTAGGGCGGTGGAGTCGGCTTCGGCGCCGGCGGAGTTGGCGACGGCGGCGGTGATGGCTTGGGGACAGGCTTGTACGCCGGAGGTGAGACCTTGGGGGCGGGCTTGTACGCCGGCGGTGAGACCTTGGGGGCTGGCTTGTACGCCGGCGGTGAGAC
>NC_041382.1:518881992-518917599 GCF_002162155.2 Triticum dicoccoides | reverse complement strand
TCGGCGGCTTCGGGATCGGGGCGTAGGTGGGTGGTGTGGGTTTAGGGGCGGGAGGGATAGGTTTAGGCGTCGGGGGGCCGTGGGTGGGTGGCGCCGGAGCGTGGGAAGCGGCCGGTGGCTTGGCGTGGTGGTGGTGGTGAGGGGGCTTGTGCCCCTTGGGTGGCTTCTCGTGCTTGGGGGGTGGGGCGACCGGCGTCGGGGAAGGGGGGTGCCCGCCGCCGTAGCCGCTGCCCGCCTGGGCCTCGAGGACCAGGCTCACGGCCAGGAGGGCCACCAGGAGAGCGGCTTTGCCACCCATTCTCGCTCACTCTACTCTCACTACACTCCCTGCTGCTGGCTCTCTTGGCTGAGTGTGGTTCTGAGAAGAATGGTGCTCCATACCGCTGCTTATATAGACGATGGGGTCTTGGACGCTTGTGGCCGCATGTGATGGAGCGGCTCGGTGGCCAGAGGATAGGCATGCGCGGGAGGTTTCCCGGTTGGTCGCTCCGGGGTTCTACTGCTTCAGCGAGGGCGGGTTTGGTTGCGTGCATATGGCCTAGCCTGATTTGTGCGGGAAAGATTGAATCCGTTTGGTTGCATGCGTTCATTGTGCGGCTCGTATCGCATGAGACTTAAAGCACGTCTAGGCCAGGCCCAAGGAAAACGTCCGAATCGACAGTAGCTCGCGAGCCTGGCTCGGGCGAGGCAGGGAAGGGCGACACGCTTCTTCCCTCGTGCGAGCAGGGAGATGGCGCGAGCTCGCCCGCATCGCCGAAAAATCGGCGGAAGGATTTTGGCTCACCTCCGGCCAAGTCCACCCCTATTTAGGTCCTCCCTCACCGCCCAACTCCCGCCACCATTCTCCCTCTGTTCGAGCTTTTTCGTGGACGCACATCGTCATCGACGAGCAGGTAAGCGGCGCATCTTCATCGGCCGGCGGTCCACGGCGTCGGCGCTCCTTCATCGGCCGACGTTGATCTTTCACGACTGTCCCCCCTCGTCCTTGAGCTGCAGCCATGGCCTCTGTGAGTTCAATCCCCCTTTCTCTCTGTTTCTTCTACCTAGATCTGAGCTGCAACTAGGGTTTGATCTAGATGCATGGTTGATTAGTGGTCTGATCTGTGAGCTGATATGGTTGATTGCTATGTTGCGGTTGCAATTTGTGGTAGGGCTATATGTTCAAGCATGTGGTAGGCTAGATTAGTAGTAGAGTTTGAAGTTCAACCTTGTGCTTGTGTTGATTCGTGCTTAGATCTGTGATTTGTAGCTATTGGTGGTCCATTTGTAGCATGTTGTTTGTTGTAGATGTATGTTCCTGCTCATAGATTGTCCGGTATGCTTAGTATGATAGCGATGAAGCATGTGCTTGCTATGATAGTGATGAACCATGTACATGTATGCTCCTGCTTTCATGGGTTGTCCGGTACGTTGTGTGCTATGCTTACTGTCAATGCGTGCTACGATTGTAGGACATGACCACGCAGACGCAAGATCTTAGTCAGGCCCTTGTCATGTCCGACAGCCAGTTTTCTCCATCGTTTGTCGAGGACTCGCAGCCTATGTCCGAGATGACACATGATTCAAAGGTGTTCGCGTCTGATTCCCTCTATCTGCTAGTAGTGCTCGTTGAGCCAACTCCTGCTGCTGCTGCTGCACTCAAGGTAGCAGCAGCAAAGGTAAAGAAGGATGGTAGGTCGAACAACATGAAGTGGTAGCCGTTCATGTCCACGTTCGTGCTGAACAAGATGTGTGAGCTCATCTCTAGTGGATTTAGAACTGACAAGGGCTTCAAGAAGGTGCACTTGAACACCGTTGCGAAGCAGGTGTTCGAGTTCTGTGGGCAGGAGGTGTCTGCCACCCAGGTGTACAACCACCTAAGGAAGTAGAGAAGTCGATGGATCCAAGTATCCAAGATGAGAGACCTTGGCGGCGCGTCATGGGATGAGAACACTTGCTCCATAGTTCTGGAGGTAGAGCACTACGCTGGCCATGTCGCGGTTAGCTCACAGCCCCTTCTTTTTCATACTATCCACCATTGCCTACTCATAATCGCTACTAACAACACTTGTGTTTCATTCTTAGGACCACTCAAAGGACGTTGAGTTCCTCAACACACCCATACAGAACTACAGCCAGATGCAGCACATCTTCTCCTTCGGTATGGTGACTGTGAAGCATGCCATGGGCTCGGGGGAGCCTCTTGGTTCTCCCATGCCAGACTTCCCTGGGACCCCGGACGTTGAGGTCCTTGATGGCCCTGACAAGCCCTTCGTGAAGCCCTTCGACAAGCCATCTGACCCCGTCCATCATAGGAAGAGAAAGAGAGGAGGCCTGATGGAGGAGGAGATCAATGTCTTCTGCAACATGACTGAGGCGGTGAAGGAGGTGGCAACAACCATCAAGGAGTGCAAGCCCCTCGACGTCCACCCTGACCTGTATGGCGCTGTCATGACCCAGGGTGGCTTCAAGACGAGGCTCTCATGATAGCTCTCAGCCACCTGGTTGACAACAAGGCCCAGGTGTTGGGTTCGTTGCCATGGCCGACACTCACAGGGTGTTGTGGCTCAGGAGATGGCTGGACAAGCACTACTGCTAGAGTAGTGCTGCCTGCGAGCGTGCATGATTCTCGACGGCGATGGCGGCGGCAACGACGACGACGATGTACATTTTGTGTAGCTAGGGCTCAAAAACTATTTGATGGTATGTATATTTTGGTGAGGTGGTATATACTAACCCCTCACGCTGATGGTGAACTTACGGTGGTAGGACGACACCCTCTTTTAAATGTGGTGGTAGGTTAACACCAAGGTAGTGCTAGGTAGAACTTGCTATGTCGTATGATCATGCATGATTTGCTTCTTCTTTTCTACTCCATTGTTGTTTGTGTGCTACTTTGCTTGCTACTTGTGTGCTTCATTGGTTTGCTGCTTCAACTCTTGCCCTTGTGCATTGCTAGGGCAAGTGGTATGTCGTGTTCATCAGTAAGGTTCCAGGGGTTTATAGTTCATGGGAAGAAGCCAGTGCACAAGTGGCATCGTATAGCAACAACAACCATAGAGGGTTCAAAACTAGGCAGGCAGCAGAACAAGCTTACTCCGACTGGCTGCGAAAGCACAAAGGCGGCAGTGTTGACAGTGGCAAGGTTGGAGGTGTCAAGGTGGACCGTCAGTTTGGGCTGAAGCTGAAGGACTTCATCATCTTCGTCCAGTTCATCGGCATTGCTGTGCTGTGGCGTTGGTATGCTAGGTGTGTGTAAGCTCACCAACTAGGATACAAGGTAAGCACAACATGTACGCCGTATGCAACCAAACGCCGTGTTCATGTGCCGCTTGGGCCAATGCAGGCAACCAAACAAAGTGCACTTGCGTATTACCTAATGCAGAGACACTAGATGCAGGCAACCAAACAACTTGCAGATGACGTATTAGGGCCTGTTTTTGCTCAACCACGCTGGGTTGAGAAGTGTATGCGATGCCGGAACTGTAGCAAACGGCAACCAAACACGCCCTCAGTGTGTGCATGAACGGAGCATCGATGGAGCATGTGCTCTATGCATGCACGTACATTGCCCTGTAAAACGTTGCATAGTAGAGCCATGTAAAGCCTGTATCAATGCATTTCTCGATGACCGATATCATACGAAATGGAAGGTGGCCATGGCTTCATTGGCGAGGGCACAGGCGCCCCAACAGTGATTTTTTTACTGTATATACTTCTTTTATTTCCATTTTACTTTCGACACCTGGCATTAGGTTAGCTTTTAATTTACAACCTTTTTAGAAGAAAAGAGCTCTTGCCCCGGTTCTATTTCCATTGGAAAACGAAACCACAATAGTAACACTTATTACAGCCCGTGGGAGAGGATTGAATCATCCCCTCCGGCATGATCCAGAAAGTAGAAACTAAAGCTTACAGCTCACTCAAACATGGATACAGAGAGGAAACATATAGTTTTCATCCTACAACAGAGTATTGGACATATCTTTCTTATCATCCTTCCAGGAGCACCCTACTGTCCACACCCATCCATTCTTTCACATCCTTCTTCAGAGAATATTGCATCCACAACTCCCTCTTCCCCAGTCTGGCTCTGGCTAGAGCAGCAACGGAGGTCAAAGATGATATGAGCCTCTCCACGTGCTCTCTTGCAGCTCCTTTGCATAGGATCTTCCATAGATTGCAGAAGCATGCAATTCTCCTCTGAATCACCTACACTCCCATCCAGGTGGCATTGTTAAAACACATATCATTTCTACACCTCCAGATAACCCAGAGGGTAGCTGAGCTAATCATATTCTCAGCCTGCAGAGATTTGTGTTTCCCCCACTTATCAACCACATTATTAAAAGTAGGCTGTGGCATACACCCAGCTATGATATGAATGTTTCTCCACACCTCAGCAACAATGTCACATTCAAATAAGAGGTGGGTAGTTGTCTCATATTCACAGCAAAATATACAAGTAAGATCATTCAAATGTTGTCTCTTAATCAAGTTTCCCCTAACTAACAGCTTACCATGAGCAACCAGCCACAGAAAAAAATGAATGTTAGGGGGAACATATAACTGCCAGATATTTGGAACATGAACAGGGCTAATTCCTTTAAAATTAACCACAACATACATATATCTAACCCAATGATTACCATTAGATTCGAGCTTCCAAATAATAGCATCATCATCCTCATTCAAGTTGATTGATTGTACAATGCTAAGTAAATGAAACCAGAGATGTAACAGTCTACTGTCTACACATCTTCTAAATGTGATCTTAAGGTTAACCCCATCCCAAAGATCAGCAATAGGGAGATTATGTTCATTAGCAATACTATATAAATCCCAAAACTGAATAGCTAAGCTGCAAGAACCAAACCAATGATCCTCCTAGAACTTAGACTACCATTCCCCACCTTCCATTGGTATCCCATTTTGGTTGCTTTAGCAGCCCAAAGAACACCTTTCCAGAAGGGGGGGGGGAGTTGGTATCAGAGCAGGAGAAAATGTTGGGATTGTTGGTTCTATACTTAGCATCAATAATTTTCTTCCCCAACTTCTGATCTCCTATCTGGTATTTATCAATCCAAGCAGCTAGAAGGCTTAGATTCATATTAGCAATATTAGGTATCCCCATACCTCCATATTGCTTTTTCGGCTAGCAGTCCCCAGCTAGCTAAGTGATACTTATGGTGCCCCTCATAGTTATCCCAGAAACAACGGGCCATCCGAGAATTGATCAAATTAATAGCCCATTTGGTGTACTTTATCATACTCATTAGGTATGTGGGGATACTAGCTAAACAAGACTGAACTAAAATTAGCTTCTTCTCATAACCTAGCAGTCTCCCTCTCCACCCAGCAGCCCTTTTCAGGACTTTGTCAACCACATGCTGCAAGTCTTCTCTTCTGAGCTTGGAGTGGTGAAGAGGGAAACCAAGATATTTCAGGGGGAAAGAACCCACGGCACAAGATAAAGCTTGAGCTACACATTGGGCCTCATCCTCTTTGATATTAATAGGGACTAGATCACATTTATGGAAATTAATCATTAAACCAGACATTTGCTCAAAACAGGGCAGTAGCCATTTTAAGTTTTTTGCAGACTCAAGGTTATTTTCTAAAAATAGGAGAGTGTCATCTGCATATTGTAGACTGATTATCCCTTGAGGGAAAATATTAGACATTAACCCAGTCAGCATTTTGTTCTTAGCACTTTATTGAGCATTCTTCTGAACACATCTACTACCAAGTTAAAAAGCAGTGGGGATGCAGGATCACCTTGTCTAACCCATTTAAAATTCTCGAAAAAATCACCATCATAATCATTAATCCTGACGCCTACAGACCCTTTATATAAAATGGACTTAACTTTCTTCATCCATTTTGGGCTAGAACGCCTTTGGTATATAACTTCCAACAAGAATTCTTTACTAATTCTATCATAGGCTTTCTCATAGTCTAGCTTAAAGACAAAACCCTCTTTGTTATTGATCATGGCATCATGAATAATTTCATGAGCTGTTACCACACTCTCTACTATAAACCTACCTTTGATAAAAGCAGTTTGATTTTGGGAAATATCTCATCCCCAATATCTCCTAACTGATTAGCTAGACATTTAGCAAAAATCTTAAAACTACAATTGGATAAGGCAGTAGGCCTAAATTTCTAAATAGTATCAACATTAGGCTCTTTTGGTATTGAAGTTAATAGAGAAAACCTCAATATATACAAATCTAAAGAATCATTGTTCCAAGCATCCACCATCAACACTAGATCACTCTTAATAGTGTCCCAGAAATGTTGATAGAAGAGAAAGGGAAAGCCATCAGGGCTAGGGGCCCCTTCTGCATAAGACCCAAACACTGCTTTCCTAACATCTTAGTAATATTGGCCTCTAGTTTCATATTATGATCATTGGAAACCTTTTAGAAGGGTCCAAGAAATTATCATCTAAAGTGATATCTAGGGTTTCTTCCCTGCCAAACAATTGAGTGTAGTAATCTACAACAATTTTGATAATCCCTTTAGTATCCTCTATAGGGCCCTCTGGCCCAATTAACATGTTAATATGCTTCTTTCTCCTTCTTTGATTAGCCAAAGCATGGAAATAAGCAGTATTCCTCCCTCCTTCTGGTATCTTTCTCTCCCTAGATCTTTGCCTAGACTTAATCTCTTCTAGCCTCCACATATTTTGGAGATCTAGAGCTATCTTATCCATCTGAGCTTTAGAAGGTGGGGAGAGCACCTTTGATTTAGACTCAATGTCTAGTAAATCATACTCAGCAACCAACTGCTATTTGTTCCTATTCTGGGAGGCCTCATAATTGGCATTCCACTCTTTACATACCATCCTATGCAATCTAATCTTGAATTGCCATCTATCTATAGGTTCCATAATGGAACATGGATTATTCCAAGTTTTCTTAAACATATTCTCAAAGCCCTCCACCTGCAGCCACCATTTCTCAAATCTAAACTACTTATCTCTAGGAGGCTGGATAGCTCCAGTATCATATACTAGGGGGTATGGTCACTGCCCACCCTAGGAAGAGCTTTGAGTTGAACAGTTGGGAATAAGCTTTCCCAACAGGTGGAAATAAACACCTTATCAATATTAGCCATCACCATATTATCTTGGTTGTTGGCCCAAGTATATTTCCTAGTATAATTTTTCAATTCAACCAGGCCATATATGTTCACCCAATCATTGAAAAGAGCTATCCAATGTAAGTTAACAGTGCCAGTATTTTTCTCTTCACTACTCCTAACCAGATTGAAGTCACCTTCAATAATGGTAGGGCCCAGCCATGCATCCATGGTGTTGTGAAGTTCATTTTTAAAATCCAGTTTGAGATTATCATATGCTGACCCATAGATAGTAATGAATCTCCAAATTTTACTATCTCTCTTATCCTTGATTAAGCAAGCAACATAGATTTGTAAGGTGTCTACAAAAATAGTATCAAAACCATCATGCTTGATCCCTACTAAGATACCACATGTTGTACCAATAGCTGGTAGCCATTTCTAGGTGAAATAATTTTGTGGTTCAATAGAATTAATTTGAGTATTAGTAAAGGACTCTTTCTTAGACTCAGAAAAACCTACCAAGTCAGCATGGGTATCTCTAATGAGTTTTCCCACTTCACTAAGTTTCTCAGGCTTATTAAGCCCTCTAACGTTCCATATTAGGCCTATTACCATTAATAAAATCCAATTTTCTACAACTACTTTTTTTACCAGATACTACGTCAGCCCATGTAGGGATAACAATAGTGTGATCACTACTATGACCACACACTGGACCTACATTTTTTGAGGCATCATTATTATATTCCTCAAAACTGATATCTAATTTAGTCGGGAGGAAACATTCATGATGAGATTCTTTAAAAGCAGATAAATCTACCATTCTCCACCAGCCTAATGGTCTAGATGTTATGAGAAACATTAACATCATCATCTCCTCAATATAACCCAACTTTCCTAGCTTTCAATAACAATACATCATCATTGAATGCAGAAAAGGAGTTAGTGTTTCTGTTACCTTCAGGTATTTGAGCTTTTTAAGGTCTTCAACCTTCTGTATTGCAGTCCTCCCATCTCTTCTGATTCTAGTACTCATCGTGGGCGCCACAACGGGGCCCCAATTCTTAGCTTGTCCCTATTGCAAATTCTGTTGGGTTGGATATTCTATAGATATGCCTTCACCCTCAGATTCCTCATCAAATTGCTCAAGTAACTGGACACCAATATTCTCCTCAGGCAGTTTTCTCTGTATGCTCTCTTTAATGCTCCCATCACTCTTCATACCCAAGATAACACTTTGCACCTTCTTTTCCAGTGAGTTCATTAAATCCATAGGAGTTTTGGAGTGTGAAGGAGCTTTTTGAGAGTTCTGAGTAGGACCCTAGTAGATTTGTTTTTGTTCTTTTCTTTGTGTGTCCACATATCTTTTGGCCCTTGCATATGCAGATCTTTTTCAGGATCACCTTCTAGCAGATCATCATTAGTTATTTCTGTATCATTAGTACTGGGATTAGCAGCTTCCAAGATTGGTTTTGTGTCAACCAGGAAAGATATAAGGAATAACTCCTTGTCAATCTCCACTAGCCTTTCAGATGGTATCTTCGAGATATCTCTCACAACAATCTTGACTTTAACCTTTTCATAAAAGCTTCTAAAGATTTCAAGCCACTCCACATTCACTAGGATGCCTAAGATACAAGAAATCTGTGAGATGACTTTCCAGGTGAGCTTATTGATAGGAATCCCCATCATACTCACCTAAACCTCCTGTAGTTCAGCATAGGCTAACTCTTCCCCATCCCATTTGTCAAAAGAAACATTCACCCATTTTTTCCTGAGATTGATGGAGAGAGCTCCACTAAATCCTTTTGCTTTGTTATGAGGTGGAACCTGACTAAGAAACGTTTTTCATTCAATTGTCTCACCTGCCATGGCCAATTAGTCTTCCAGATCTCAGAGAAGTTGTTTTTCAACTCTTGAGTGGTGATGGAACCTTCCTCAATCACGGAACACACACATTGGTCAGGTTCAGCCATTTAATAGCATCCTCGTCTTCGGACTCAATGTGGAAGAAACCTAAACCCGCATTGGCACCGCCAAAGTATTGGGTAGTGGCTTGGGGTCTGTACCATTTCAAGCAGTTATTGAAGGAAATATGCCTTAGAGGCAATAATAAAGTTGTTATTTTATATTTCCTTATTCATGATAAAGGTTTATTATTCATGCTAGAATTGTATTGACCGGGAACCTAAATACATGTGTGAATATATAAACAAACACCGTGTCCCTAGTGAGTCTCTACTTGACTAGCTCGTTGATCAAAGATGGTTAAAGTTTCCTAACATGGACATGAGCTGTCATTTGATAACGGGATCACATCATTAGGAGAATGATGTGATGGACAAGACCCATTCGTTAGCTTACACTACAAAAAAAAGACACAGGGCCAAACGGAATTTTTTCTGTCATGCTTATGACACTTCTATGACGATAATTGTGACAAAACCCGGTATCATCATAGTTGTGGTGGGCTCCTACTTCCATGACAAAAAATCATGATAGAAAATGGGCTTTTCGTCCTAGGCGAGCCGGAGACGCGGCTGCATGACATTCTTTGGGCCATCCATGATGGAAAAAACCATGGTAGAAGCAAGGGCGAGGAAAATATCAGGGAGTTCCCGGTTACGGTGGGTGGTCGGGGCCGAGCGATGCGCGTTTCTCTCGTACACGTACGCGCGTGGGTGCGAGGCGTTGGGCTCTAACTGAACCCGAGCGAGGCGTTCTCCTACTGAACCTGAGCGATTGCACTGCAGGCTACGCGTTACTAAACCCAAGCGATCGATCGATCCCTGGCTGTTAACTGAACCTGATCGAGCGATTCCTTTGCTACTGCTGCTAACTGAAGCCGATCGAACCTGCTGCCTCTTGATGAACAATGAGCGTTGTTGGGAGGTTGGATGAACAGGACCCCGTGATAGTAGAGGCCGTTGCTGCTGGATGAACAGGCCCCCGTGGAGAGGGCTAGTTGAACAAGACCCCGTGGAGGGCTGGTTGAATAGTAGCCCGTTGATGGGTGGTTGAACAGGACCCCGTGGAGAGGGCTGATTGAACAGTAGCCGGTGGAGGAGCAGTGGAGGTTGGATGAACAGTAGCTGGTGGAGGCAGGAGGGAGATGCCGTGGATGAACAGTCACAGGTGGAGGCTAGAGGAGGTCGACGGTGGATGAACAATAGCCCGTGGAGTCCCGTTTTGCGGTACACCACACCCCTCTCGATGAATAGGACCCTCGCTTCGACCGTAGGCGCTCCAACACAAGTCTGTTTCCTCCGTTTTGTAGTACCCCACACCCCTCCCAATCAACAACACCCTATTTCGATCATAGGAGCTCAAACACAAGTCCGTTTCCTCTGTTTTGCCGTACGTTAGACCCTTGCCGATGAACAGGACCCTGTTTCGACCGTACGCGGTCGAACACAAGGCCGTTTCCTCCGTTTTGTGGTACGCCATACCCCATTCCGGCTGTTCCGTCCAAGCCAATTGGCTCCATTGAACACGACCCATTCCGACCTAGTCTATTGCCTCCCGATGAAGAGGACGCATTCCGACCCAGTCACTTGGATCCCGGTGAACACAACGTTGTTTCCTCTGTTCCGACCCAGCCGGTTAGCTGAAGATGAACAACCCTGGCCGTCCGTATGTGCGAGTACGTGTTTTGAGACCCTGCTCATATGTATGTACGTGGCCGTATTTTTTGGCGTGTGGATGTATGTACGTGTACACGGTTTAGACGGGACAACCTGAACTGCTACGTGGGGGGCTCTAGTATGACATGTGCCGCTACTTACTCGGCCACGGTTCATCATTGCAGAGCGACCGATCGACCAGTATGTACGTACATGTTTGTGACAAGACAAACAACGGTACATACGCTTCGACCTGGTGGGTCCCAGCTGTCAAGGAGGATAAGGACACACTTCTTTGCGTGCGAAGATATAGCTGTTGGGTCCCAGCTGTCAAGGGGAATCATTTTTTTTGCCCGTAATAAGGACACACTTCCTTGCATGCGAAGATGTAGCTGGTGGGTCCCAGATATCAGGGGGAGAAAACATTATTTTTAGGGTAAAAAGGATGTAGTTGCATGCATGCATCCATGGGCGTAGTGCGTCCCCACTGTCAGCCCCTCTCGTACAATTATCTTCCGATGACTCTCATTTGTTGACCATGTTGACCACACCATGCCGAGCGCACCAAGGCCGATGGACGACGGCGAGGCCCCAGACTGGAATGACCCGAAGATGGGGAAGACGTGGTAGTGGAGTCGCATATGGAGAGGAGTGGGAAACTTGATTGGTTCGGGTGCGCGACAGCACTGCCGCCCACGGGAGACGGGAGCAAGAACAGAGGTTGAAGAAGTAACACGACTGTTAGATTAACATCCAATGGTCCAACAGCTAGAATCGTTTGTTGATTAAGTTGACAAAGCACTGCGCACACGTCAGTTTAGTAGGCCCACAAGTCAGCCACCAAATCTGTCGGGTCCCATCTGTCATTGGGAGGAATAGTTTCTTTCGCATAACAAGGAGGCACTTCCTTCCGTGCGAAGATACAGTCGGTGGGTCCCAGCTGTCAGGGGGAGGAAACATTTTTTCCAGCTTAATAAGGAGGAACTTTCCTTGCGTGCGACCATGGACCTCGTGGTTCCCAGCCGCCAGGCTCTTCATGTATAGTCCTCTTTCGATGACTCTCGTTTGTTGACCACGCCGCGCCGAGCGCAGCGAGGCGGTGGACGACGGCGAGGCCCCGGACGGGAACGGCCCGGAGATGGGAAGACGCGGGAGTGGAGTCACAGATTGAGAGGAGTACAAGGGTTATAACTGGTTCTGGTGCGGCGTGGGGCTGCAGTCGGTGGAGAATAACAGGAGGTGTGGAGGGGTGGAGGGATAGCCTGGACGGTGGTAGGGTAGCGCTTCACAGCGATGCATGTTAAGGAGAGCCGCTAGCTGCCGGAGGCCGGAGCAGGCGGTCTCGACGACACTGGAGGAAGAAGACGAGAGATTGAAGGTGCATGCCGGCCGGTGGATATAAATCCAATGGCTATGGATGTCATAATCATTTGTTGACCAAGTTGACAACGCCTTGTGTAGGCTTCGACCTATTGGCCCACATGTCAGCCTGCAAAAATGTGGCATATATTTAACCATGGTTTTTAGAATTTACAGTTCATTTGCTGGACTGGTTGAACAAATAATTTCGCGTCAATGCAGCCCATTTAATGTTTTCTAAGAAATCCCAGCCCATTTGCACTTTCTTGAAATACACGAATTAGCTGGGTTTGTTTTATATATAATATTAGGTTAGAAGGAGCAATTAATATAAAAAATAAACCGAAGCAGCACATTTCTTATATATAAAATTAACAAATTAGTGAGTTATTGCTCAAAACAAGAATGAGCGCGTTATTATTACATTGGTCCTTAAAATCTTTGCAAGTTTTTGTACGTAATCACCAGGATTTTCCTTGCCTATGAGTCAAAAACAACCAGGATTTTCTTTGCCAACTTCTGTTGAACATTTACTTTTATAAGTTAATAAGACGTGGGATGTTTTTATAATGTATATATAAGTCTTTATTAAATATATGATAATAGTAATAATATAAACATATATAATGTGGTTAGAAGGGAAAACATAAATAGGACACATCATTATTCTTATATATATAGATAAATAGAATAGAGATCTGCATTTTATTAAAAAAATACATTGGGCTGCCGATCTTTAGAAAAAGTAAAACCCACACTGGGAGGCCCATAGGCCGGTACGTACATGATGGACCTCAAAAAATAAGTTGAAACCACTGTCTCGGTATGTCGTGGGCTATGCATGTTAAAAAACAAAACCTAGGCCTGGCTGATACTTGTTCGCCCTCTGGAAAAAATGATACCAGCTAGATCCCCGATACCCCTTTCCCGCAACAACAACAACAAAAAAAGATCCCCGATACCCCTGAAAAAAGCTCCCCGATGATAGTCATCATTGGAAATTTATTTCGTTTATTGACTAAGGTTGACAAACCCGTGGGCCCCAACGTTAGTATACAATTAAGAGGAATCTTTATTTCCAATGGGGCACTTGCTTGCGTACGGCTTGGACCTGGTGGGTCCCCACTGTCAGTCTCTCGGTGTACAGTCCTGTCTGGATTCCTCTCGTTTGTCGAGCATGTTGACAACGGCATACGGTGGCGCCACGGTGAGCACACACGGACGGGAAAGAACCGGAGCACGGGAAGACGCCTTCATTCTTTCAAACATACCGCACTAGCCCGGTGGCTGCAGCCCTCTCACCCAAAAGCTATACTACACGGGTTTGATTCCAACTGGTGCAGTTGAAAAATATCTAACACTTAACAAAATTTCGTCCCTAGTTTACCCCCTTTTTCGCACACTCAACATTGTCTTGCCATTTTGAAAATATCATATTTTTTTGACTTTGAATCATATGAAGATGTGCTATACATGAATGTTGATCAGCATGATGTTAACTTGTTGTTAGTTCCAATTTTTACCATGAATAAAATTTCCAGCATTTTGTTATCCATGTTTGAAAAGTACTTGTTGATTTCAATGCTCTGCCTCTCGGACATGCAGTTTCTTATTTGAAAATCACTTGGATAAGCAGCCATCACCGGTGTTGGATTCGATGTAACGCTTCTTCAATCCACCGGCAGGCGTGAGGGGGAAATAAACTTCCGTCCCGTGCTGCCGATTGGGGAATTGAGCGAACTGGATTAAAGAGGGGCCGGCGGCGTGAATGAAGAAGCACATCAGACGTGATTTTTTTTCAGTGGATGGCTCTTGATGGCATTTTTTTACTTGCCTCTGCACCATACAACTTGTATTTTTAGCTTCCCAGTCCGTGGTGGACCAGCAACCCATTTGCTGGGTGGACCAACCTACAGAAAGCAGCACTCGATTTTTCATCAAGCCCCCAAAACAACACAGTACTATGTTTGTTTTGAGGCCGAAAATATTACGACAGACGTTGAGCGGGGGAGGGGGAAGACAGAGCAAAAAGATTAAAAAGAGCTGATGTGCCATTGCTACCCTAACAAGCAGGTGCAATTCTTCTCGGGAAGAAGGTGTGCCGTTGACACCCACACGTCACAAATCCCACAGTAGACATACTAACAAGTTCACACACAAGTACAATAGAAAAGGTAAACATTCGTATCAAAATCAGGTTCACAGGACACGTTCATATTCATAGCCAATATTCACAATCAGCAACTCAAAAGATTCATATATGCACAAGTACAACATGTCTATGCATCCAAATGATTGACAGATCACAAGACAATATTGATAGATAGTTCACAAAAAGATTCATGTATACACATGTTCAGTATGTTTATGCATCCAAATGATTGATATCACAACCAATATCATCCATGGACAAACTTTAATTACCTAGGGTTCAGACAGGTAAATTGTGTTCAGTCGAAGGTACTTCTTGCTAAAATTAATGCTTGTACGAGTAAACTTTCGAGTACATAAGAGGCAACACAGACAATCTAAACTTTGCTTGTAGATTTATCCTCAAGATAGTGGCCTCGATGCCGAGGGAGGTTTGAGCGACTTGACCACTACTTCCATCCAACTAGTTTGCTGGCTCATCTTTGTCTTGTAGCTCGCCAAAATTCTACATTGGAGACAAGAAAGGAGGCGGTTGATAAAATTAAACACCCAAATTTTTCATGCAGTTCAACTGGAATGGAGCATCGCTGGCGTGCAGACTAATTAAGTGCTAGATGAATATATGCGTCAACCAACTTTTCTAGAATCTTTAGACTCCATGCCATATAGTTCGCTACCATATGTGCTGATAACCAAAAGGCACAAGTCGGGACCAAAGACTGGACTACATTTTTCTGGGCTATGCGCCAAGCAATATTTTTGGCGTTTACTCTCCTAATACTTGGAGTTTGACAACTGGTTGACGCCGGTTGATACTCGAATGAATATAGGCACTTCTTCTTGTCAACATCGATGCTTGTTCGAGTGAACTTTGGAGTACATAGCAGTAGCATAAGGATCTGTCCATCTGATCTTTTTGTGCAGTTCTATTGAAATCGCCCAATGTACTGATTTGCCTACGAGTTTAGGCTCCAAGTTACTTCTTTATGAAATCGGCAAACAGTAGCACAATACCAAATTACCAATACATATGAAAAACACAATAATTAGGATAAAGACCGGTACCAACCTGTGTGAGGTAGCATATCAATTACTATTTCCTTTGACTGGAAGCTGAGATAAGCGAAGCGACTAACAGGAAAGGAAGGACGCAAGCCAAGATAAGCGACTCACAGGAAAGGAAGGAAGCAGTCGAGGCAATGAAGCACCCAAAGTTTCTATGCAGTTCCACCAAAATCGAGAATCCCTGTTTGCACATATATTGAGAGAGTGAGATTACTGTAATAGTGGGACTAGTTGATGAAACATACACTAACGAATAGAAGCACCCTCATTATCTTAATGGGTAAAGTTAGCAACATAGTAGTCTTGCTTAAAGAGAGGTATTAGTTTATTTAATCAGTGCCAATTAGCTCAACACTCAAAGCATTGCCATGTATCATAGGTTGCAAAACTGTAACGTGCAAAGATAAAGGAGTTTCTCATGAAAGTAACAACACAGTAGCACGATACAAATAGAGATGGCAGCAAATAATATGGATGAAGGCCTTAGGCCGGTACCAACCTGAGCAAAAAAAATTTATTCATGTATTCCCAGAAGAGATGATAAAGCACTCACTGGAATCACTCAATAGTATATATTTTTGTGCACTTCAAATGTATGGTTGAAATCACTCTTGTTTACCAGTGGTGAGATTACATCGAAAGATTATCAAGAACTTCCAGCAGAGTTAAAGCATTGGCTGCGATATAGTTCATTGTATTGTCTTGTGTAGTTCCACTAAAATGTATGATTGGCACAACATGATCCCTGTTTGCACAAGTAGGAACAAGGTGAAACCTTCATTAGCTTAGTGAGAAAGGATAGAAAGACATTAGCATATTACTTTAACAGTAGCATCAAATTCATGATGGACAATACGCAAAGCATTACCTCATTGAACCAATGACAATAAATTGACATGCAAAACAATAGCACTATTATGTCATGACACTACCAAGATTCCCACCCTGCTCCACCACATGATTCACCTCCACAGACACACATACACACGTACATGATTCAGCATAGGGTGCTACTAAAGATTTGTTTAACTCCGACAGGAAAATTAGGCAGCAATAAATTAGTACTACTTAAGTACTCCTAATTAATTAAGTGACCTTGCAGGAGAGACAAGAGAAGTGGAAGGGCTCCCTGGAGGATCGTCTCACATGTAAGGTAGACGTTGCCAGAGCCCTTGAATGGTCTTCCAAGTAAATTAAGACTAGTAGCAACACAACAATACAATACCACTAGCAAGATGTCAGGATAACATAGGACGGTACTATCATGTGATCTTATTCATTTCCTCCTCCCTATTCTTATTCTTCCTCTTCATCTCTATTTCTCTTTCTCCTCACTAGTTGGTGAAACCAAGTACATGATTGGCCTTCTATTTCAGAATTGGTTTTGTTAGTGAGGGAGTACAAGTGTACTAGTAAACAATAGCACTATTTTCTCATGGCAGTCGCAAAATAGATATGAACACATCCATTAAATATCATTCTTACCTAAAGGAAGGTTGCCAATATGGATGATGAATATTGGAACACATATCTCCCTTTGTGTTGTTCCACCGAAATTTACCAACGGTTCCATTCTGACATTCCAGTTAAACATCACAAAAGTCACTTCTTTTAAGAAGTGTTTTGTGCAATGCACCAAAAGGTCGCAATAGCAACGAGGTGAAATGGATATCCCTATTTGCACAAAAGGCTATAGAGGAAATAGTCCGAGTCTCAAACAATTACTAGCAAAAACAATTGGCTAAACTTGTCATGGCTTATAACAGTGGCATGACTTCATTTTACCAGGGACATTAGATTAAAAATAGCTAAATATTTGGTGTAAGGGCATGGGACAGCGGGTGCACTAGCCGTCCAACACCATGTACCTAAACCGGGGCATAAAGTGGTGATTCAGAGTTTGTTGCCCCGAGAAACAAACATCCAAGAAACTTATCTGGGTTGGTCCCATTTTTGTTCACTCTAGCCACCTCCTCCTATGTGTGGATAGAGAATCTAGTCCTGGTCATACCACTGTGTACATCGTTTCCCCTATATTTCCCTTTTCGACCAAGAGACCGGTTGTATGACCAGTCTATACTACTTTCACCCCCTTTCCTTCCTGTTTGTACCAAGTCCGGTGTAGATACTGAATTTCCCCCCCCCCCCTTTATTTCTTGTTTGAACCAAGTACAAGATTCGACTCCATGAAGTAGCTTTACCTCTAACAATAGAAAAAAAATAGGCCACGTTGGACCATCTGATCAAGAGGGCCTGAGAGGTAGAAAATGATGCACATGCAGTGACGTAGCGAGTTAGGGAAGTAGATCTAGGCCGGTTTCGAAGGAAGATATACCTGAAGGTCATCGGGATGTGGATAGGTGGGTGGTGCTACCTCTTGAGCATGCATTGGTTTTCCCTTGAAGAGGAAAGGGTGATGCAACAAATTAGCGTAAGTATTTCCCTCAGTTTTTGAGAACCAAGGTATCAATCCAGTAGGAGATTACACGCAAGTCCCTCGTACCTGCACAAACAAACAAGAACCTCGCAACCAACGCGATAAAGGGGTTGTCAATCCCTTCACGGTCACTTACGAAAGTGAGATCTGATAGAGATAGTAAGATAAATATTTTTGGTATTTTTCTTGTATAGATTGTAAAAAAAGATCGCAAAATAAATAATGATAGAAATAGCAAGTAGATAGGAAAATAATATGATGGAAGATAGACCTGGGGGCATAGGTTTCACTAGTGGCTTCTCTCAAGATAGCAAATTATACGGTGGGTGAACAAATTACTTTCCAGCAATTGATAGAAAAGCGCATAGTTATGAGAATATCTAGGCATGATCATGTATATAGGCATCACGTTCGCGACAAGTAGACCAAAACGATTCTCCATCTACTACTATTACTCCACACATCGACCGCTATCCAGCATGCATCTAGAGTATTAAGTTCATAAGAACAGAGTAACGCATTAGGCAAGATGACATGATGTAGAGGGATAAACTCAAGCAATATGATATAAACCCCATCTTTTTATCCTCGATGGCAACAATACAATACATGCCTTGCTGTCCCTGCTGTCACTAGGAAAGGACACCACAAGATTGAACCCAAAGCTAAGCACTTCTCCCATTGCAAGAAATATCAATCTAGTAGAGCAAACCAAACTGATAATTTGAAGAGACTTGCAAAGATATTAAATCATACATAAAAGAATTCAGAGAAGAATCAAATATTGTTCATAGATAATCTTGATCATAAACCCACAATTCATCGGATCTCGACAAACACACCGCAAAAAGAATTACATCAAATATATCTCCAAGAGAATCGAGGAGAACTTTTTACTGAGATCCAAAGAAAGAGAAGAAGCCATCTAGCTAATAACTATGGACCCGAAGGTCTGTGGTAAACTACTCACACATCATCGAGAGGCTATAGTGTTGATGTACAAGCCCTCCGTTATCGATTCCCCCTCCGGCGGAGTACCGGAAAAGGCCCCAAGATGGGATCTCACGGGTACAGAAGGTTGCGGCGGTGGAAATAGGGTTTCGTGGTGCTCCTGGATGTTTTCAGGGTATATGTGTATATATAGGAGGAAGAAGTACGTCGGTGGAGCTACGAGGGGCCCACAAGGGTGGGGGGGCGCTCCCTCCTGCCTCGTGGCCTCCTCGCTTCTTTCTTGACGTGCACTCCAAGTCTCCTGGATCACGTTTGTTCCAAAAATAACTACCCCGAAGGTTTCATTCCGTTTGGATTCCGTTTGATATTCCCTTTCCGCGAAACACTGAAATAGGCAAAAAAAACAGCAATTTGCACTGGGCCTTTGGTTAGTAGGTTAGTCCCAAAAATAATATAAAAAGGTATATTAAAGCCCATTAAACATCCAAAACAGATAATATAATAGCATGTAACAACCAAAAACTATGTTGGAGATGTATCAAGCATCCCCAGGGTTAATTCCTGCTCGTCCTCGAGTAGGTAAATGATAAAACAGAATTTTTGATGTGGAATGCTACCTAGCATAATTCTCAATGTAATTTTCTTTATTGTGGCATGAATGTTCAGATCCGAAAGATTCAAGACAAAAGTTTAATATTGACATAAGAATAATAATACTTCAAGCATACTAACAAAGCAATCATGTCTTCTCAAAACAACATGGCCAAAGAAAGTCATCCCTACAAAATCATATAGTCTGGTTATGCTCTATCTTCATCACACAAAGTATTTAATCATGCACAACCCCAATGACAAGCCAGGCAATCGTTTCATACTTTTGATGTTCTCAAACTTTTTCAATATTCACGCAATATATGAGCGTGAGCCATGGATATAGCACTATAGGTGGAATAGAATAGTGGTTGTGGAGAAGACAAAAAGGAGAAGATAGTCTCACATCAACTAGGCGTATCAACGGGCTACAGAGATGCCCATCAATAGATATCAATGTGAGTGAGTAGGGATTGCCATGCAACGGATGCACTAGAGCTATAAGTGTATGAAAGCTCAACTAAAGAAACTAAGTGGGTGTGCAACCAACTCGCTTGCTCACGAAGACCTAGGGCATTTTGAGGAAGCCCATCATTGGAATATACAAGTGAAGTTCTATAATGTAAAATTCCCACTAGTATATGAAAGTGACAACATAGGAGACTCTCTATCATGAAAATCATGGTGCTACTTTGAAGTGTGGTAAAAGGATAGTAACATTGTCCCTTCTCTCTTTTTCTCTCATTTTTTATTTGGGCCTTTTTCTCTTTTTTATGGCCTCTTTTTTTTTCTTTTTTTTTCTTTTCGTCCGGAGTCTCATCCCGACTTGTGAGGGAATCATAGTCTCCATCATCCTTTCCTCACTTGGGACAATGCTCTAATAATGATGATCATCACACTTTTATTTACTTACAACTCAGAAATTACAACTCGGTACTAGAACAAAATATGACTCTATGTGAATGCCTCGGGCAGTGTACATATGCAATGAATCAAGAGTGACATGTATGAAAGAATTACAAAGGCGGCTTTGCCACAAATACGATCTCAACTACATGATCATGCAAAGCAATATGACAATGATGTAACGTGTCATAACAAACGGAACGGTGGTAAGTTGCATGGCAATATATCTCGGAATGGCTATGGAAATGCCATAATAGGTAGGTATGGTGGCTATTTTAAGGAAGGTATATGGTGGGTTTATGGTACCGGCGAAAGTTGCGTGGTACTAGAGAGGCGAGCAATGGTGTAAGGGTGAGAGTGCGTATAATCCATGGACTCAACATTAGTCATAAAGAACTCACAAACTTATTGCAAAAATCTATTAGCTATCGAAACAAAGTACTACGTGCATGCTCCTAGGGGGATAGATTGGTAGGAAAAGACCATCGCTCGTCCCCGACCGCCACTCATAAGGAAGACAATCAATAAATAAATCATGCTCCGACTTCATCACATAACGGTTCACCATACGTGCATGCTACGGGAATCACAAACTTTAGAACAAGTATTTCTAAAATACACAACTACTCAACTAGCATGACTCTAATATCACCATCTTAATATCTCAAAACATTCATCAAGTATCAAACTTCTCATAGTATTCAATGCACTTTTTATGAAAGTTTTTATTATACCCATATTGGATGCCTATCATATTAGGACTAGTTTTATAGCCAAAGCAAATTACCATGCTGTTCTAAAAGACTCTCAAAATAATACAAGCGAAGCATGAGAGATCAATAATTTCTATAAAATAAAACCACCACCGTGCTCTTAAAGATATAAGTGAAGCACTAGAGCAAAATTATCTAGCTCAAAAGATATAAGTGAAGCACATAGAGTATTCTAATAAATTCCAATTCATGTTTGTCTCTCCAAAAGGTGTGTACAGCAAGGATGATTGTGGTAAACTAAAAATCAAAGACTCAAATCAAACAAGACGCTCAAAGCAAAACACATATCATGTGGTGAATAAAAATATAGCATCAAGTAAAGTTACCGATGGACGAAGACGAAAGAGGGGATGCCTTCCGGGGCATCCCCAAGCTTAGGCTTTTGGTTGTCCTTGAATTTTACCTTGGGGTGATTTTGGCATCCCCAAGCATAGGCTCTTGCCACTCCTTATTCCAAAATCCATCAAATCTTTACCCAAAACTTGAAAACTTCACAACACAAAACTCAACAAAAAATCTCATGAGATCCGTTAGTATAAGAAAACAAACCACCACTTCAAGGAACTGTAATGAAATCATTCTTTATTTATATTGGTGTTAAATCTACTGTATTACAACTTCTGTATGGTTCATACCCCACCCCCCGATACTAGCCATAGATGCATCAAAATAAGCAAACAACATACGAAAAACAGAATCTGTCAAAAACAGAACAGCCTGTAGTAATCTGTAGGTTTCGAATACTTCTGTAACCACAAAAGTTCTGAAATAAATTGATGGACGTGAGGAACTTGCCTATTAATCATCTGCAAAAAGAATCAACCTAATCGCACTCTCCAGTAAAAAAATGGCAGCAAATCTCGTGAGCGTTAAAGTTTCCGTTTTTTACAGCAAGATCGCAAAGACTTTCCCCAAGTCTTCCCAAAGGTTCTACTTGGCACAAACACTAATTAAAAACATAAAACCACATTTAAACAGAAGCTAAATGAATTATTTATTACTAAACAGGAACAAAAAATAAGAAACAAAAATTAAATTGGGTTGCCTCCCAACAAGCGCTATCGTTTAACGCCCCTAGCTAGGCATAAAAACAAGAATAGATCTAGGTATTGTCATCTTTGGTAGGCAATTCTTCAATAGAACACTTATAACCCTTAGGAGTTTCCTTCTTTTTATTAATGATCAAACCCCTAGGCAAGAAATCAAGAAATTCATTTGTAGCAAAAGGTTCCGTAATGATGGCGAAAATGTTGGGGTGAACACTTATTGATTTGAGATCCGCATTTTCCTTATTAGAAGATTCACCCTTTTCATTTTTAGGCACATACATAAACTTGGCAACTCTAGTAGTAGGATGATTTGGAGTATTTTTCACGGAAGAAAAGTCAGACCCTAAGTTGGTAATAATATCCTCAAGTTTATCAATTCTTGTGGAATCTTGATCTATCTTTTCGTTAACTATGGGTTCTTTTTCTTTAAAAAAATCAGAGTAACTCCTACCTTAGATCAATATTGGGTAATCTGGTCGTGGATCTTTTTATCCAAATTCTCACTCAACTCTACAATTGCAAATTTATTTTCAATAATTTCAAGCCTTTGCATCACATGTTCCAAAGTTAAAATGATGCGGAGCATCCCACGTTCATCCCCATGTACACTCTGACTACTCTCCAAGCCCCAAGGATACATAAGATGAGACCTCGACTATACACCATTGGACACAAGGTGAACTTGCTCCTCTTCGAACCATCACTTTCCACATATGAGACATGGCTACTACCTCAAATATATGTGCTATGCATGACTAGGAACAAAGAGGAAGACCATGGACAAGACGGTGAGGACACCAAGCACACGAAACAAGAGGAAGAGCTTCCAGGAAGCATCAGCTCCCGGGCGTCCGACGCATGGAGTCTCCACCAGCCAGATGGACCAGCCGACGAAAGCTATAGCGGCCGGATGACCGACCAAGGCCGGACGTCCGACGACCATCAGCCACCGGACGACCGACAATGTCCGAAAATCCGACGATGGCTTTCCCGAGACAAAATGCCAGACGTCCGACAAGTACCGGACGACCGGACCCTCGCGAGCCACCGGACGTCCGGTACCCGTCGAATGTCCGACGCCTGTCTGTGCGCAGTGTATCGGGCCGAGCCCATGTGTCCCTTCGCCCTCACTTACCCCTTCGTGGCCCTAGACTATATATACTCCTCCACTTCCACCATTTGAGGGTTAGCGTTGTGTTAGCTCATTTGTGAGATAGAGCTTCGCTCATCCATATTGGATCTACTCCTTGAGAGAGACCACGACCCCTCTTTGGAGAAGATCCACCTTGGATTCAAGACCCCTTTACGGGAAGATCCCCTCGTGGATTCAAGACCTCCTCACGGAGAAGACCTATTACCATTTGTATCGTCCCTTGTTGACTTTGGATCTTGTATCTCCTCTCGTGTTTCGAGGATCTAGCACATGTGTGATCATTCTGGTTGGTTTTAGTGTTTCTCTCGTATTTCCCCCCGTGATTCCCCTTGTTTCCCCCTCGTGTTCTTCGTGTTCATCGCGGGATCCGCTCCTTTCGTGAAAGATCGGCCACATAGGGTTCCATCCTACATCATCTTGGTATCAAGAGCCACGTTGATCACAATTTCGGAGCCTCGCCTCTTGTTTTCTAGCCTAATTTTGTTGTGTTCTTCCCCAATTTCGAAAATCCTACCAAAAATAGCCCCAATTGGTTTTTGTGATTTGTTGGTTTGACGAAGTTTTGTTGGATTTGATCCATGGATTTGCTTGGTTTCAAGTGATCTAGCATATCCCCAAGTTTCCCCAATTTCCATACATGAAATCTCATCAATTTTGACACCAAAATCCCCAAATTCCGCCCAAAATCGCGTCCCGAAACTCGCATCTCGCGTTGACCCTGACCCCCGAACGACCGATACTTTACGAACGTCAGGAGCCCCTGGAACGACCGGACGTCTGACCTTTTCCGGATGACCGGAACCCCTAAACCGAGCCGAATTTATGGATTTCCGAGCCTGCCTGGACGTCCGGCCCCCGGACATCCGACCTTGTCCGGACGTCCGTAACCTATAAAAACTGATTTCGCTCAAATTTTGTTTCGGCCATAACTAATTCATCTGAACTCCGATTTTGACGTTCTTTAGCTTGTTTTGAAGCTCTTGAAATTCCCTTCCCACAAAAATACCACCAACATCATTTGACTCCATCAAATCTATGAAACTTTGGCATCTTTTCCTAGGGTTTCCACCACATCATCCGCTACACCTCCACCGACTTCTGCAACCTAACCAATTTTGTTCCCCGTAGCATTAGTGGTTGCTTGAGGAGTGATTCGAGTCTCCTATGGTGTCTAGGCTACTTAGGGATGGTTGCTTCTTCATCAACCACCACCACCATAACTTCCGCATAGTTTTGCCCACCTTACACTCCCGCCACACCGATTTAACCCAATTTTGTTTGTGTTGTGAGTTGTGTCTCCTAAGGTGTTTCGGCTACTTAGGGACCGTGATTCCAACTCCGACACCGTGTATAGTCCACCATCTTACCCTCCACTTCCACATTGCATACTCGCATAACCCATCATTGCATTTACGCAATCCCATTGAGCTTCCACAAAACCACCACCACATCCCGCTACCACCATTTGACATTTGACATTTGAGATTTTGAGTTTGCGGTTTTTACCGTTTCCTAAGGTGTTTCAGCTACTTAGGGATGAGTCTCCATCATCTTGGTATCTCCATCAAGATCACCGCCACTCATCATCGCCAAGGACGGTAACCTCCATATCATCTTGGTATCGTGGTATCCCTCCATTGTATATTCCCTTGCCATTGCATTGATAACCCCTAGCCCATTTTGCGTTACTTGCCTATAGAGACTAGCCATTTTAGTATTGCCGACAACGTTACTTGTGCACATTAGTGATCTACACCATACATTGCATACATACCATATAATATTGGTATCATCATATCATCTCTTGTGCCTCAAGTTTGTTCCCGCATATACACAATTACTATCTTGGTTTGTGCATTTCGCAAAGTGGCCATACAAAAAAAAGAATAAGCTTTTAGGCAAAGAAAAAGAGCTAACACAGAGCTTGTAAGCAAGTGCCATAGCATCATACCACATTGCATAAGATTGTCATATTCGATCATCTTGGATCATACCACCGGAACATCATATACATAGCATACTTGGGATAGAAGTCATTGCATTTTTGTCTCCTATAGGTTGTGCACAAGTGTCGTATCCGCCTATTGAGCAATCGTGCTAGCGTCTCTCTTGAGTTGTGCAACACGAGCGTTTTCTGTGGATTCCACATTTTGTGCTCATTCCTTGGTTGCATGACCCCATTTATCTATCCATGTGTGCGTTTCCATGTGCCACATATTGCTATTGGTCTACTTGTTTCACTTGCAAATTTGTGAATCTCTTTCAACATTATTGACTCTTGCTAACATTTTGCATCAATTTTTTTTGTGCCACTATCCTCACCGAGCTCCACCATAAGCCTTATTTGTGTAGGTGTGAGAAAACGACAAGAATTGGTACCTATTGTGCTATCTCCTTGTCCACATTGGAGTGATCATTGATCCACTTTCAACTTCGGTCAAGGTACATTTGGTATTCGTTCTTCTCTTTCTACCACTCACATTTTTCTCTTGGAGTGATGGATAGGCAAGGCATTTCATCTCCAGTCTTCCACAACAACGACGGCGTGAACAACTACATCACCAAAGCGTCAATCTTCGATCTACAACGACAAATGCAAGGCGCACAATCAAGATTGCGAGAGCGCATCGAGAACCTCTCCATCGACATTCGTCACTCCGAAGCAAGGAAAAGGGACTACATCGACAACAAGCTTTCTGCACAAAAGGAGGAGCAAGATGCAAGGATGGAGGAGATTCAGACCTTGTTGATCAACTGTTCTTCCCCTTCATCATCCTCAAGGTGGCGATGTTGAAGTCACAAGTCTTTAGAGCGCAAAAATGATGCAAGCGCAAGTCGTCCATGTCCACATCTCCATGGCGACCACCATCATGTTCGTGATCCACCTAATCATGAAGGGCAAGTCACCTCCAAGCAACATGTGCATGACGACGACAAACAACATCTACTATGAGCTCAAGTGTGACAACGACACCATCATCATGAAGATGCTCGCCAAGCGCAAATGTACAAGTCCCAACAAGCTCTACTTCACGCCAAGGCCAAGCCTCAAGAGCACAAGAGAAGACCGTGAGACGAGCACCACCAAGACGGAGCTACAACTACCACCACCACTTTGGCATCTTCGCCAAGTTCTATCAAGGCATCTTCACCTTTGGACGTACGGCATCTTTGCCTACTTCCCGTGAGTTCGCCTACATCGACATCATCAATAACATGGCGACCACCTACAAGCGAGGGCGACGCTTCCATCTTCGGAAGCCCCTCAAGGAAGATGGCCGAGCATGGGAAATTCCCTTCGGTCATGGAGACGAGCTACGAGGTGCCACATCATATGGGCCTCCTACAAAACGACGACGACAAGAAGGTCGAGCAAGGGCCATCCCCGTCGGGGTTTGGGTGCGACATATGCCAAAGGATGGCTTATCATGGTGGGGGCGAGTAGAACGTCGCTGGTGGCTAGAAACGGGATAAGGCGAAGACATGCACGCCGACGAATCTTACCCCGCTTCAGGGCTCTCCGGGGAGATAATACCCCTACTGCTGCTCTACGGGGTCTCCGCATGATCACTATGGAAAAGTGTTTACACGGTTGCTCCTTGAGCTGTTTCCTGGAGGTAGGAGAAGGCAAGGCTGGCTCTCTCCTTCCTATATGATCTGGTCTAGTGCTAATGGATTCCAACCCTTTGCATGGATGCCCTGGGGGGTTTATATAGGCGTACCCCCAGGGGTACAATGGTAATCCAGCTGGGCGCGGGCCCAGCCGTCAGTCTCTCTAGCCGCCGTCTTATCCGCCGACTCCTGGGGCCCGCCGACTGGCTTGGTGTCGAGCCGACAGGCCGCGTCCGCCGCGGGCGGGTCTTGCCGGCTGTAGATTACTGTAGTCGTGCCTCTAATGACGCAGGCTCGGTCATGAGGTCGTGGCGACAGCCCCGCTGTCTGGCGGGCGATCACTGTGGCCACTACTTGTCGTGTCTGATTAATGGCGCGTGGGGCCCGTGGGAGGGGCCGGCTGACTTCTGGTGGCCGACTCCCATCTGGGCCGACTGGTGGTGCTTTCGCCATCTTTCGTATGCCCGCCGATTGGTGGGACCCATCATCCCTGGGTCGTACCAGCAAGCCATCATGGGCACAGGGCTCCGCCCCCTGGGGCTGATGTCAGGGCCGGCATGGCAACAGTGTCGTGCCGTGCGGAGATCTCCGTGGGTACGGCGTACTGTAGCCACGCGTGCCCTTGGAAAAAGGGGTGGGAGTGGACCTTATTGTGGCCACTCCCCGTCCTGTCCCTCTTTATGGGGGCATGGGGGTTGTTGGCGTCACGGGCCGGCTTCTCTGGAAGTCGCCAGTCAGGAGTCGGCTCATCCTGAAGTCGTTCCTAGGACTCGGCCGCGAGTGGGCAGCCGGCCGCCTCGTCGCCGACTCTCAGAAGGCGGCTCTTCCTCCTGGGGTCTCGAGGGGCGCAGTCTGCCTTCATGTCTTGAAAGGTTCTGGGCTTGGGTTAGCCTACCCGTGGCCCATTACTCCGACAGTAGTCCTCGAAGCTGGTGAGGCTCCGAGGGCGACATGTCGTGGAGCCTCAACAGTTTCTTCTCTCCGGCGGTCGGATCTGGGCTTCGCTAGCCGTCTTCTGTCGAGCCGACTAGTTGGAGTCGGACTTGCTCAAGGCCGACTTGCCCCTAAAAAGGTTCCCGTGCGGTTATTGCGCGTGGTAACTTCGTGTGGTAAATCTGGGGGGTCGTGGGGCCCAGGCATAGTTAATCCCACGTCCGCCCCTTGACTTCTCAGCCCACGAGCCTACAAGTAGGAGGGGAGGGGGCGGCGAAGCACGCGCGCCCATTCTCCCCACTTCCTTTCGCTCCTTCTTGCTTCTTCTTCTTGCCGCTGCTGCTCCAAACCACGCCGTGCCCGCAGCGATGAGCTCCTCCGCCGCCGCCGCACCTCCTGTTGTTCGCTCCGGAGTGTGGAATGGCTCCGAGGTTGATGACGACGACATCGAGATCCTCCGCCAGACACGGCGGCTGCTTGGCAGGGACTTAGTGCGGGTCCGCCTCGCGCCGGAGGAAGAGATATCACCGACGCCGGAGGAGGGCGAGCGGGTCATATTCCGCTCGCACCTCATGCGCGGCCTGGGACTGCCGGCGAGCGGCTTCTTCTGCTCCTTCTTGGAGTTCCACGGGCTCCAGCCGCACCACCTTACTCCAAACACGGTGGTGCTGCTGGCTGCCTTCGCCACCCTGTGCGAAGGCTTCCCCGACGTTCTCCCCACCATCGAGCTCTGGGGTGAGTTCTTCCAATCCAAGCTCGGCACACACGTCGCCGGCGTGCCGGCCCAGTGCGGTGCATTCATCGCAATGCGGAGATCAGTGGCCGACAATCCGTTTCCCACCATCGTACTGATTAAGTCGGTGAAGATGTGGCAGTGGTCATATTTTTATGTGAAGAACGTCGCCCCAGAAGGCGACTGGGTCAACCTGCCGGCTTACGAAGCCGGCCGCCGGCTGGAAGGCTCCCCAGCTGGTCACATCAAGCCAGGACGCTGTCTCCCGCTGGTGCCGCCGCCGTCGCGCGACTCCGAGTGCTGACACAGTCGGAGGGCCTGACCGGGGCTGACTTGCTGGCCGCCTTCGTGGCGCGCCGAGTCCTCCCACTCCAAGGCCGACCTCACCTGATCTGCCAGATGAGCGGTCATCGGGACCCGAGTCGGATGTGCTCCAAGGACATGCCTCACGCGGAGGTGGCGAACACGGTGAACTACATCGCGAACTGCGGTATCTCGGTGGACTGGCGGTTCGGCAAGGAGCCGTATTCGCGCGCCAACCCCCCGCCTATTGTAAGTCGTCTTCCTTCTTATTCTGTTTCTTTTACTGTCGAGTCCGACTTGTCAAGTCTGGCCGTTTTTGTTTTGAATCGGAATCCTCTCGTCCCTCCTTCGGCCGGCACCACGGGGCCGGCTCGTCAGTTTGTCCTCGATCGGGCGGAGAGCGACGTCGACGATCCCGACTTGGGGGCAGCAGCCATGGAAGCCAACGACGAGGGAGGAGGAGGAGAAGCAGGCGGCTCCAGGCCTTCGGCCACTTTCGCCGACTGGCCTGACGACGAGGCCGAGGGAGAAGTCGCCCCGCGTCGCCAGCCAAAAGCCGGCCAGCCAAGCGCGAGTTCCTCCGCCGGCTTGGATGCTCAAGGCGGTGCGAAGAAGCGTCAGGCTGGGCCGAGTACGCTTGGTGGCCGGTCGAAGAAGTTCAAGGGAGCGGTCGCCGCGACCAAGCGGGAAGAGGCGGCCGCGAAAGCCAACCGCTTCCGCAAGGAAGTGAAGAAGTCGCCGTTGGTCTCTGCGTAAGCGCGTCCATCCCTTATCTTTATTTTCTCTTTGTTGATCTTGTCTGAGTTTTTCATATGCTTTTCTCGCCTCAGGGATCCCCTCACTCTTGAGAGGGTTGCCGCCGCCTCCGTTATGGGGTCGGTGGAGACGTCTGCCACCACTCGGCGGATTGACCCTGCCGCCGACCTTCGGGAGGCGACGGAGCGGAACGCGCGGGAGAAGCGAGAGGAGGACGAGGCCGCCCGCCGGGAGAAAGTGGAGGCCGAGAAGGCGGAGGCCTCCGCCCTGAAGAAGCTGGAGGCGGCCGAGGCCGCCGCTGTGGCAAAGCAGCCGGCTAAGGAAGTCGCGCCCCGGCGGTCGGTGGTGTTCGTCACCCCTTTGAACTCCGCGCCGCCGCCCCCGGAGTTCACGGGGCAGTTAGGGGAAGCCAACGGCGAGTTCCCGATCATGGAGAGAGGCGGCGGCAACACCCTCATGTCGGACGTGGTCGCGCCGCCACAGCCGCCCCCGCCGCCGTCTAGAAGCGCGCAGGGCAAACAGCCGGCGGATCCGCCCTTGCCGCCGACTGAAGACAAGGCTGTGGCAAGGCTACTCCTTCAAGTCGGCTCGCCAACGCGCTGCCGTCTTGAGAAGGCGACTTCGGTGCCATGCCCCTTGGAGACCGGCACCGCCAGCTCGACGATTCCAGACGCCGAAGCGATGAGCGCCGCGCCCATTGGGTGTGTACGAGGAGGCGGCACGGGCCCGCTGAACCAGGCGCTTCTGGATGTCCAGACGAAGCTGCGAGCTGAGAGCGACGCCAACTAGAACTGCACCAAGGCACACCTAGCGTCGCGGGCAGCCATCCGGGTATGCTTTCTCCTTTGTCCCTGTTTTCTTGTTTCTCTCTGTGGGGGCACGCCAGCGCACCCACTGGGTGTAGTCCCCGAGTTCTGGGCCGGCTGCTGAGCAGGAGGCCCGGAACTCCAATTCATAAGTTCCGGGTACTAACCTTTGTTCTGAAATACTTCTTGCAGGACTATCACAACCTCTGTGTCACTGCCTTCAACCGTAATGTTGAAGAGCTGGGCAAGCGGACTGCTGACTTGTCGGAGAGCCGGAGTGAGTCCTTTTTCTTCTTTGCGGGGGCACGCTGGCGCACTCGTGGGCTGTAGTCCCCGAGATTCGGGCCGACTGCGGAGCAGTCGGGCCGGATCTCCCCGGCGACCTTCTTCGTTGATGACTTAACGCCTTCTTTCTTCTTTCTCTTCAGAGGCCAATACCGCTCTTCAACAGCAGCTGAGCGAAGCCAACTCCGCGTTGCGCGCCAAGGGGGAGGAGTGCAGCAAGCTCGCCGCAGAGCGCGATCTGCTGGCCGCACAATTGGCAGAGCAGAGGGAGCTGCTTACGAAGACGAAGAAGGAGGCGGAAGAGGCGGAAGCCGCCCTCCTGGCCGAGTTCGCGAGTGAGCGCTCCTCCTGGACCGACGAGGAGGCAATGCTGGTCTCCAGCTTCCATGAGATCGAGGACCTCGTCGACGGTGAGCTTCTTTGCTTTCCTTCTTTGAGCCGCTGACTATATGTCGAGCCGACTCCTGGTTTTTTTGACTTGTTCTTCATTTTTTCCGTCTTGGCAGACTTCTTCCCTGGCCACTCGCAGGCCGCCATTCAAGCTATCGAGGCCGACCACGAGGAGCGGAGGGCGGGTGGCGCGGAGATCGCTGCTGATGCCCCTCGGACTCTTGATGAGCACATTCTGAGCATTGGGGCTCGCCTGCGGCCGGCCCACCAGATGCTGCGCCGGCTTCAACGTGTCGGCACCCAAGCGATCGCCGCCCCTTGGCCAGACGTGCAGGCTCCGTGCACCCCCAGTCGGACTGCCAACTAGCTGGAGGTCGCGGCTGGCCGTCTTAAGGCTTGAAAGGGTTCCTCGGCCCAGGCCGGGGCGCGTCGAGCCTTGGAATTCGTCAAGGCGTGGTATCCGGTGTCGTGGTTCTAAGCCTGACAGTAGAGTGGGGGGTAGGTATGGAGAGGCAAGGTCCTAGCTATGGAGAGGTTGTAAGCACAAAGGATGTACGAGTTCAGGCCCTTCTCGGAAGAAGTAACAGCCCTACGTCTCGGAGCCCGGAGGCGGTCGAGTGGATTATGAGTGTATGAACTACAAGGTGCCGAACCCCTCTGCCTGTGGAGGGGGGTGACTTATATAGAGTGCGCCAGAACCCCAGCCAGCCCACGTAGGAGAGGGTTTAAGGTGAGTTAAGTCTGGGGCGTTACTGGTAACGCCCCACATAAAGGCCTTTACTATCATAAAGTCTACTTGATTACAGGCCGTTGCAGAGCAGAGTGCCTCTTGACCTCCTGGTGGTCGAGTGAGTCTTTGTGGTCGAGTCCTTCAGGCCAGTCGAGTGAATCTTCGTTGGTCGACTGGAAGGCGACCTCTTCTAAGGATGTCTTGGGGTAAGTTACTTGGATCAGGTCCATGACCCTACCCTAGGTACATAACCCCATCATTAGCCCCCGAATGGATTGAGGCTTCGAGTGAAGAAGGAGTTGATGTCGTTTCCGATTAACCTTTGCGCTCCGGTTGTGCGCTGTTCTGGACCAAAGAATCCCTTCGTCGACAGGAAACAACTTGCCTTCAGTCGACTTGATCCATTCTGTCTTTGCGTCGAGTGATCTTTCAGGCTTCGACGATCTCCGAGCGACGGATCGCCGGAAACACCACGCCTGACAGACTGATTTGTTGCTCGCGGATTCCGCGGGATGCGAAATTTGGGGGCGCGCGCGAAGCAGGGCGGACCGCGGCGTTCGGATGGGACGGGGCATAGACGCCTCGATCTCCGCGCCGCCTTTTTCGCCACGTATCCCGTCTGCATAACTGTTCCAGATATGATTAGATCGACCGGGTCCACCTGTCATCCACTCGGAAGGGACCTTATAAATGTGCCCGGCGAGGATTTCTGTGCTGCGCCTTAGCATTCTCCCCCTCTCTCTGCTTCCTTCCTCCCTGCTCAGCGCGCTCGCTCTCGTCCCCGCACCACTTCCCTTCGCGCATCTCACCGGCGACCATGGACAAGGAGAAGACGGCGGCGCTGGAGCGTGCAAAGAAGGCGTCGGCATCGGAGAAGGCGAAGGGGAGATCCACCAGCCGCGGAGGATCCTCATCCAGATCCCGCCTGCCGAAAGGCTGGGTCCAAGGAGACTGGATCCAGTCGACCATCACTGAGAATGACATTCTCGACATGGCCAATGAGGGCTTGATCCCCCACGGAGCTGCGAGGCTTCCGGGGAAGGAGTGGCAGCCTCAGCCAGAAGAGGGTGAGTGTGTGCTTTTGGCCACCCATGTGGATCGCGGGTTTTCCTTGCCGCCGAGTGTTTTCTTTCGTGGCTTTTTGAACTTCTTCGGAGCGCAGCTCCACCACTTTACCCCAAACTCCATTGCCTATCTTGCCGCGTTCGTATCCATGTGTGAGGGTTTCTTGGGCTGTCGACCGCACTGGGGTTTGTTCAAACACATATTCACGTGTCGATCTCAGTCCGTGAAGAAGGCGAGCCCAGGTGATGAGAGAACCCGAGTCGTCCAAATGTGCGGAGGCCTGGGGATTCAAGTGAGGAATAAGAGCACCTTCCCGCCCATGACCTTTCCCGAGTCCGTCAGAGGCTGGCAGTCGACTTGGTTCTACTGCCAGGTCCAGTCGACGCCAGGGCAGTCGAGTGGACTCCCTCCGTTCACCATGGACCGAGTGAGCAAGCCTTCCCCTCTGAAGCTGATTCCGGAGGAGAAAGCTGACGTGAAGATGTTGATGGAGCGCGTGGTGCAGTTGGTTCGGGAGGGAGTGACGGGCATGGACCTCCTGGAGGTTTTCCTCAGGCGTCGCATCCAGCCTCTCCAGTTCCGGAGCCACTGCATGTGGTTGTACTGTGGGACCGAAGACGAGACTAGAGTCCATCCAGAAGCAGTCGACGATGTCACTCTGGAGAGATGGATGGTAGCCGTCACCGGAAACAAGGACAACCCACGCGGAGCCAGGAGAATTCCTCCACTCGACCACAACAGCGATCCAAATAAGGTACACTTGCCCTGCTCTCCACTGCATTCTTGTCGCATTCATCTCTGTCTACTCTGCCGACTGGTCGACTGATCATTGTCTTGATATCTGCTAGGCCCTCACCGAGCTGTATTCGATGCCCAATGGGGCACAAACTCCGACTGAGGAGGGTGAGGCGAGTGGGGGCGAGAG
The DNA here is from genome assembly GCF_002162155.2 of Triticum dicoccoides. Taxonomy (NCBI): domain Eukaryota; kingdom Viridiplantae; phylum Streptophyta; class Magnoliopsida; order Poales; family Poaceae; genus Triticum; species Triticum dicoccoides. The sequence goes on along the minus strand of NC_041382.1, from coordinate 518,883,932 downwards.
CCAGGACGAGGAGGAATGGGACTCGGACGTTGCAGGGGACGATGACGACGATGATGATGACGACGGCGACAATGATGACGCCGAAGACGAGGAGGAAGAGGAGGAGGTCGTGCCGCCGCGCTCGGAAAGGCGGTCGAAGCTCGTCCACGACCCTTCGACTGAACGTGGCAAGGGGGCTGCGACGCAGTCGACCAAGCGCCCTAGGACCACTTCTCAAGCGCCGACTGAAAAGGCGCCGAAGCAGCCTAGGGGGGCTCCGCCAAAGCCGACCAAGCTCCTGCCGAAGATGAAGGTGTCCATCCCCACCATATCAGGGTAATTGTGTCGTTTGAGTCTTCTCATTTTGTGTGAACTTTATCTCTGGTCGACGCTGAAGTTAGTCGACTGATCCTTTGGAGTTGCAGTGCTGCTACTTCTGAAACCTCAGCTCGGGCTGACGACCACGAGATGGAGGATGCAGCAACTTCGAACCCAGGTACTGTATTCTTAACACCGTTCTTAGTCGACTGACTCGCGATCTCTGATCCTGATTCTTCTCCGCAGCTCCACCCAACACTGTTATCAATCTCCCTGACGACGACGAGGATGAAGAACCACTGACGCGCAGGAGGAGTCGGAAAGCATCCGCCAGTAAGGTGCCTCAGGATGTGACGGCGCCTGAGATTCTGACTGTGGAGGGAGAGAACACCACTCGACACACGGTGTCCTTCGCAAATCCACTGACGAGTGCTCAGCAGCTCTCCCTCTTCACGACGCACCACGTCCCTGAGGACCAAGCTGGCGCAGCGAAGGAAGCGATACGCCAGGCGGGACTCATGATGGAGCAGCTGAAGACCATCCGGGATGCGAGCCAGGAAGCTTATGACGCCAGTTCTGCCCTCCAAAGCAATGTCCAGGTCAGTCGACCACTGTTTGTTCTGTTGGACATGCTACCAAAAACTTTTCTTTTCCGGAATTTATAGTAGTCACCCAGTGGGTGTGTCGAATAAACTCCGTGTTAGCGGGGGCACGCTGAGTGCACCCGCTGGGTGTAGTCCCCAAGGCTAAGGTCGACTGCTGGCAGTCGGCCTTAGGCTTTATGATGTCAATCTTTCTGCCAGTCGACTGGTCGACTGGATTTCGTAAACCGGTGGGGGCACGCTGAGTGCACCCACTGGGTGTAGTCCCCAAGGCTAAGGTCGACTGCTGGCAGTCGGCCTTAGGCTTTATGATGTCAATTTTTCTGTCAGTCGACTGGTCGACTGGATTTCACAAACCGGTGGGGGCACGCTGAGTGCACCCACTGGGTGTAGTCCCCGAGACTGTGGTCGACTGCTTGCAGTTGATCACAGTCTTAGAGAATGCTCTTTTTTTTTGAGGTCGACTGGTCGACTTTGTCCTCATCGGAATTAGTGGGGGCACGCTGAGTGCACCCACTGGGTGTAGTCCCCGAGACTACGGTCGAATACTTGTATTTGGCTGTAGTCTTAGAAACGTGTGTTTTTCCCTTTTTCACCCGGAAGTGAATTATATTTGACATTTAGTCGATTGGTTCTTCGCAGAACTCCTGTGATCTTGTGGCTCGCTACTCGGAGCTGGAACAAAAACATACTCAAGTCGAGCTGAGCTTGAAGCTGGTTCAGGAGAAGCTGACAAAGGCAAAGGAGGAGACTGAAGGTATGTTTGGTGAGACCCTGACGACTGCTTTTCCCCTTGCTTATTTCAAAATCTGATCTTGCTGTAACTTGCAGGTAAGGTAAGGGAGGCCCAGCAGAAGAAAGACCTTGAGCTAGCTGAGAAGATCAAGCTTGCTGACGAGAAGTTAGCTTCAGTCACCAAGCTCGAACAAGACAATACCAATCTGAAAGCTGCTCTTGGGATTGCCAACAAGGAGGTCAGTCGACTGAAAACTGATAAAGCTGCCCTGACCGACCAAGTCAACAAATTGACTGAGAAGAAAA